>NC_140618.1:41298094-41748094 GCF_057382275.1 Copadichromis virginalis
GATCACCTCTGTCTTGTTCATTGGACAGAACTGCTATGAATACAAATTCCGCTGTAATCGTCACTCCACAGGGGCAGGGCCTCAGCTTGTGCAGTTAGTCAGAATATTAATGTCGGGGAATTACTGGGAACTAATTTTATTCCTGATAGAATAAAACTATTATCATGTTCACTTCACAGCTGAGGTATAAAAACTGAAGACATGGCTTTTAAAAATGAGTTTTGCCAACATTTCTATGACTAAGTGCACGGCTACACAGAACACAGCCTGATGGAAATATATTACCTTTGTAACCAAGGCTCTAGAGTGCGACCAAATTTTTCAGTGGTGCGACTAAAAAAATATATTTGGTCGAACTGTTCGGGTAACAAAAAAAAATCTCTGCAACTCTCCGTGTGGTCAACAACAGACACACATTATGCCCCTATCGTGGACTAAACCAATCAGAGATAGTCAGGGGCGGGACCTCTCTGATTGGCCGTGGTCTAGTTGAAAGTGCAGGTGGAAGAGAGAGGTGAGTAGCTTGAATAAAGCGATATCAATTCATTAACGGATTCCACACAAAGACCTAAACACAGAGCGGACCCAACACATCAGAATCAGCTTCGTCTTTCTCGGCTTTCCCACCCGACGGCCCGTAGACGGACACGCTGTCGGAGCTTAGCGATCCTGATGCGTCCGGTCCGCGCTGTGTTTACGTCTTTTTGCGCTGATTCTGAGCTGCAGGTTTTGTCTCTCCAACCAAAATTCGCCGAGCCAGCAGCAAAAGAAGCAGCAAACTGCGCTTCACATTTGATCAATGTCGTCATGAATTTTTGTTGTTTACAGCGCTGTCTTTTTCTTTTTTCACTTAAATGACCTCGGACAAGAAAGCCTAATTTCTGCGGTTCAATACTGAAGAAATTTAAACTTCTTAAAATTATGCAAAATTGCAGAATATTGCGGAATATTTTTAAGGTTATCTGCTATAAGAAGCCAGACCAGGAAAATCTTCTTGTTTTTCTGTGTTTTATTCTCAGTTACTTTCACACAAAGGCATCTGCTGTGATGCTGCTGCAATGCTGATAAATGATCAGATTTATAATATATCTGACTATCTCAGGCTAAATTGAATCGAATCAGGACTTTGAGAACCGGTACAAGCCAGTACGCCTAAATTTTTAAAGTTAGGTGTACCGGTGCGCCCATGTCAAAAAGTTAGTCTAGAGCCCTGGTAACACTAGCAAACATTTGATTTCCAGACAGATTACTACTGAGCTGCTCTGGCACGCCATGCAAATTGCCACAGAAATTTGGAGGCTTTTTATTATATTTGCACAGGCAAAGCTTTCGTCCTCTTAGAAATAGGATCAAGGTCACATATTTAAACACATTACTTTAAAAAAAGACATTTATTGGTGTTTCTATTATTCCTTTTTCAAATGTCTGACCTCAGAGGAGTGCGTACTAAAAGACTGTAGCCTCAATACAAGACATTTCTGAGTCATGGCTCCAGAATATTCCAGTAAAATCACCGTGCTAATACAGTAATAGGGGGGATCCAAAGTCTGCAAGGACCGAACCACAATTCTAACAAAAATTGAGCCAAGTACAGCGATGTCTGGCATCCTCTCCTCTAAATCTGTCAGTTTAACTCAAGTGCTGAGAGTTGAGAAAAATTTGAAGAATCTAGTACATATAGAGAAATAAGAAAAGTATGAATGTCAAGCACATAACATAACATAGCGAAGATTCTCTCATTCACAAAAACAAGCCCAGGTCTTTAAAACAGTTTACTCTATATTACACTGTTGTGTATAAAAGCTGAAGTAAAGCCTGCCTCCGTCTATTTTAAACAGTAAAGCCTTTTATAAACATATCATAAAAGGTTTCCTTAAAATAAAGAAGAACTTACTTACACACCCGTGCTGCTGATTGGCTGAGGAAGAATATAGTCATGGTAAACCAGTCACATGACCAATTTAAGATGACATATTAACAAGATGCTATATCAGCCCAAGGACCCTGATCCTCAATTGCTGTGTTGAAAGTGGCGACTTCAAACCTTATACCAGTCTTTAAATTGTGTTGATAGGCCACGTGATAAAAAGAATACTCAATGTTTTTTTCCTGATTACATAGTGATGTTTACTGTGGGAAGAAATTATAAAAACAGCGTCTTTGAAGGAAAGCACTCTCCGCTAGCGACCAAAATCAAAACCAAAAAAACCCTTTCCTGACCTGGGTGCACCAGGTCGACCAATCTTAAAATTACTGGGAACATGGCATTTGGTGGTTTAGGAAGAGGGGGAAGTTTTAGGAGTGATGGCGGCGAGTGAGCAGAAGAGGAAGAGAGGGGGAGCGAGTTTTGAGACGTGAGAGATTTGTGACGTTTAGTATGTTTGCAGTGTGTAGTTACTGTGTAGTTTAGTGGAAAGTTTTGTGTGTCAGCACAATGAGGCGACTGATGAATATCACAGTTGCTGCCAAAAAGCCACCAAAGTCAGATTACAGTGTAAACGGTGTCTGCAGGTGGAAAACAGGAGTGATACACCTCCTGCTGTCAGGCCTGCAGGTACCACGCTTGTGATGAGGTCCACTATTTCATAGTAGACAGAAATTATTTTTTGGAGTGGCACAAATCATTTTGTGTGGCATCTTATTTGATGTAGAACAGCTGATTGTTCTGTAAATAGTTTTAAATGGTTATATAAAAAAATTCTTGGGTGCATTTTTAGGTAAATAGCTGCATTTAACTTTGTTGTTTGCAACACTTGTGTTTAGGTTTTCAAAATGTAGAATTTATATTTGCAGAAACATTTTTAAAGAGGCAACTGGAAAAGCATGCGTCTGTTTAGCCTGTTGCTAGCATCACATGACGTTTGATAAGCAAAACAAAATGGGGAGACAAACTGCTGTTATAAAATACTTTTGGCAACTTGATGACATTTAAATATTACAGAGTCATCACCACACTCTCTACTCTTTAAGGATCTGAGAAATGCCTGAGATTACACACGTAGAACAGACTCAAACATATCCAGTTATGTAACACTTCCTTGAAAGTTAAACTTAATGTTGCTCAGCACTGCACACGATAAACCTACAGACACACCAGACTGTAACATTTACATATTGTCTGGCTTTTTATAATTTGGTCAGATAAACATCCCCTGTGTTTCTAAATTGTGAATCTTGTGAGGCTGTTCGATATTTTTGAAAGGAACCAATAATAACGCCTATCCCTAGCTGTTTCACATTTTGGTCAGAAGTGAACAACTGTGGTGAAACATTTTCTCAGTTAAAACACAAAAACATAGAAGAGAAGAGAATTTGATCTCAAAATAACTCACTTCTTTGCTGTGTTTTGCAGTGATGCATTTATCTCTCCCTATCTCGCTCAAAGAAAAAAAAAAATACTATTGCTAAATTTCACTCTTTAAATTTTAGATTAACATCCATCCATCTTCTTCTGCTTATCCAGGGCTGGGTCGTGGGGCAGAGAACCTCCCTCTCCCTAGCCATCTCCTCCAGCTTGTATGGGGGAACACCAAGGCGTTCCCAGGCCAGCAGAGAGATATAATCTCTCCAGCGTGTCCTGGGTCTGCCCCAGGGCCTCCTCCCAGCCCACATGCCCGGAACACCTCACCCAGGAGGCGCCCAGGATCCGCGATCTCGTTCTTTCAGTCACTGCCCACAGCTCGTGACCATAGGTGAGGGACGTAGATCAACTGGTAAATTGAGAACCTGGCTTTTACACTCAGCTCTCTTCACCACAACAGGCCAGTACAGCACCGATCCGTCTGTCGATCTCCCGCTCCCTTCTCCCGTCACTTGCGAACAAGACCCTGAGATACTTAAACTCCTCCACTCGGGACAGGAACTGGTCCCTGAGCCACAGTGGGCACTCCACCTTTTTCTGGCTGAGGACCATGGCCTCAGATTTGGAGGTGCTGATTCTCATTCCCACTGCTTCACACTCGGCTGCAAACCATTTCAAAATGGTTTTTTAGGGCTTTTATATTAACATTTTGAGACATTTTAACAATGATAACAAATGACGACTGATGTGTGCCTAAAAACATTGTTGGCTCTGAGAAGGAAGACTGTAAAGCAGCAGTTCTTACTTTTGTGCCGATGGTAATGCCATAGGGCAGCAGTTCTCAGACTTTTCACATTGAGTACCACCTGACTGACATTAAAGTACAGTAGTATAGGCCTGAATGTTATTTATCCTAACATAAACAGGATGAGTGATTATAATAACAACTGTACTGTATTAAAACATTCACAGCAGGTGGGATATCCGGTCTTTAAGTGATGACGTATGAACCCTGCTTCCGGGTTAAAAACTACTCTGTGTTTTTAACATGTTTTAATGTTTTTTATCTTGTTCTGTTTGATCTAAACAAGCCCCTAAAAACAGTCAGTGATCACTGTCAGCCCATCTCGGTTTTTATTACAACTGTTCATTTTAAAAATCAGTTTTTAAAACCTTAGGATGTAACTACAGCCCAGCCCCAGCAGCAGTATATGAATGACTAACCTCGTATTGTGGATGGATTATCTCAGTTGTTCTCCTGGCTGAAGTTTGGTCTGTGTACAGCATCCTGCCATGCGATTACATTTGTCTCTAACCATCAGGAACCCTTAACTTTTATCGAGTGGAAAAAAGTTAGTGTTCATCCTCCAGCTTCACTGTGCTAATGTGTTTATATTATGCTAACCATAGCTGTGTCGTAGGGGTGCAACAATACTCGTATCGATATTGAACCGTTCGATACAGTGCTTTCGGTTCGGTACCCATGTTTATCGAACAATACAACATTTTTAATTTCCTTCTGACGATGCTGTCTGTGTTGAGCGCTCAGTGGATCTGCGCTCGACAGTGCAGCCTAGGCAGAGTAGTCGAACGCAGATTCACTGAGCGCAGGGCAAGCTAGCGAGACAGGAGCTAAGCTCGTTGCAACATGGCAAATTGAACCTCCCCCACCCTCATTCAGATCTGGCGTTTGGAACTATTTTGGTTTTCATGTGACGTATGACCCTGAAGGTAAGCGCGTCATGAACTAAAGTAAAACAGTATGTCGGATGTGCCACGCAATGCTCAATTACATGGGTGGGAACTAGTGTGTTAGCGCAGTTAGCTCGTTCACGTGTTGACGCCGTCCAGCCCCACGCACTGGGAGATCCGCGGTAGCTCGTTAACGTCATTTCAGATTAACGCTGACAGCACTAATAACTTTTCACCTAATAACTTTGTGATGAACTTATTCAGCTACTAAACCACTTCCTGTTTTTAGAGAACAGTTAGATGTAGAGAAGAGACACCGCAGCTCTTTCCAAGAACATATAGTTTTAGAAAAGGGGAAGAACCTGTTGATTCTGAGTGACGTTGTTATTTTTACACACATACACGTATAAAAATAAAAGTACGCAGGCAGCAGTTCGCAGGGTGTGTTTGCTGCTGCCCACGCGTGTAAAAACGACTGCAGTTCTCTGTGTTTTCTAACTCAGGTGTCTTAGCTGAAGAATTACAGGGTGATTTAAAGAAATCCCCTGTCAATGCTCAAAAAACACAGGCACTTATTTCTATAGTACATTTTTTAATCAATGGGCAGTTGTGCTCGTACCACACATCTAATGTTATTGTAAAGTATGACAAAGTTGTGGTTCGAACTCATTTTACATGGTGGGCCACCTACAGCCAACTTTAATCCTAAGTGGGCCAGATCAGGGAAACTCCTCTTCCTGTCAGTGTACGGAAGTTTAACTGCACTTTTAATCCAGGAGATATTATAATGTCCAAAAATACAAAAAGAAGTGCAGCTGCAACAGTCTGTCATTTTTCTACATTGTCAACACGATTCATGGCCTTAAATTGGAAGAAATAAATGTATCAAATTTAAATCGTTGCTTAGTGCTGGGCCATATCATACCGTTCACGGTAATACCGGTATAATGTTGGGCAACGATAAGAAAATGAAATATGGCGATAGAATATGGGTAAAACGCGCATGCGCAGTGGCTTTGTTTTCACATGGCGGAAAAAGAATGGCGGCGGCAGCGATGGAGAACGAGAAGGGCGAAAGCGGATCGTTGAATGAAACGGATGAACCAGAACTGGTTTGTAAAAATGCTGCAGCTTCACTGGTGTGGAACTGGTTTAGCTTTCGTCCGTCAGTCAGATACACAACAACAACAACAGATGGCATCAGCTCGAGGGTCGTCAGGTCCTGCGCGGACCAACTGTGTGGGGTGATGGAGCACCTCTTCAACCTGAGCCTGAGGTTGGGAAGAGTCCCACAGCTCTGGAAAACCTCCTGTGTTGTACCAGTGCCAAAGACTTCACGCCCCAAGGACCTCAACAGCTACAGGCCGGTGGCTCTGACATCCCACCTGATGAAGACCCTGGAGCGGTTGGTCCTGGCTCAGCTTCGGCGCCTAACAAGCTCATCACTGGACCCACTTCAGTTTGCCTACCAGCCTGGCATTGGAGCGGATGATGCCGTCATTCACCTCCTACATCGTTCCCTCGCTCACCTGGAGACCGCTGGAAGCACTGTGAGAATCATGTTCTTTGATTTCTCCAGTGCCTTCAACACCATTCTTCCCTCGGTTCTAAAGGACAAGCTGGTGAACTCTGGAGTGGACCATCACCTCACTACCTGGATTTTGGACTACCTCACCGACCGACCACAGTATGTGAGGACTCAGGGCTGTGTGTTGGACAGGGTCGTCTGCAGTACGGGGGCCCCACAGGGAACGGTTCTGGCTCCGTTCCTCTTCACCATCTACACTGCAGACTTCTCCCACAATTCCACCCAGTGCTTCCTGCAGAAGTTCTCTGATGACTCTGCAATAGTCGGCCTCATCACTGATGGGGACGACAAGGAGTACAGAGGTCTGACTCAAGACTTTGTGGACTGGTGCCAGCTGAACTACCTCCAGATCAACGCCAGTAAAACCAAGGAGCTGGTGGTAGACTTCCGCAGGCACAAGCATTCTCCACTGCAACCACTGAACATCCAGGGTATGGACATTGAGGCTGTGGACAGCTACAGGTACCTTGGTGTTCATCTGAACAACAGACTGGACTGGACTCATAACTCAGACGCCCTCTACAGGAAAGGGCAGAGCAGGCTGTACCTGCTGCGGAGACTCAGGTCGTTTGGAGTGGAGGGCCCACTCCTGAAGACCTTCTATGACTCTGTGGTGGCTTCTGCTATCTTTTATGGTGTGGTCTGCTGGGGCGGCAGCATCTCTGCTGGGGACAGGAAGAGACTGAACAGGGTGATCCGAAGGGCCAGCTCTGTTCTAGGATGCCCTCTGGACCCAGTGGAGGTGGTGAGTGACAGGAGAACGGCGGCTAAGCTGTCATCCCTGTTGGACAACGTCTCCCACCCCATGCAGCAGACTGTGACAGCACTGAGCAGCTCCTTCAGTGGGAGACTGCGGCACCCACGGTGTGGGACGGAGAGATTTCGCAGGTCTTTCCTCCCCACTGCTGTCAGACTCCACAATAAAGACTTTAACTGATCAAGCACACACATCCACACATGTGCAATAACACTAAGTGCAATAATCTTTTCTGGCATCGTTGTATTTTTACTCAGTTGTATATAGCATTCGTATTCTATTTTTATCTTATTGTATATTTTTATTCTATTTTATTCTACTGTATATAGTATATTATTTTATTCTATTCTGTACAGCTGTGTACTGTATTTATTCTTATTGTATTCTAATTTTTGCGTCATAACTTTTGCACTGTCCACTTCCTGCTGTGACAAAACAAATTTCCCACGTGTGGGACTAATAAAGGTTATCTTATCTTATCTTATCTTAACAAAGCACTATTTTTGGTAGAGCATGCTAGCGGCCGTTGTTATTACAGTGTTGTTTGGAAAATACGGCACACTTAAAATCATCCTTTGAATTTTCTGAAACTCGACAGAGCCCCTTATAATCCCGTGTGCCTTATGTATGAACTCTGGTTGTGTTTACTGACCTCGAAACGATTTTATGTACACGGCGCTCAAAAATCTGTCAGATGTTTCAGTACGACCCGCATTGTACATTGTGAACCTGCAATGGAGCATTACGGCTATCGTAGGCGGAGCCTGGCGGAGTGATACGTACTGCACCTCAACATGATATTACCGTATTGTGTGTGTGTAACCTCTTTTTAAGTTTTGTGGACATTATACATGGTTATGCTGAGGATATGTCGGCCAGTTTCCACTGGAAATGCCTTTTGGTTAAACTGTCAGCGAGGAATTTGCACTGTTACATTTTTATATAACTTTAATGCAGATAAAAAACAGCTGCTTGTTTAAGTGAAAATACATTAGTGCAAAAAAACCCATCAAAGTTGTGGAGTTGTAAAGTGCTATACGCTATATTTTTTATTTTTATTGTGTACTTGCTCATTTAACTGTTTATTCATTACTTAATTACTACAGTGTAGTATGAATTGCCATGTGAGAGGTCTTTACCTGCAGGAAAAGCTGTAAAACTTGTGAAAAAACAGTTAAAAGTCCCAAATTTATGACCTCCTTAACCTTTGGCCAGATTAGCATCTTTGCCTGGATGATTCAGGGCCCTAAACCTGACATCCCTGGTCTATAATCTTTGCGCTGTCTTATAGTTCCTGGCTAAAGAGTATTGAGGGCCAATTACTTTAATCAGCCACGTAATTCAGACATTTTTGACTGTGGTTGCTGGCATGGTTTTTACAGTAAAGCAGCCTGTTGTTCTTCTGATATTACTGTCTCTTTTGACATAAGGCGGGAGTGTACAGTCTTGCACTGTGCAGGTAAACAGTCAGCTGTGCAAGGATGGCACTGCTTCAAATAATGTCAGTTGCCTTTGTGGTAACATGCGTTTGAAATGCTTTGCAGCGTGCACTGTTTTGATTCTTCACACACCTGAGTACAGACTGGTGTTCACAAACACGTCTTGGTTGGCTGCTGCTTCTAAACATATCGTGGGTTGTCGGTCTTGCATGCTGCTCAGTAACATTCAATATTGATTATTTACTGCTATTTGTGTTTATGTTGGTTGTAGCTGTGGTTTCCCTACTGTGATGTTTTCCTTGTGCTTGTTTTAGTTTTTTTCCCAGCAGGTGATCAAACGCATTTTTAGTGTCTTTTCTCTCCGTCTCTCTTCTCCTCTGTCTTTCTGTTCCTCTCCTGTTGTTGAGCCTCTTCCCAACTTCTCTTTTCCTCGTCTTTCACCTTTCTATCCCTAGTCCTGTCAGTTTAGAATCTAATAACTTAAAAGTAGTGCTGTCAAAATTAACGCAGATTACGCCGTCATTACGATTAACACGATACAAAAAATATAACGCCAACACATCTGGAGTGCAGAATGACTCAAAATCCCTGAAATGTTTCTGTCAACGCATTTCGGGCAGTTTGTCTCGGCAGAAGGAATTTTATTTTTACAGAAGCACTTCCAGCTTAAAATATCACATTGAAGCGAAGCTTATGTTAGTCAGGGATGCTGCTAGCACTTTGGCTAACGTGTCACCCAGCTTGCTCACGGAGCATCGGGGGCTCGATAAGTCGACCTCGGACATATTGATTGATGCCAAGTGGATTGCAACAAACTGCAGACCTGTTAATGTCGTTGGGAACAGGCGCTTTACAAGATTTGGTTCCTCGTCTCAAGGACTTGAAGTGCCTCTCCAAGAGTGACACAGAGAGAGGATAAATGTTCACAGTTTCTTGTTTACATGAAGGTTTAAGATGTTCAATAAACATGTTAAGTGCCTATATTTTCCCTTTTTTCTGTTTGCTCATGCAAAATGAAATACGATAAATATAGAATAAAAATGAATGATATTTAATTGTGATTAATCAAGATGAATCCACAGTAACCCTGTGATGAATCTGATTAAATATTTTCATTGTTTGACAGCACTAATATATATTATATATGAGTGTAAACTTACCTATTAGTATATAGGGTTTTTTTTAAAGTTGTATTTCACAGGAGAGAAGCTGTGTTAAAAGACTGAAACTATTCATATTCTCTTTGAATTTAAGCATTTAACATTTTTTGTGTTTATTCTGCTTCATTATGTTGCATAAATGTCAGTTACAAGCTTAAATATAAAGTTGAAAAAGTGTAATTGCAGCCAGGCTATTGATCAAGTAATTGCGATTAATCGCAATTAACTACAGAAAATTGTGAGTTAGTCTTTTTTAATCTATTGACAGCACTACTTAAAAGTAAAAATAAATAAATAAATAATAAAGATCGAACAAACTATGACAATCAAGTGGGCCAGTATGATAAAAGCTGTAACGATCTGTTGGGCTGTGACAGACAATCCTGATTGCTACAGTCCAGAGAGGACAGGCAAAATAAACCCCAAAAACATATTTCACTTGTTGCTGCTGCTTTTTACAAATGTCATTTCTCATAGACCAACACCCAGTTTTTAGATGCCAGCTTGAATTTTGTTTACGTTCCAACCTCTGCTTCAGAGGCAGCCACATGTGACCTCGCAGCCACATCTGGTGCTGCAAGACTCCAGAGCAAATATCTGTGCTTCCTTTTATTGTTGTGTTGTATGTTTTGTCTTCATGCTGACGTTTGATCCTTCAAATATATGAGCAACTGTTTTATAGAAATTTACTTCTGGTAATAAATAAATGCATCAGCCATTTCCTTATATTATGGGTGCAATAAAAACTCAGGTGGAGCCTAAAAGTTCATTTAAATCATGTTTAAGTTTCAACGTTTGGTTTGTTTTTTTAATACACACATACATCAAAAAGTGCTCACACAAATATGACAAAGAGACTTTTCGGTTCCAGAAACAGAAAGGACTCAGAGTTTTTTTCTTCTTCTCTCTATTAATTTTACTCTTTTCCCTCCTACTAGCCGTGAAGCAGTTGCCTGACAGAAAGTTACATTTTTACCTTTACATCAGAGAGGTTTAACGCATCAGTGTTACAATAAAACTGTAACACTGCTGGTTGCCCACGTTGTGACATGCATGCGTGTTGATTGCGTCTTTAACACATACCTGGGGAAGGCATCGAAGCAGTAAGTCTTGCGTGTGTCAGGGAAGGCCACCCGCAAGCCCGACATTAGTGGTGAGTGCAGGATGACGGCAGCACATTCATAGCGAGCAGCCAGATCGATGGTGGGCACCGTGCCGATGCTCTGACCATACAAGATGATATTCTCAGGAGTTACACCATACCTTTACAAAGACACACAGAAAAGCCACATTCATTTATACTGTGATGTTACTCAGCATACACAAGGCTTCACACATGAAACACTACATAAACTACTACAGGCTCATTTAAACCATCTGTGACGCCATTTAAGCAGCAAGTGCTTAAATTAGAAGTTTAAAACTAAAAGGCAGTCTGAAGGGGTCACATTCGTGCTGACCCTGGCTGCAAATATGGGTTTTTGCTAAAAATAAATTAAATAAATAAGATGAAGGTTTTTCTGTCCATATTTTACTCTGGTTCTCTTGTTGCTGGCTAAAGTGAGACAGGAAAATCCAGCTGTCAGCTGTAATGTTAGTTTGTAGAGCACTTAATGAACGAGGACTGTTTGGCGGAGAATCACTTTGAGTCAGGCGATGTCTTCTTTTTGTGTTCCCTTTTTTTGAACAGTATATAACACAATATAATATATAATATATATATTTTCATCCTAATCAGCAAAATATTTAGATTCTTATATTATTGTCATTGGAGTTTAGACTATGTTTGTACATTTAACATTCAGCAGCTTTCTAAATTGAATAGTTTATTTTACAATACAGAAAAACAAAGACTTTACCACAGTCAAAATTATTAGACCTGATAGACCCAGGTGCCAATAGTCATCTACTAATCATAAGGTTGGCCTTTCGATCCCTGGGTGCTCCCTGGGTGTCCATGCCAAATATCCTTGTTTAATGATATTAGAGTGAATATTGGATAGAAAGCCCTTAAACATAGAAAAAAGTGTTTTTGTGAAAGAGTGAGTCTCTCAAGCTGGACCTTCAGTTCACCCCACAGATTTTGAAAGAGATTCACGATTCCTTCCACTTTGATTGGATTCCTGGTTCCAGATATACTTGAAGAATGTTTCTTTGGGATGCACGCCACTCCCTTCTTTCTCCAAAAAAGCGTCTCAATGTCCAAAGAGCTCTAGTTTCATCAAATAAAAGGATGCAGTTCCAGTATTCATAATGTTTGTCCACGTTGTCCTCCGTCTTGATGGTGTCTCGCCTGCAAAAGTGGTGTTTTTCTTGGTCTACGACCTCGCTTTCCATTTGTGTTCAGTGTTCTAGTGGTTGTCCTCTTTGAGACTAGAATTCCCAACTTGGCCAAGTCCTTCACTTCTGTTTTGGAAGACAATTCTTGCTAGTTTGTTCCCAGTGTCTTTGGAATCTTTTGCTTCCTGCCTCTGCCAGGCCTGTTCTGTTTGAATTTCTTGATTCCCACTCCATTTAATAACACTATTGTAACTTTGTATATTCATCTCCTGCTTTGTTAGTACCAACAATTCTTTTTCTCAAGCATAAACTCATTTCTTGTGTTGTTGGAGCTGCACTGCTTTTATCATCTAGTATAAATCTAGATGACAATGAATGTGATCTTTATGTTATCACCCTACTGGTGTATTAAAATAATGACACTATTATGAGATTCATAATAAACTGGACGTTGCTCCTAAATACGTTTGTATTGCAGGTCTGTTTTTTGTCGTGGGTGAAACACTCAAGCATGTATTAAAGGAAGCATCGAAGCAAAGAATTTGTGTGGAGCATTTTTTTTATTATCGAATTATTTGAATTAATTGATGAATTGTTGCAGCCCTACATTTAATTACTGAGAAATTCTTTCAGTAACAGTATGACAGTGGATCAACCATTAGACATGTGACCTGGAAACTGGCATAGCGTTTCCCAGCTTCTCTTCTAAAGTACTGCAGTCCTGACAGAAAACAGTTAGTCTGTCAAGCAGAGGAGATTCTGGATGGCATGTCCTCTTGCCTTCACTCACAATCTGGAAAGGAAGCTTAAAACAAACCCTCCCATTCCCTGACAGTGCTGGGAAACAAACTATACCACAGCAAACACACAAAGGTTTTTTTTGTTGTTGTTGTCGTTTTTTTTTTTTTTTTTTTTGAAACCATTCTGTTTCCAAATCCAGCTTTACAAAGGATTTGGAGTAGAGGTGCTGTGTTGGACGTCCCCTATGAAGAGATGTCATTGCAACAGCTCTTCAGATAACAGCTTGGGTGTGACTAATCTTTTGGCCTAGACAAGTACTTCCTCTGATAAGCAGCTACTGAACTGCGCGGTCATCCTGACAGCTGATTATGACCTGACACATGGATGGGCAAAGTCCCCGCTGGGTGCCATCTGACTCACAACTCCCTGGACTTTGGAGCACCAGACAGAACATTGTAAGGAAAAGAGACTCATCGTTGAGAATGAATGCAACTGTATATCATGGCTACTAAACGATGAAGAACAAAAAGAAGAAGACCAAGCAGATGGACATCATCAAATGACTTTCATGAGCCCTCAGCAGACAAAAGGCATAAATGTGTTTGTTTTTTTTAAAATGGCCAAAAATTACAGATATGTTTTAAGACACCCAGTGGAACATCTTGAAAACAGAGCAATTTACTGAAATGACCTGTTTTTCAGGGATAAATATCGGGAGTCAGTCAACACTGTGAAAAACAGTGGTTTAAGAATAAGATCTCTCAACAACATGGTGATTTATGGTATGCCGTGAACAATGTGGAAAAGAACGCTTAAGAGCCATAATATCTGGCAGATATAATGCAGAACCAGCTTCAGCAAAGGTGATGTGGTATCTTCAACACTGTGATCGATGCAATTATGTGCAGGAACTTCGACGGCTGCCGTGGAGTCCAGTTCAACAATGACCAAGATTGAGTCATGAGTGTGTACGTCATAGGAAACTTGCACATTTTGTCAACAAAATACATGTTTTAAGGCAACATTTATCACTATAGGGACAATGCCTTTTACATCCTCCACTTCCATGACGGTGAAGGACCAACATGGCAATTGTAAAGAAAGTGACACAGTGGAAGCTGTGGCATTACGAATTCTGAATTTAAAAAAGACCTAGTTCAATTCTGCAGTTAGTTTAAGAGAACAAATGGAAAAAACTGACAGAGTTAAGCTGAAAAATACAAGAAACTGCATCATATTGAAGATATTAACAAAGAAATTGGAGAAACAGAGGGGCGCATTATCAGTGACTACCATTAACCAGTGCTCCCCCTTGACGGCAGAGCGGGCTGGTTACGAGCCGGGAACGAGCTCGCAAAGAGCACGCGCATCTTTGCAGATGAGCGGTGCAGGGCTGTAAGGGAAAAGGAGAGATGCAGACTGATGCAACAAAAATAGGGCTGGGTATCGTCACTGATTTCTAGAATCGATTCAATTCCGATTCACAAGGTCCCGAATCGATTCGATCCACGATTTAATTCGATTCGATTCGATTTAAATCTGGGAAATTTTGACAGTCAGAAATATTATAATTCAGATCAGAACATTTACATATTTTTGTATCAATCAAAAGGAAGCTGACACTCGCAAGACTTTATCACAGGTGTAAGCGTCACAGCAGATGCCTTTGTGTCAAAATAGCTGAAGATAAAACACAGAAAAACATGAAGGTGATTTTCCTGTTCTGGGATTTTATAAAAATATTCTGCAGTACATCAAAAACGAAAGAAAACCATTAATTAATGAACATTACCTCTGAAGTTACAGCGGTTTTATTAAAGACACGGCTAAGCATTTTGCATTTTGAATAATTTTAAAAAGTTTCAATTTGTTCAGTATTGAACAGCAGAAATGAGGTTTTCTTTTCGGAAGAATGTAAAAGGGAAAAAAACAGCAGCCGACAGCCTGTAAACAGCGGTAGACTTGTGCGTAACAAGCAAGCGAATAATGAAGAAAGCAAAACTGTTCGAGAGAGAGAGAGGGGGGGGGGGGGGGGAGAGAGAGAGAGCTGTGCATCGCAATGGAAGCAAAACAGTAAAAGAATTCATGACGATGTTTATGTGAAGCGTTTGGATCTTCTTTTGCTGCTGGTTCGGTCAATATTGTTTGGAGAGAGATCAAACTAACAGCTTTAGAATCGGCTCATAAAGGGCGTGAACACACAGCGCGGACCCGCCGACAGATCAGAATCAGCGAGCTGTCGGCTTTCAGCCCCGACCGTGAGAAAGGCGACATCTCACTGATTCTGATCCGCGGGTCGCGCTGTGTGTTTAAGTCTTTGTGCAGAAGCCGTGTTCCTGCTCTCATTTACTGTTTGGTGGTTCTTGAAATTTTGTGAGATGTCACCAGAGATTCTGGCATTTCGGACAAAATAAATTTATATTAAAAAATCGATTCAGGATTTTAATGAATCGATTTTACGTTATCCAAGCCAGAATCGATTTTAATCGATGAATCGATTATAAAAACCCACCCCTAAACAAAAACCAGTAGGGTGTAATGCATACACTGTATTCTATAGCACACAGGAGTATTAGCCTATTATGTACAATTAGAAACAGTTTTGTGACAACTGACGAAACAAAAGAGCGTCCTGTGTGTGCAACAGCACAACAAAGCATTACCTTTCCTTTGATTAAATGCACAAGTGGTGCTGGTCATTAGCTGCTCGCTAACTGGGTAAGGCTGTCATGGGTCTGTAGCTCTGACCACTGTTTTAAGAAACATATTTAGTTTTAAAGTAAGTTACAGGGCCTGCCTTTCTGGAGGACTAAATAATTAAGAAATAGAATATATTGGATTTATATTTCATAATAAGGGATTCTGGATCAGCACCATGATGCAAACTTGTGGCCATAGTATATACAGCAGGGGTGTCAAACTCAAATACACAGAGGGCCAAAATTCAAAACTGGAACAAAGTCGCGGGCTGACGTTAATATTTATTGGGAAAAAAAATCTTCCTCCAGATATAAGAATGAATCTTTTCTTATGGACTCAAACACGTTTTGCTGAAAAATTGAATATGTAACAAGCAAAGCTTAATACTAAACAATATATATATTAGCTGTATGATACCAGCAGGCCAGCTCTGATAGTAATTTGGTTTGACACCTATGATATACAGTATTCTGGAGAAGGTATAAAATGTCACTGTATGTGTGTGCGTGTGTGTTTGTTTTATATGTATAGACTTTTTTTTTTAAATTATTAATCATGATATAACATGGTCCAGACATGAGGAGGAAACTGTGACAAAAGGAGCTGTGTGATGCAGTGCATCCATCACCAGCTGGATTAAAGAGCACAGGTAACAATAACACGTGTACCAGTTGTTGCATTGCAGAGGTGTTCAAGTAGAAAAACAATAATAAATAATGTTTTGGTTCTATAACATTTTTCTATTATTTCTCTATTATGGATTAGGTGCAAGAGTTTTTGTATGTGTGGGTAATTCAATAACAGACTAATGCAACAGCAGACTGTGCCTTGTTCTCAGAGGGACAGCAAATGGAGAGTGATAGTTTAGATGAGGAGATGGAAGGAGGAAGAGAGTAAGTCACAGGCGCTGTCACCGATCTTTGCATTTTATTATTATCTCATAACACTTGTTTAATCAGCTACCAGCTCTCCTATGGACTTTTTAATGTCTACAGTGTCAGATCAACACAGCCCTGCCCTCCAGCACCATCAGGAGCAGCAGCAACACCTCAACAGCAACAGTGTACCCATCAGGTAAAGCATAGGCTACGTTTGCTTTGCATTGTCCCTGCCTGATGACAGTGATATAGTATGGTGTGATTTCATATTAGATTCTTGATGAATGTGGGTTGTTGTTATTCTGCCCCTTTTTAACTTTCAGCACCATCTCTGCTCATGGTCAACTTCACTCCAGCATGTTTTCTGATGAGGCGAAAAACTGGAGCACCAGGAAGCACATGTAAAATGTCTACACATAGAAAGGCTCTGAATGGGTGAGACATGCAAGTCGGTAACACCACAAATTAATAATCTCAAATAAATTATCAGTTATGGGTAGGGATGGGTACCGGTAGGTTCTGACATAAACGGTAGTAACCAGACCGAAAAGCAGCGCACATTTCAGTGCTTTATTTCGGTGCTTTTTTTCCCCCTGAGATGTCACACACTTTAGGAGCCAATCATTTTAATAATAATAATAACAATAATAATAATAATAATGGATTTATATAGCGCTTTTCAAGGCACCCAAAGCGCTTTACAATGCCACTATTCATTCACTCTCACATTCACACACTGGTGGAGGCAGCTACAGGTGTAGCCACAGCTGCCCTGGGTCAGACTGACAGAGGCGAGGCTGCCATATCGCGCCATCGGCTCCTCTGGCCAACACCAGTAGGTGGTGGGTGAAGTGTCTTGCCCAAGGACACAACGACCAGGACAGAGAGCCCGGCGACCTTCCGGTTACAGATACGCTTCCCAACCCCCTGAGCCACGGTCGCTCCCCCATTTTACCTTTGCAAGCGTAGTAGGTGGGCCCAGGTACGTATGTTCTTTTAGAGCAGAGCTACAGATTAAAAATGCCCAAGGCGAAGCGGTGAAAAGTCTGGCTGTACTTCACAGCAAAAGATGCAAACTCAGCAGCAACAAGTGCTTTAAGCTGATACTGTGATACTGTCAAAGGAGGTAACACCTCGAATCTGATGAAACACCTGGCGACGCATAGCGTTTTTTTTAAAAGCCGAGAAATGCGCCATATTTGATAGCTTGCTGCGAGACCTCACACTGAGCACATCTACTGCGGGTGTGGTGCCTGTTATCGACCCGGAGTTAGCAACATCCCCCAAAAACCCGAAGAGGAGAGTCCTGGCCCCTAGCCCTGCCAGTGTAGCAGAAATGATGAGGATGATGATGCAGCAGCAGCCGTTCTTCTCTGCGTGAGTAGCTTAATGTTGTTCGTGTGTAATTTACGTTGAGTTTTAAGAGCTACTCTGTTATTTCTTTAATTATTTCAAGTCAACATAAGTGAAAAGCGAGAGTTGCAGGGACATGCTGCTGTTTATTCAATACAAGGAACTGAATTTTTAAAGTCCAGTGAGCGGACATGTAACATCAAAGAAAAAGAACAATAACACCATTTAGCAATTATTAGCGTGCCAAGGCAACTGATATTTTTTTAAAGCAAATGGTTATCTTCAAAATCTTACTGCTGCACAAAACAACCCAAGTCCCTAGAGGCCAAGTAAAAGACCACTTTAATTAAATTCCAGTGTTAAGGCCCATGCACCTAATGATTTTCCTCAACATCTGATTAAAAAGATATTGAATAAACATACAGCTGCTCCTCAGGTGCTTAGGTTCCCTAAGGCAGTCTGATGATTAATGCAGTTTTATGCTCATGCAGGCTACTCCTGGAAGCGTTGGGGAATGATAAAATGTTTCATTTAAATGCTAGATGTGATTAGATGCTCTCCGTTTTCATTAAGTGGCATTAATACTATGTGTCAAATGGCACATTAACCTCAGACGTGTTCATTATTGATTTGTTTATTTACGTAATGATCCCCCTCAAGCCTATGATGTAATTCAACATGAAGGAGACAGACATTTAACTTTCCATTGTTAAGCTGATCTGATATTTGAATAAAATATTTTCTGATCCTTACTCTAAATCAGGGGTCGGCAACTCTGGGCACGTGGGCTTAACTGATGGCACGGCCATAGCTGGACTGGCCATCGGGCATACCGGGCATTTGCTCGGTGGCCCAATGATTTTTTTTATTTGTTTTTTTGTAACGGTATAAACAATGAAAGGCGTTGGACTGGCCAGATGCTGGCCGGTGTGTAAAAATAACTAGATGTTTGGTGGTGGCATCGCGGAGCTTCCTCAGATTCAGTAAAATTAACAAGTGGTGGAGGCCAGCAGGTGGATGAGGGAGATCGGAGGCAGGATGAGGAGAGACCCGAGGCGGCCGCTGGTCCGAGCGTCAGGTGAACTGAACTTCAGGTAAGAAGTTATGAGCTGCAGTCCATCTGGGTCAGATATAAACCAAGTTTAGGTGGAGTTTATTTTCATTGTGCTGACTTTTTACAGTCAGTTACAATAACTCGTACTGCTACTAGCTAGCAGGACGGAGTTTCTATACAGCTGTTGCTATGAATTTACTAATAGTAAAATTTATTTTATTCATAAGGTTAGTTATTAGAGTTGCCAACCGTCCCGTATTCAGAGAAATTATTACGCGTTTGGTGTTGAGCTGAAAAAGAACACAGTTTGTCCCGAACTTCAGCTAGAATGGAAAAAGACACAAAGCTGGATTTATTCTGTCATTACGCTGCACAGCTGCCTCTTCTTCTCTCATCCTCTCCCTCTCTCCTGTTTCTACTTCAATCATGAAACTGATCAATGATCAGCTTTTCTCTCTTGTTTGTTTATCGCCCACTTTGCCAGCGGATGTCGCGCTAAACAACAGCAGCACGTTTAAGCTTGATCAGCTGTTGTTAGAATATATTTAATATTAATTTCTAGTATCAGCTGATGTTTGCTGGAGCCACAGCTGTAAAGCTGCTGGTCATGATGTTGGTTTGGATATGTGGTGAGAGGGAAACATGAAGATGAAACCAGGAGATGTCCTTACTGAATCATCAGAGCTGAACAGGTGATGGAGAAACAGGTTTACCTTTTAGGTGACATGAATCAGTTGAAGTTATGAACTGTTTCTGAGAGACGAATAACACCAGGATCCTTTTTTATGTAGCTGACAGCTGGTAACTGTGCAGGGGCGGGTCTAGCAAAGTGTTGCCAGGGGGGCAGGTAGGGCATTAACAGGGAGAGGGGGGCACAAAGACATACTTTCTTATTCTCATTTAAAATGTCTCGCTGAATCTGAATCTTACAACCAAAGTTTTTATCTGATGTAAAATGTATAGAAATCATACATATACCAACAAGACTGTGCATCACTGTCACAGCAGCATCTGTTTCCATTCAAAGGCTTTATGGCTTTAATACCTGGGGGGCCGGTCTCTAGTCTAAATGCTCGATTTTCTGTCCCAGTCCAGCTCTGAGCACGACACACAGTGAATTAATCTGAGAAGGTGCATTAAAAAAAATAAATGGCGCACCACCAGTGCACATCGCAAATCAGCTCACATAGACACATTAGTTGTGCCTCTTCTTAATGACGGTATCTTAGCTAACAACCCCAACTACCAGATTCAACTTGTAATTGGCTAAAAATAACTTTGCCTACCGGTGAGAGGAACGTTGTTAGCTTTCCACATTCTGACACTTCAAAAGCTTCAGCAGCTGTCAGCACAGCATCAGCACCACGGAGATACACAGATACATCCGTAGACTCGAGACACAAGGCGTCTTTGGGACTTTCAGGTGTTTGGACCAATGTTTTCTTTTCTGAACAAACCAGAAATCTTTAATGAGCAGCTGCATTTGTCTCGCATTAACTGGCTGAGTTAATGCCAGTTAATGCAACATCGAAGCAGCTGGAATCCACAGCTGTGCGTGTTCATGGAGCTGCATGTTCACCTGCTGGACGTCACTACCTGACAAGGTTAACTGTCTTCAGAACATTGCAGAGGCCTTATTGACAGTATTTGGCTCTAATATCTGTGTGAGCGGATTTTCTCTCACATGAGTCTTCAGGTAGCAGAGATTTTCCTTGTTTGAGGTGACCAAATACTTATTTTCCACCCTGATTTACCAATAAATTCTTTACAAATCCTACCATGTGGATTCATGGATTTTTTTTTCACATTCTGTCTCTCACAGTTGAAGTGTACCTCTGGTGCAAATTACTGACCTCTGTCATCATTTTAGGTGGGGGAACTTGCACAATCGGTGGCTGACTAAATACTTTTTTGCCCCACTGTATTATGACAGCAGGCCGATCTACTGGGCCAATCTGCTCATTCCAATTCTATGTTGTTCTGTGTTACACTACACACCAGTAAGGACTCTTACGTAGGATTTATAGCCCTGCAAACGTGTCCATCTGCATACACTTTTCGGTCGGACAGAGAGGAGAAGGGTTTCCACCCATGTGAGATGAGATCCTGACTGCAAATGGGACGCGCACGGCATATGCAGCTGCTGAATGCTGATTGGTTGACAGGTGGAATAGAGTCAGGAGGGATAGCGCAGTTTACCATGAACCGGAGAACTGTGAAGTGTCCAATGACACTTTTCACACTCAATTTCACTTCAGCTCTTTGTATGTTGTAATGTCATGCTCTGTTGCCACCAACAGCACGAGCAGGAGTGGCTGCAACACATACACTCTTACTCTTGTATACTGTCTCCATCTGAGGCAGACGGGTAGTCCCTGCAGCAGACAGCGGACACACTCTCTCCGCTCGACTATAAAACCAGCTTCAGGCTGAGCGAAAATAAGAGAAGAGCAAATCATTTCACTGATTAATAAAAATGTTTCTTTTAGTTTGTAGTAGTTTTAATCCTAATGTTATTTAGTAGTTTACAATAAACGCAGTAACTGTTTTCTTTGATGTCCATGTTGCACTGCAGGTCATGAAAGCACTGATGTTTGATGAAGTCTGCTGTTTCTTGACATGCAGCAATTTTCACTTATGTGCTGATTAAGTATATGAAACAAGTGTAAGCATTAAATATGAAGAGACACAAACGCAAAAACATTAGTCTGGAATTGGATGTTGATAAATGGATTAGCTGCCTAATTTTTGTGATAATTAATTATGATTTATGGTGGTTTATGATTCTCTTGTTTCATCATCAAGAAATACGACAAATCACTGTTTGATTTCAAGTGTTGGAAAATCATGATTGGCAGTTTTCCCATAATTAAATACTTAATCCACTGAATTCTCATAATAACACTGGAAAGTTATAACTACTTTAGGTTAATGTAAAATGTATATTTCCTCTTGCTGTACATGAGCTCGACATACCTCAAGAATGTGAAAAACACGACCCAGCTCCAAGCTCAAGTGCTGAAGCACATGCTTTGAATTGCAGATTATACATTAATTGTTTATGTCAACGCAGTAACTCATTAAATTAACTACATAAAATGACAAATACCTTTCTGTCTGTTTTACACTGCATAATTTCACACGTACCTGCAAACATAACCAGCATGGTACACGGCGTTCACAAGGCGAGAAAGTCTCATATGTACACACAAGTATTATAAATGCAGCACACACACACACACACACACACACACACACACACACACACACACCCAAATGGAAAGAAGTCCAGCCATGAACCTGCACGTGCACACCTGGACACATTTCTGTTGCAAGAGGTCTGAGATGAAACTATGGCTTTGTAGATCTCATTACTTTTTGAGTCAAAGCACAATGCCAATAATAATTTAATGCATCAATGGGAAAATTAGGTAAAAATTGTCTTGATAGGTAAGCCCCTGCCTTTAACTTTGACCAACATTAATCAGCAACACCATCCTACCACCATTAAGTTATCTAATATCTTTTATCAGTTACTGTTAAAAAGTAAAGAACTCAATTATGAGTCTAGTCCTGCAGGCAGAGACAGCATGAAGACGGACATATGAGGCATAAGCTATATAAGCTATCGACGAGGAGCTGGAGAGTTTAAAAAAAGAAAGAAAAACAATCTGTTCATTGGAGATGGTTTAGACTCAAAGTATGAAAACGAGTCCAAACAAAAGGTTCAAGTGCTACTACTTGCTTCCACCATTTACAGCAGCACCATAAAGTGTTACACATAGTGTGTGAAACTGTGTGCTGCAGCTCAGGCCATGAAGCCTTGACAGCCTTTTTCATTAACACTATATTTTAGTATGCAGTAGTAGGATGTTGTAGATGATCTCAACAATAAACATGCAGACCATCCACACTGACCTGTTGGACATTAATCCATGATTTAGGACCAAATACATTCCACGTGAGAAGACCTTCCCGAAGTGGGGGGCCCGCCCCCTGGGGGGGGGGGGGGGGGGGGGGGGGGGGGCCACAGAGGCATTGGAGGGAGGGCGCGGAATGAAAAGGGGGGAAAAAACAGAACGCTTGGACACTGCTAGCACGGGGCGCCCACAGAAACGCAAAGCAGGAGATGAAGCGTCGCTGAATATGTTTCCAAACCAACTTCATTCTAAGACAAAGACTAGAAAATATGGTGAAGCAAATCTGCCCTTTGGCTTCACCTGCACAGGTGCTGAGGTAGGTCTCCCTGCAGGGTTGGTTTTCCCTGCATCAGGAGCAGCGCTGGGCTGTTTACATCACAGACAAACAGGATCCAACAGCTGTTTATGTTTTTGAACCCATTTTGCACAGAGAGGCATTTTTTGAAATATGTATTGATAACAATGTTGAACATTATTACACAGGAAAAAACAACTACATGTAAAATAATGACACCGTGACGCCTCTGCCTTTGTAAACAGAGGGACAGTAACTGCGTGTAAAACCTGCAGACAGTCAGATTAACAGTATTTCGTCTCTATCATTCTGCAATTCATCTCATGTAAACAATAACGTGGCCACAGCGTGACGTGAAAAAGGCGCATACCTTTGACACCCGTGTAGGTGCGGATGCAGCGTAAACGAGTTAGTAGTTTATTTTACTACCTGTAATTTATTGCTGTTTACTTGTATTTGCTTAATTGTTTACTAAATGTTTGAGGTGTGAAATAAACAGCAATGGAGCAAAATATGGGCGCGTGTGGTTGGAGGATGTGTTTGTGCGCGTGCATGCGCGAGAAGGGGGGGCGAACATTTTTCTTGTAAAACAAAGGGGGGGCCCAGCAAAATAAGTTTGGGAACCACTGCTCTAAAACATAAAGTCATCTTGGAGGCAAAGTCTCTGGTCAGTTATGAGGAAAACGTTTGAGCTACCAGCTCGGTCTGCATGAGTCTGCAGACCAAGAGAAAGCAGCAGCAGCATCACTGGGCGAACGTCTTCCAACACAGCATAGCGACCAGCATCGCTTAAAATAAGAAGGATGTTGACCCTCCAGAGAGTGGTGGATCGTCAAGTTGCTTAACCAGCAGTGAGCTGGATAAGCAAAGCTGGACCGAATAAGTCGGGATGGTGGTGCATGAAGAGCTCTACATAAAAATGACCGCCCCTGACATTTATTAACACACAAAATGAGCAAGAATGAACAAAGTTGCTTCAAAGTGTCAGCTTATTTCAAATTGAACTCAAGAAATTTTACCAAACACACAAAAAAGTTTTTGAAGCATCAAATAAATGAGCATGGTGGCCACATTTCTGTGATAACGCGCATGTCCATGAATCCTGAATAATTCAAAACGTTATGTATGAAGGCACAGTAAACAAAGTCCACATCACACTGAACAAGATTTCAATAAAATTCAGCTTGGATCCTTTTGAATGTCAGTGATTTTTAAATGCATCTGCTTCTAAAGTAGGGCACAGAGGCTCTTTGCGATTTCCCTTCTGTATGTATCATGTTGGGCATTAAAATTAGGGGCGGGTTTTGATTATCGATTTATCGATTAAAATCAATTCTGGCTTGGATAACTTGATATCGATTCTTTAAAATCCTGAATCTATTTTTAAATATAAATTTATTTTTCCCGAAACGCCAGAATCTCAAAATTTCAACAACCACCAAACAGCTAAAACAGTAAATGAGAGCAGGAACACGGATTCTGCTCAAAGACGTAAACACAAAGCGCCGACCCGCCGACGGATCAGAATCAGTGAGATGTTTGTTTTCTCACCGACGGCACAGACACGCTCGGGGCTGAAAGCCGACAGCTCGCTGATTCTGATGTTTCGGCGGGTCGGCGCTTTGTGTTTACGTCCTTTTTGCCTTAGATTCTGAAGCTGCAGGTTTGATCTCTCTCCAAACAATATTGACTGAACCAGATGCAAAAGAAGATCCAAACTTCGCTTCACATAAACATCGTCATGAACTCACTCTGACTTTTGCTGTTTTGCTTCCACCACACTTCATGCACAGCTCTCTCTCTCTCTCTCTCTCTCTCTCTCTTCAAGAACAGTTTCCCGTCTAAAAATCTGTTTTCTGCATTATTCGCTTGCTTGTTACGCACAAGTCTACTGCTGTTTACAGCGCTGTCGGACGCTGTTTGTTTCCCTTCTACTTACTTCCAAAAAGAAAGCCTCATTTCTGCTGTTCAATACTGAACAAATTGTAACTTTTTAAAATTATGCAAAATTGCAAAAGGCTGTGTCTCAAATAAAACCTCTAATTTTGCTCTGCTTCACGTCAGCAGCATCAGGTAATGTTCATATGTTGATTAATGGTTTTCTTTCGTTTTTGATCTACTGCAGAATATTTTTAAGGTCATCTGCTATAAAATTCCAGGCCAGGAAAGTCACCTTCACGTTTTTCTGTGTTTTATCTTCAGTGACTTCGACACAAAGGCCTCTGCTGTGATGCTCACACCTTTGATAAAGTCTCACAAGTGTCAGTTTTCTTTTTGTAGAAATAAAAATATGGAAATGTACTGATACGTGATCAGGCAAAATTTACCCGATTCAAATCGAATCGAATCGTGGATCAAATCGATTCGGGACCTTGTGAATCGAAATCGAATCGATTCTAGAAATCAGTGACAATAATCAGCCCTAATTAAAATTATCCATGAAAGAAAACCTGTGCAGGTAACATACTGTACTGTATTTATAGAAACCATGATAAGCAGGAAACCAGAGGCAGATGAGCAGAAAACAGGTGAGTCACATTTCCAATGGTTCCACCTGCCAAACCTTTCTTTAGCCCTGAGCATGTACTGGGGGCAGGAAGCTTTATTAGCACCTACACAGCATAGGAAATGCAGTTTTTAACAGCCACTGGCAAAGATTAATTTTGTGCCATGTAATCTTCCAGCAACTTCTCTGTTTCACTTTAGCCGCATTTTATGAGCTCAAATTGTTGTCATAAATATTTTGTACTTGTAAATCAGACTGTGTAGTTGTTAGTTTTGTACCCATGTAAACCAAAATATCTGAAAATTTTATGTTTGTGCATCTATAGATGAGAATTTGTGTGTGTGAGAAAAATATTTAGACAAGTTACAAATTTGTTTTTGTTCAGGTCCGGTTACAGATGCAAAGCAAAAAACTACGTGTAAAACTGCGCTCAAGTCGAATTTCCCAGAGGAACCCACCCGAGGGATTAATAAAGTTCTATCTTATCTTATCTTATCTTAAGTTCCCTGGCTGTGTGTGAGCTTCAAATTGCAAGTATGATTTTTGACCTGAATTTTCTTCTTTTCACAAATTTAACTGGAGAACAGATGGGTTGGGCTGTCAGAGGGGGCTTTACTGAGCTTCAGGTCCTGGAAGGGCAATACAGTTTGAAGCTGGAGGATCTCTATATAAACATCCCACAAGGCTCATATAAGCTAGGTCCCTTAACTTTCAGTAGCTGTTGAAAGGATAAAGTTGTGGTAAACCAATGGTCAGTGTCAGGGAGTTTTTAATGTTTTATTTGATTATGCTTCAAATGTTATGTTATACTTATGTTCACATATTTCACCAGACACAGTTTTCTGTTGAAACAGGAAGCTGACCCTGTGACCCTGTGACATTTACCGCAAGAGACCTGTACAGAAATACACATCCGCAGAAGTTGACTTGCATTATGTTATTCTTAGAAATTGACTTGTAGCACATACACTTTGTGACACACACACACACACAGCTTACACACAGACAGCATCAGGACCTGCGTAACAGGAAATGTGATTATATTTGCATATTGACGATGTAACCTATAAAAATAAACAAATACTGCAGTACGGTGTGACTCTCTGTCTGAGTTTCACGTTATCAGTATCAAGTGTCTCAGTGTTGTTTATTCACCTGACCGTTTGTTAACTGTAAATCTCTGACAGTCAGAATTACCATTATTACTTTCACATAAAGTCAGGGCTGACCCGGGACCATTGCTGTCAGTCACACTGCACAGGATAAAGGCCCTTTCACATCAGACGTGGCATTCGCTGCGCTCACAGCTAACTAAGAGCAAAGAATCCACAATGTGTGTTGTGCTGGCTGCTGCGCTAGCTTTTATGTTGTTTTCTTGTGGCTGCTCTACGTGTACTAGATGCACCTGCCCCTCGTCGTTTCAAAACGTATCTCTGATTTTATATCCTCTATGACAGTGTGTGTTGTATTATGTTCACGTTTTTAAGTAAAAACATGAATCACTCGATCATAACTAAGAAAGCTTTGTAACTATCCCGACTAGCGAAGAGTGTGTCATTTCCACAAAAGTGCTTTCCTCCCCGAAGTCCACAGAGCCGTTGAAAAGACTGTGGAGGTCCCTGCACGTACACCTGTGACAAAAAGTTCACCGAACTCAGACACGCACAGAATGTTTTCCTTTGTGGTGATGAAGGAAAACGCTGGCACCTTTGCCCTTCCAGGACCTGAACCTCAGTAAAGAGTCCCTCCCACCGCCAAACCCATTTGTTCTCTGATTGGATAGCTAAATTTGTGATTGACATGACACTGACCAGTCAGCTGAAAGGAAGAAAAATCGGGTCAAAATTTATACTGCAAGTTGAAAGTTACACACAGCAAAAAAAAGTAGCTTGTGTAAATATTTTTACAAACAAATCTTTTTCTTAACACACACAAAAAATTCTCATCTGTGGATCTGTGGATAACATGCACATAACATTTTCAGACATTTTGGTTTACAAGGTTACAAAACTCAGTTCACAGCTATGCAGTCTGATTTACAAGTACAAAATATTTATGACCACAATTTGAGCCCAAAGCATTTGTGTAGTGGGCGTTATCTCAGCACACACTTGTAGGCATTGTCTGATCCACAACACCCATGTGTTATACTCACTTGTTCCTCAGCATCTGCCAGGCCGCCTCGATGTCCGCATACAGGTTCTTCTCTGAAGGCTTGCCGGTGCTGACTCCGTAGCCTGAATAGTCGTAGGAGAACACGTTGCAGTTTATCCTGGAGCCCAGGCCGATGTAAAAACTGCACATCTGCCCCAGGTCCACAGCGTTACCGTGGGAAAACAGCAGCGTGTAGCGACTGTTCGGAGCGCAACGCACAAACATGCATGCTACCCGGTTACCCCGGCTGCTTCTAGTGGTGAACACTTCCACTGCATCGAGCTCTCGCTGGGAGTATTGCCAGTCTGCCCGTTCGGTTAAATGTAAGCTAGTCACCCCGTTAGCGTCGGTGTGCATGGAATACGTGGGCTCCGGTGGAAGGAAAGCTAGTTTGGCCGCGATGCGACTCGGACAGGGTGGACAGCAGAACAGCCAGCACAGCTCGCCGATAGAAAACCCATTCATCCTGGGGCCTTGTTCTGGCATTTAGGCCCGGGGTTACCTGATTTACTAACTTCGGCTAAAACAAAACACGCGGTTCGGATCTGTTTCGAGATCCGGTGTACCATTAACAGACCGCAGCAGGGCTGGAAGACAAGCTGAGCGACGTCTCGGCTTTGCAGCTACTCGCTAGCCGGCATACAGGTGGCTCACAGCAAAACTCGCAGAAATTGCGACGCAACATTTACGTTTATATTACTTTACACCACTAAACTGTGCCACTACTGGTCTCAAAAGCACAGTTCTACCCTTTGAAAACATCACTTGCTGTAGCTTTGTTGCTAATATATTGTAATAAAGAAAGCAGCCATCTCTCTTGAATGGTGACAAGCCGGTTTTCCGGTACAACCGGATATCCTGCCGTAACAAAGACAAAAAGCCGTAAGATATTTTAAGGGAAAAAAACAAACATTTTCTTTATTGAAAAAAAAATCCACACACACACATCCAAAAATCTTCATTTGTTTATATTTTGCGCTTTAAGGAAAAACAGTCTGTTCAATTCCAAAGATCTATTTTCTAAACTTGGGCTGATCCACACTGTAATGTTCGGGATCTGTGGAGGTGACCGATAAAGTTGTGTTTTTCTGTCCATCACTAAAATCACTGTTGTTACCTTTTATATTTTGCTTTACTATTATAGGATATATACCTGTTTGATTGTTCTTGTGATTTGGCGCTATATAAAGTTAACTGAATTAAATGTCTTCAAAATAGATGCATATAGTGTGGCATTTATTAATACTGTAAAACCTTGTTTAGGTACAAACTTAAACACATCACCTGACCTGTGATCTGAGCGGTGATGGTGCCCAGAAACAGAATGAGAATCTGTGAAAACATGAGACAAGATTCTTATATATATATATATATATATATATATATATATATATATATATATATATATGTATATATATATATATATATATATATATACATATATATATATATATATATATATATATCCATAGGTCCCTCATCCTATTGAGGGACCTATGGATAGGAACACGAGAAGCTGGAGAAATACCAAGGGCTCAGAGAAGAGCTCGAGAGGATGTGGAGGGTGAAGGTAACGGTGGTCCCCGTGGTAATCGGAGCACTAGGTGCGGTGACTCCCAAGCTAGGCGAGTGGCTCCAGCAGATCCCGGGAATAACATCGGAGATCTCTGTCCAGAAGAGCGCAGTCCTGGGAACAGCTAAGATACTGCGCAGGACCCTCAAGCTCCCAGGCCTCTGGTAGAGGACCCGAGCTTGAAGGATAAACCGCCCGCAGGGGCGTGCTGGGTGTTTTTTTTTTTTTTTATATATATATATATATATATATATATATATATATATATATAGTCAAAGGAGCTTGCAAAGAAAAGCGTCTGGACTTCTTTAAGTTGCTTGAAGACGTTTCACCTCTCATCCGAGAAGCTTCTTCAGTTCTAAGGTCAAATGGTGGAGAGTCCCAGATATAAACCTAGTGGGAGTGACCCCCCACAGAGGGACAAAAGGACCCCCTGATGATCCTCTAATTGCCTGAGCCAAGGTGGGAAACTGGGCGTGGGTCCCAATCAGCCAGAGTTTCGGGTGTGTTCATTGTGAAACCTGGCCCCACCTTATCATGCGAATTCCTGAGGTCAGATGGCCCAGGATGTGAGTGGGTGTTAAGGCGTCTGGGAAGGATCTCAAAACTATAGATGGCAGAGAGTTGGTGTCGTAAACTCCGCCTCTGTTCAAAGATGGTCGCTCACAGTGGACATAGATGCTTCTTTCACTCCTCTTTCAAACCATCTGTCCTCTCTGTCCAAAATGTGAACATTGGCATCCTCAAAGAGTGACCTTTGACCTTAAGATGCAGATGGACTGCTGAGTCTTGTCCTGTGGAGGTGGCTCTTCTGTGTTGTGCCATGCGCTTGTGAAGTGGCTGTTTGGACAAAGAGCCACCTCCACAGGACAAGACTCAGCAGTCCATCTGCATCTTAAGGTCAAAGGTCACTCTTTCGAGGATGCCAATGTTCACATTTTGGACAGAGAGGACAGATGGTTTGAAAGAGGAGTGAAAGAAGCATCTATGTCCACTGTGAGCGACCATCTTTGAACAGAGGCGGGGTTTACGACACCAACTGTCTGCCATCTATAATTCAGTTTTGAGATCCCTTCCCAGACGCCTTAACGCCCACTCACATCCTGGGCCATCTGACCTCAGGAATTCGCATGATAAGGTGGGGCCAGGTTTCACAATGAACACACCTGAAACTCTGGCTGATTGGGACCCACGCCCAATTTCACACCTTGGCTCAGGCGATTAGAGGATCATCAGGGGTCCTTTTGTCCCTCTGTGGGGGGAAACTCCCACTAGGTTTATATCTGGGACTCTCCACCATTTGACCTTAGAACTGAAGAAGCTTCTCGGATGAGAGGTGAAACGTCTTCAAGCAACTTAAAGAAGTCCAGACGCTTTTCTTTGCAAGCTCCTTTGACTACGATGACCTGGATGACTGAGAACCTTCACAGACATATATTTAAATACATATATATATATATATATATATATATATATATATATATATATATATATATATTTTTTTTTTTTTTTTTTTTTTTTTTTTTTTTTAAAGCAAAAAAAACCAAACACCTCCCTTCTCATGGGTCTACTGGCAGTTCTGTCAACATTGTGACTTGGTTATACTTTGACATGCACCTTCCTCTTCCTAGCCACCTCCTCCAGTTCATGTGGGGGAGACACTGAAGCGTTCTCAGACCAGTCGAGAGATATGATCTCTCCAATGTGTCCTCGGTCTGCAGTGGAGGTGGATCCTAGTCAGATGCCCACAGAAGTTGATGACTAAAATCCTCACTCTCTCTCACCATCAAGAGCCCAAACACCAGCTTTTGAGGAAGCTCATTTCCACCATGTGAAACCACAATGTCATTCTTTCAGTCACTAATACTAATTACTATACTTAAAGTTCTCCGTTTGTTCTAGACCCATAGTACCCACATCACCCTGTTCCAAATAAGAACCGTGCTCTAAGACTGCTGAATAATTCCCACAGCTGTAGGGTAAGACTCACAATCCAGAGACTGCCACAGACTCAGAAATGGCTCTGCCACAGAGGTTATGTTTTTGGCAGTGTTTACACGTATGTCATCTTGTCTGTGTGTAAATACAATAGCTCTAAGTTTGAATTCTGATAAACTTTTTAAGAATGAAGAGTGCGGTTATGTTAACAATCCATTAAAATTTGACTTAATCCACCAAGGTCCTCAAAATCATTTCAATTATATGTTGGTCAAAAATTAACAAAAAACAAACAAACCTTATCACGTGGAAACTATGATTCTTATTACTGTGTTAGGTATTTATAATAATAAAAATATCTTGTCACAGTTGATCTCTTACCGCTCCGTCAATGTCAATAAATCGAAGGTCAACATGTTGCTATAGCTATTTAATATTAAAATAGGCTTCAGAGTGACGAGGACATGGTAAACTTTCTGAGTAAACTTGATTAATTTTATTATGACTGTTATGTACATTTTGGTACCAGGTTCTAACCATTTAAATAAATAACATGAATACATGTACAAAAAGAAAACCGAATGAATAAATACAATCCTATTCCCTTAAAAGTGATTACTACCCAGAGAGTGAGTTTACACTCTGACAAACAAACAAACAAACAAACAAATAAATTTCTTCACTACCAGACACACTGGACCCACTACAGTTCGCTTACCGTCCAAATCGTTCCACAGACGATGCCATCTCTCATCTCCTCCACACATCACTCACTCACTTGGACACTAGAAGGGGGAATTATGTTAAAATGCTCTTCATAGACTACAGCTCTGCATTTAACACCATAATTCCCTCCACACTCACCACCAAGCTGGAGCATCTGGGACTCAGTTCATCTATGTGTCTGTGGATCTCCAACTTCCTAACTGGCAGACCACAGGCAGTAAGGATGGGCGGACATGTCTCAGCCTCCACCACTCTCAGCACTGGAGCCCCCCAGGGGTGTGTTCTGAGCCCCCTGCTGTACTCTTTGTACACATATGACTGTGTGGCCACTACCAGCTCCACCACCATCATCAAGTTTGCTGACGACACCGTCGTGGTGGGCCTGATCTCTGATAACAACGAGACGGCCTACCTGAAGGAGATTAGGAATCTGGAGAACTGGTGCCAGAGGAACAACCTCCTTCTAAACGTCAGTAAGACAAAGGAGCTGATAGTGGACTTCAGCACTAAGCAGGAGAGGAACTACCAGACCCCCGTCATCAACGAGTGCCCAGTGGAGAGAGTGGACAGCTTCAAATACCTCGGAGTTCACATCACGCAGGACCTGTCATGGTCCTGTCACATCAACACCGTGGTGAAAAAGGCCCGACAGCGTCTCTACCACCTCAGACGCTTGAGAGACTTCCAACTGCCCTCCAAGGTGCTCAGGAACTTTTACTCGTGCACCATAGAGAGCATCCTGGCGGGAAACATCTTAACCTGGTTCGGGAACAGCACCATGCAGGACAGACGAGCTCTACAGAGGGTTGTGCGGTCAGCTGAGCGCACCATCCGCTCCGAGCTCCCTGACCTGCACTCAATCTACAGCAGGCGGTGCTGGACCAAGGCCAGGAAGATGGTGAAGGACCTCAGCCATCCCAACAACAGACTGTTCTCTCTGCTGAGGTCAGGAAAGCGATTCCGCTCCCTGAAGACCAACACAGAGAGACTGAGGAGGAGCTTCTTCCCGCAGGCGATACGGTCTCTCAATCACACCACCACACAGTACTGACCCACACATATGGTTCTTACACACACACTGGTCACTATATTCTTCATTTCCGGTTAATACTTGTACAGCTGCTGTTATTGTGTATATATTTATTTATATTTCTTCATACATTCTTATATAGTTCTATATTGTGTATTTTGTTGTACAGTTATTTTATTTTCAACTTTAATTTATATATTTTATCTTATTCATTCCCAGTTAAATTTACCCTTCATTCTAATTTGTGTTGTACAGTTATTTCATTTTTAACCTTAATTTATATTTTATTCCTTCCTAGTTAAATTTACCCTTTTTAATTTTTCATATTTATTTCCTATCTTATTCATAGCCTTTTCCTTTTGTTTTCTTTAGGTCACGAGCAGTTGTCCAAGCATTTCACTACATATCGTACTGTGTATGACTGTGTACGTGACAAATAAAATTTGAATTTGAATTTGAATTTGAAATAAATGGTTACCTGGTGTCAAGCCGGCACTCAATGTTCCCTCTAATGTTTCACGTGTCTGAGCGAACGCACAAACTCCCTGAGCGGTACCACTGTGAGCAACAGCAGACGTGTGCACTGTGGTCACGCCAGCATCCAATCCATCCAAGTTACTTGTTTATTAAAATAATCTAATTACAGCATTAGTTAGACTATCTTTAATTAACTGCTTTAGTCCACTTACAATGAAAATGTTAAAAAATCTTGTTCATGACCTGTGTAGCATGTTAACACTATTGGAAGTAAAAATAACTTGAACTCCAATTTTGAAAAAAAAACTTTCTTTCTTTCTTTCTTTCTTTCTTTCTTTTTAAATAAAGCTCTGACTTATATTATGAGTCTGTGGTCTGGGAGAGAGTCTGTAACTCTGTCTGCAACATACAGTAAACAATGACCAATGTTGGGCAGTTAATTATATAGTTACTTCTTCAAAAAAGTAACTGAGTTTTGCAAACAACAAAGTTTTTTGCAGCTGTTTTTTTTTTTTAAATGCAGCCAAGGCGTTTTTTAAATAAACATTTCAAACTATTTACAGAACAATCAGCTGTTCTGCATCAAATCTGATGACACACAAATTATTTATGTCATGGTTCTCAAGATCTGGTCGTGGTGTGTTTATTTTTTGTCTTAGCCTCTCCCACCAGGGCGGAACTGGACCTTGATTCCCCGCCTCTGAACCCGCCCTGAACACACACCTGTGGCTCATTCACACTGATCCTGGCAGACTACTTAAGATGGCAAGAGAGGCTGCTTCCTCGCTGGATCGTCACACTACCAAGCGTCAGTGTAGCGTAGCGTATGAAAGTGTTCCTTTGATCTCCTAGAGTTTCCTCCCGACATTGTTCTTCCTCTGTGTACAGGCCTTCTAGACTCCCTGCCCGTCTTCCCTGCCGTCTGGATTTCTGTGGATGTGTGTGTGAGTGAGCGTGAGCTTTTTGGTGTGGACATTTTGAGTGAGTTACGGATCAAGTGGAAGAAGAGCGTGTGTGTACCCCCGTCTTGGACCTTCCCTTCGGACCCCGCCCTACTCCTGGGAGCCCTGTGTTAGCTGTTCCACTGTATATATGTATATATTCTCACTTGGTGTCACATTGCAAATAAACCCTCACCTTCTCTCTAAACTTCAGAGTCCTGCGAGTGAGTCCTCTGCCTACTAATCTGTGACAATTTGTGCCGCTCCAAAAAATAATTTCTGTCCACTATGAGATGAAGGAGAACAACAGCCTGATACCTGCAGGCCTGACAGCAGCAGATGTGTCACTGCTGTAACATCTGTAACACTCAGCAGTCGCCTCATTGCTCTGACAAACACAACAACACTATTGACTACACTACACACTAACTACACACTAACTACACACTAACTACACACTGACTACACACTAACTACACAAGATTTGCCTAAATGTCGCAAATCTCTCACATCTCAAACACGCCGTCACTCCTAAAACTTCCCCCTTCCTAAATAACTAAATGCCATGTTGCCATATCATGTTTTGATTGGTCGACATGGTACATTTTTCGACCAATAGGAAAGGGTGGAGTTTTTTTGGTGTTGTTTTTGTTCACAGGCTTTCAAGCGTTTTCCTTATAAAACGCAGTTTTTACCGTTTCTTGCTGCAGTAAATATAAACAACGACAGTATTCAGGAAGAAAACAAACAGTGCAGATATTTTTATCATAACTCTGGTTTTATGTGGCCGATCAACACAATTTAAAAACTGGTATAAAGTCCACACTTTGTCCGTCAGTTGTTCCGTCTGTCCTGCTCACATCTCCAATGGTTGTACACGTTGTCATTAACGTGGCTTCACTCCACATCAGCCGCTTTGCTCACTAAAACACATAAGGACGTTGTCACAGCCTGTCAACGACATTGATTAGCTGCGTATGCGAATGTGAATCGCATCATTGGCTGGACTATGGGATAAGGTGGCATCGTTCTAATCCCATATGGGAGCAGCCAGTCACTGACTGACTCACACTGCAAAACAGAATTGTTAACGTATTAATTTTAATTTCAATTCAGGTAGATTTTTTTTGTGGAACCTTGGGGAACTCCACATGTGATACTTGTCTGCTCAGATGTGAAGTTACCTATTGATACAAAGTATTTCCTGTTTTCTACGTATGTTTTGAACCAGTTTAGTACAGTTCCTGAAAGACCTGCCCAGTTCTCCAGTCGTTTGAGTAATATGTTGTGGTCAACTATCAAATGCTGCACTGAGATCCAGTAAAACTAGGACTGACATTTTTCCACTGTCTGTATTCAGACATATGTCATTGAACACTTTGGTCAGAGCGGTTTCAGTGCTGTGGTTCTGTCTAAAACCTGACTGGAAGGCATCGTAGCAGTTATTCTGTTTTAAGAAGTAACTGAGCTGTTGAGAAACTGCTTTTTCAATGATCTTACTTAAAAACGGGAGATTTGAGATCGGCCTGTAGTTGTTCATTTGTGTCTTGTCAAGATTGTCCTTTTTCAGTATAGGTTTGATTACAGCAGTTTTTAGTGGTTCTGGAAACACACCTGATAATAAAGAAAAGTTGACGATCTGTAACAGGTCTGACTCTAAAGTCTTTGAGACCTTTTTGAAAAAACTTGTTGGCAGGACATCTAAACAGCAGGAGGAGGAGTTCAGTTGACCTAAGATGTCCTCCAGGTCTTTGCTGTTAATAGGTTGAAACTGTTTCATGGTGTTTAAACAGTTTTTTGGTGGACACAGTACATATCCTGGATCTGCTGTTGATGTACCAATTGCTTGTCTAATCTTTTGGATTTTGTCTGTGAAGAATTTGGCAAAGTCATTGCAGGCCATGGTCGAATGAAGTTCAGCTGCCACTGACACAGGAGGGTTTGTTAGCCTGTCAACTGTAGAAAATAAGACCCGAGCATTATGGCTGTTTTTAGTGATGATGTCAGAGAAGTAGGCCCTCCTTGCACTCCTCAGTTGTAAATTATAATTGTGAAGTTTCTCTTTATAAATGTCATAATGAACCTGGAGGTTTGTTTTTCTCCATCTGCGCTCAGCTTTCCTACACTCTCTTTTTTCATTTTTCACCAGTGTGGAGTTTCTCCATGGAGACTTTTTCCTTCCAGAGATAACCTTCACCTTAATGGGAGCAATAGTGTCCATTACATTTAACATGTTAGCATTGAAGCTATTGACGAGCTCATTGACTGACCCTCTGGACAGGTCAGGTGTTAATGGGAAGACCTGGTTAAAAATTGCACTACTGTGTTCAGTTATACACCGTTTTGTGATCACTGTTGTTGATATATTTGTGTGGGCTGAGATTTTACTTTCAAAGAAAACACAGTAATGATCAGACACGCCCACATCAGACACAGTAACCTTTGAAATGCTCAGGCCCTTGGAGATCAGCAGGTACAGAGTGTGTCCTCTATTATGTGTGGTCTCTGTTACATGCTGAGTGTTACTCAGGTCTTTAGTCCCTTTGTCCTGAGGGTTGTCCACATGGATGTTAAAATCCATGAGGGCCCAAATGCAGGCAGCACAGAAGTACAAGAACTTGGTAACAAAGTTACAGAGGGGTGATGAGGGATAAGCAAACACGGGAATGCCTGACAAACAGAAGAGACAAGCATGAGGACAGGAACACTGGAACAGGTAAGGGAGACGACATATACAGAGAGAGGAAGAGACAGCAGAGGGAGTGAGAGACAAAATGGGCTTGGGGAGACTACAGAGGCGCTAAAGACAGAACACAGAGACAAAGACAGTTGGAGCATGACAACAAGACTGACATACACAGGAGACACTGAGAACTAAAACATAGCAAAAGGGAAACACTAAAGGGAACTAAACCAGAACCATAAGAGATAAACACAATAATCAGAAGACTCAAACATAAGAAAACTAAACTAGGAAACGTAAGTCACCCTTCATGACCAAAACAATGATAAGCAAACAGAATCACGGGGCCCAGAACATAAAACACTGGGTCAAAGAACAAGAATCATAACAGCACAGAAATGTATTTATGATGTAAGTCATCACTTCAGGAAGATGGTGAGTATGGTCTTTGAGAACCCTGCCTGGGATCCCATCTGGGCCTGGTGCTTCACACAGCCCAGAACTCATTTCACATTCTTCACATGAAAAGTGAATGAGCAGTATCCCTCGGAGGTGGACCTGTCCTATCCGATCTCTCAAACGGCAAAGGTTTAGACCTTCAGCCAGCAACTCCCTGTTGGCAGATTCCTGCTGCTCCTGGTGTTATCTGCTAGATTCTCTTTCACATCGCTGCCGAGTCTCTGGTCATTAAGTAATGTTCACTTCATTCAGTTTATGCTGCTTTTGCTGTCTTTATAACTTTTTTGAGGTTGTGTTTGGTGTACTGCTCTCTGTTCCCAGATCTACAGTGTGAAAAAAGTGTTTGCCCTCTTCCTGATTTCCTGTTGTTTTGTATGCTTGTCACACTTCAATGTTTCAGATCATCAAACAAATTGAAAACATAACACAAGTAAGCACGAAATGCAGTTTCTAAATGAAGGTGTTCATTATTAAGGGGAAAAGTTCAATTTCTGTACCCAAACCCAGGCTAGATCGCTGCCATACCTGTTCCCAATCAAGAAATCACTTAAATAGACCTGCCTGACAAAGTGGAGAAGACAAAACATCCACCTGCGGGCCTCACTTGCCTCAGTTAAGGTCAGTATTCATGACTCCACCTGTATGAAAGAAAAAGTGCTTGTTACGCAGAGAGGTGTGGTGTGGAAACCAGTCGACATCACTCTTGACTGAACTCATTCGTTTATTGGTCAATCTTTCACACACACAGCAAAATGGCAACGTTTCCGTCTCACTCCCACATCCTGCAGTCCACCTTTATATTCTCTCAGATCAAACATTCTCAATTCAAATGTGACATAATCCTTCCAGAGAGGGAAAAGAAAAACCAAGAAGGTTAGTTTTCATAAATAATCCTAACATCATCAATCGCTTGTCAAGAATGGAAGCAGATATTTGCACATACACAATTTAAAGCTCATTTCACACTTCCCTAATTACTTTGACCAACCAAACTTGTACTCTTGCCAGCTCATATCCTATAAAAGAGCTGCATTTAAGATGGCTGGCACCTGGGTAACTTACACCAAACATTTATCTTCTATCTTGGTGCACAGAGGTATGTTAAGCACTCATTTTACATTAAAAACCCACCATAGGTGAGATGAGGCAGGACTTAGTGCTTCCTAACTTTACCAATTTTACACCACATGCCTTTAAAATGGTAAATGGCCTGTATTTATATAGCGCTTTTCTAGTCCCTAAGGACCTCAAAGCGCCTTACATATCCAGTCATCCACCCATTCACACACTGGTGATGGCAGCTACATTGTAGCCACAGCCACCCTGGGGCGCACTGACAGAGGCGAGGCTGCCGGACACTGGCGCCACCGGGCCCTCTGACCACCACCAGTAGGTAACGAGTGAAGCGTCTTGCCCAAGGACACAACGACCGAGGCTGTCCAAGCCGGGGCTCGAACCGGCAACCTTCCGATTACAAGGCGAACGCCCAACTCTTGAGCCACGATCGCCCGTTTATACTGTAATATTAACAAAATAGTAACACCATATATGCCTGTATACCTTATCAGGGCAGTGTTTAACCGAGGTGTTTTTAATTATTCTGACAGGCCATCAGGAACATGACCTGAAATGTCACAGTGTGAAAAAAACTTTCTAGTTATTATTGAGAAACTAAGTGCAGTTGCAGTCATAAATCTGACAAATGAATAACTGTCATTTCATGTTCTGCTTCTACATTTTGCATGATGTGCTGCTGAAGCTTTTTACATTTATATTCAGTTCAAGAAGTAAATTGAAAAGGGAGATGGAGACTGCTCCATTTTCACATTAGAGAAACCAGTGTAAACATTAAAACATGAATAAAATATTAAATTACACAAAGGATGAATGTCTGAAAAATAAATATAGCTCATTGATGTCAGCTCAAGTAACACAATCTCTTACCCAATGACAGAATCATTGTGCAAATGCATTTCTTCATAAAATTAATTTATAAAAACAGTTTGTTGCTTCCACTGTGATACATAAGAAGACTGTATTCATGAAACTGTGTCCAACAGCTGGGTGATGTGTGGGAGAGCGATTTGCTGCTAAAGCCTGCTGACTGCTCCACTTGCAGCAGAAGAGGTTATGACTGTGTTAACTTTGGCTTATTATATCAATCCCCTGACAGATCTCAGGCCTGTTTAATGTCTTTTTTGGGGTGTTTGGCTTACACAGAGGCAGGCAGTGCCTGAGGGGAAAATATCTTAAAAGAACTTTTTAGAGATTAGATTTGCCTGACTCACAGGGAGCAGGATGCTGAGGTCACTGCTTGATAAGCTGGCCGTGGATATATATCATTGTCTTATATATTTATATGTGTGTGTGTGTGTGTGTGTGTGTGTGTGCGTGTGTGTGTGTGTGTGCGTGTGTGTGTGTGTGTGTATTATTATTATTATTATTATTATTATTATTATTATTATTGTATTTCAGTGGTGGACAGAGGTCAACATGGGCACCCTGACTGATCTGCAGCTCTGCAGTCCCATGTGCAACAGACTGTGATACGCTGTGTATTTGAGCAATTTGAGCTATAGTACAGGGAGTGCAGAATTATTAGGCAAATGAGTATTTTGTCCACATCATCCTCTTCATGCATGTTGTCTTACTCCAAGCTGTATAGGCTCGAAAGCCTACTACCAATTAAGCATATTAGGTGATGTGCGTCTCTGTAATGAGAAGGGGTGTGGTCTAATGACATCAACACCCTATATCAGGTGTGCATAATTATTAGGCAACGTCCTTTCCTTTGGCAAAATGGGTCAAAAGAAGGACTTGACAGGCTCAGAAAAGTCAAAAATAGTGAGATATCTTGCAGAGGGATGCAGCAGTCTCAAAATTGCAAAGCTTCTGAAGCGTGATCATCGAACAATCAAGCGTTTCATTCAAAATAGTCAACAGGGTCGCAAGAAGCGTGTGGAAAAACCAAGGCGCAAAATAACTGCCCATGAACTGAGAAAAGTCAAGCGTGCAGCTGCCAGGATGCCACTTGCCACCAGTTTGGCCATATTTCAGAGCTGCAACATCACTGGAGTGCCCAAAAGCACAAGGTGTGCAATACTCAGAGACATGGCCAAGGTAAGAAAGGCTGAAAGACGACCACCACTGAACAAGACACACAAGCTGAAACGTCAAGACTGGGCCAAGAAATGTCTCAAGACTGGTTTTTCTAAGGTTTTATGGACTGATGAAATGAGAGTGAGTCTTGATGGGCCAGATGGATGGGCCCGTGGCTGGATTGGTAAAGGGCAGAGAGCTCCAGTCCGACTCAGACGCCAGCAAGGTGGAGGTGGAGTACTGGTTTGGGCTGGTATCATCAAAGATGAGCTTGTGGGGCCTTTTCGGGTTGAGGATGGAGTCAAGCTCAACTCCCAGTCCTACTGCCAGTTTCTGGAAGACACCTTCTTCAAGCAGTGGTACAGGAAGAAGTCTGCATCTGTGGCACTATGTTAAAGACAGAGACATGAAAATAGTAGCCCCCCATTTTATTTGATGCTCAGAGACATTTTCTTTTAGTAAGGCCACTGCAATGTAAGTTTTACTGTTGCATAAGTTCCGCCAGCAGAGGGCGCTGGGTCCTGTACGCATCGGTAGCTGACGCTACACTAGAAGAAGTAGTGTCAGTGATGAAGAGGCAGCGTACGGCCTGCGCGCCAAAGAACTGATTGTCTTATTTTTCTGTTTTTACAGGTAAGCTGGGTGGTTGATAATATAAACAGATGTTATAAAAGTGACAGACAGCAGTGGCGATTAATGATAAATGTCTTGTGTGTGGCGAATGTTAAGCTAAAGAGCTAATTTCCAAGTTGGTCCAGTTATTAGCCTGTGCCGATTCAAGTGTTAGACTGTACCGAAACTCTGTGAGCTCGGTGCAGGTGTATTTTTGGGTTAAAGCCATAAGATATATATTTTGCACAATAAGAGAAAATGTGAATTGCTTTATGTTTAGTTCATGAAGAGTGAATGCTGTAGAAATATGTTAAGAAAAACATTTATTTGAAAGAGATCTAGTTTATTAAATACAGTTAAGAAGACAGGTTCATAAATAGATTAAAACAGTAGTAAAAACAAGATAAAACTGTAATGAGAGTTCACTATGTTATTCATGTGTATAGTAAAATGTATTTGTGTGATTTAACCAGTTTACAAAGGTGGTGCATGTGAATGTGAAATTGTATAAGTTACTTGTATAAAGTAATGTCAGCTACACTAGAAGAAGTAGTGTCAGTGATGAAGAGGCAGCGTACGGCCTGCGCGCCAAAGAACTGATTGTCTTATTTTTCTGTTTTTACAGTTTTCTGTAAAAATAAATATGTTGCACGGGAGATGAGTTGGCCCATCATTTCAACAGTGTAACACATCCTTCAAGAAAAACATGATTTTCATGCAGGACAATGCTCCATCACACGCGTCCAAGTACTCCACAGCGTGGCTGGCAAGAAAGGGTATAAAAGAAGAAAAACTAATGACATGGCCTCCTTGTTCACCTGATCTGAACCCCATTGAGAACCTGTGGTCCATCATCAAATGTGAGATTTACAAGGAGGGAAAACAGTACACCTCTCTGAACAGTGTCTGGGAGGCTGTGGTTGCTGCTGCACGCAATGTTGATGGTGAACAGATCAAAACACTGACAGAATCCATGGATGGCAGGCTTTTGAGTGTCCTTGCAAAGAAAGGTGGCTATATTGGTCGCTGATTTGTTTTTGTTTTGTTTTTGAATGTCAGAAATGTATATTTGTGAATGTGGAGATGTTATATTGGTTTCACTGGTAAAAATAAATAATTGAAATGGGTATATATTTGTTTTTTGTTAAGTTGCCTAATAATTCTGCACAGTAATAGTCACCTGCACACACAGATATCCCCCTAAAATAGCTAAAACTAAAAACAAACTAAAAACTACTTCCAAAAACATTCAGCTTTGATATTAATGAGTTTTTTGGGTTCATTGAGAACATGGTTGTTGTTCAATAATAACATTATTCCTCAAAAATACAACTTGCCTAATAATTTTGCACTCCCTGTATAACAGATGAGATACTATAGTTGCTATAGTATTTCATCTGTTGGGTCAGACCACAAGGGCCAGTCTTCACTGCCCACATGCATCAGTGAGCTTTGGCCATCCATGACCCTGTTGCTCAGACCACTTTTGACAGATAATGACTGCTGCATACCAGGACCACCCAACAAGAGCTGCAGTTTTGGAGATATTATGAAGGAGCTATAAAGATGAAAGATTATTTAAAGTGACACAAATTTCTTGCCAAACAAGTCTTTCTACTCTTACTTGAGACAGGGTTTTCAATATTTCAGCATACACTGAACCCCACCTTTTAAAAAATGAAGTATTTCTTGGGAAGCCTTGGGGAGAAAGTGTCATGCAGTTTGACTTACTGAAAACGCAACCTAAGCTTCTGTTTCTCTTTGACACAGGCTCAGCATCATCTTGCGGCACCTTTTCCAGAGTTCAACACTGAATTGTGGGGAATTGTGTTTGTTTTTACACACTCCTGTTACCAGTGTTGGTCAAGTTACTTGAAAAAAGTAATCAGTAACTAATTACTTCCCCAAAAAAGTAATCCAGTTACTTTACTGATTACTTATTTTCAAAAGTAATTAATTACTTAGTTACTTTTTAAAAACACGATTTACAACCTGAAGAGGTGATAAAGTGATAGATCTTTCAGCCCAATTCTACTTTTTCTGCATAATCCATCATACAAAATGTAATCAAATGGAAAAGTCTCTTTTTAAAACTTGTTTTATTAGTTTTAAACTTTTAACTTTATGCATCAAGCAAAAATTTAATTATCTGCAACATTCTCTGACTGGAAGAAATTAGTTTAACATTTAAACCTATTTTCTGCACATTCCAGCACATAAAATAAAATATTTTTTGTGTTTACACTCAGTCTTTCAAATAGATGCAAGTAAAACACAGCAGACAATAAATAAAGTCAAAGACTCAGCGGTCCTGTTGCTCTATTTTCACCTGTAAAGCAGGAGTGGGGCAGGCGGAGGGTTAGCCTGGTGCAGGTGTGCCGCGGTCAGTGGAAGAATCCGCGAGTTTCTCTGTGAGTTTCCCATTACGTCGTAGCTACTCGGTGCTTGTTGGAAGTTTAGGGGTTTTTTTCGCTGTAAAAAGAAGTTTTCTTCCCACGCACAGCAGACACTAATGTTTTTGTCACTTTTTATGGAATCAAACTCAAAGTAAGGTCAGTACTTCCACGCTTTAAACGCTGCACGCTCATACTCTCTGCACTCGATATATGATCCACTGTTGATCTGCACACAGCTGTTGTCACGAACGGCGCACTCGCTTACGTCACTGTCGTGAGACATTCTCGCAAAAAATCACGGTTTTAGTAACGCAGTAACGCAGCGTTCCTACGGGAAAGTAACGGTAATCTAATTACCGTTTTTGCGATAGTAATCCCTTACTTTACTCGTTACTTGAAAAAAGTAATCAGATTACAGTAACACGGCAGAGATGGGCAGTAACACGTTACTTGTAACGCGTTACTGCCCATCTCTGCCTGTTACAGCTGAACAGGAGTCATGGGGTCACTTTTCAGCAAAAGACAGCAGCTCTAGCTTTTAATCATTCTTATCGTGTTCTGTGTAAGCTATTTGGAAATTGAGGGTTTACAACAGAGTCCATGTAATTCCTTGGCATTGATTTCTTGCTAGGTGAGTACTGTACAAAGTGAGTATTCCTCCAATCATTTGTGCTCTTGAATGCCATCTCGTTAGAGACTCAGAGATAAGCTGATGTGAAGATAGAACAAACTCAGCTCGTCTGCCTTTTAGAGGAGTAAGTGCTGACTTCTTTTCAGTAAACTCGTGTATAAAGCCTTTGTTTTAAAATATGTTTAAATCAGCCTGTGGATGATATTCTAGTCTTAGCTTGATTTGTATAAGAATCCCTGCGTACATTTCTGGGTTAAAGAAAGTTTAAAATTTTTTATTTTACCCTATAAAATATTAATTTCTTCTATTCTTTTAGTTGTTAGGTGCCTATACAATTTTACCATGAGGTGGATTTGTTTCCCCACTCCCAGAGTTCATTTTTGAGTTTGTCACTCTTACAACAAGCAGGCAAACTGGAGGATGTAGAGCAGCAAAACTCATCTTACAGTGACAATTTAAAAAGTATTGTTTTTTTATCTTAGATAAAATAATCAAATTAGAGCAACTAAATTAAGAACTAAAACTTCAATAGAGGAGAAATAACAACAACTGCAACCTTCAACCTAAGTGTTCACCCGTGTACTACAGCCCTGAAACTTCCTTGGGATTTCCTTGAGGAGCACTTGGAAAAACAAACGTCTGACTCAGTTGTGGGTTACTGTGGGTTCACCCTAGCACAAATGTAGCCTCAGATTAGTGTAGCACAGCAAGCGGTTTTCTTATTTGTCACGTACACAGTCATACACAGTATGATATGCAGTGAAATGCTTAGACAACTGCTCGTGACCTAAAGAAAAAAAGAAAAGGCTATGAATAAGTTAGGAAATAAATGTGAAAATTAAAAAGGGTAAATTTAACTAGGAAGGAATAAAATAAAATATATAAATTAAAGTTGAAAATAAAATAACTGTACAACAAATACACAATACACAGTATAGAACTATATAAGAATGTATGAAGAAATATAAATATATATATAGACAATAACAGCAGCTGTACAAGTATTAACTGGAAATGAAGAATATAGTGACCAGTGTTGTGCAATCCACATTATGTCCTGTGCAGTGCAAATATGCTTAAAGTGATTTAAGTGATGAAGTGAAAACAATGTCCAGAAAGTCCAGTGTGTGTGTAAGAACTGTATGTGTGGGTCAGTACTGTGTGGTGGTGTGATTGAGAGACCGTATCGCCTTCCTATAGTATTGAGGCCTGGAGACTGGCTAGGTCACTCCATGACCTTAATGCGCTTCTCCTTTGTTACTTTGGTGGTATTTTTCACACCATTGCCAAGTTGGAAGACCCATCCAAAACTCATCTTCAGTGTTACGGCTGAGAGAAGAGAAGGTTCTTGTTCAAGGGTTTACGGTATAGTTCCCCATCCACTGGCCCCTCAGTGCAGTCCTGCTGTAATCTTAGCGGGAAAACGACCCCAAAGAATAATGTTTCCACCTCAGTCTTGAATATGTGTTCTTTGAGTCACACTAAGCATTTCTCTTCCTCTAAACACAACAGATTGAGTTGATGCCAAGGAATTTAACTCTCCCAAGCCTTCTCTGAATCATTCAGATGCTCACTGGCAAAGGTAAGACGGGCCTGGACATGTGCCGTCTTGAGCAGGGAACCTTGCCGGCGTTGCAAGATTTCCTTTAGATTTCCCCCCTCATGTAGTTTTGGGCTGATCCACCACGTTTCTCATGATCATCTTCACCCCATGAGGTTAGATCTTGCATAGACCTCCAGACTGAAGGTTACTGTCAATGTAGCTGTCACCTTAAAACAGAATGCATGAAACAGATCAATATAATACCAATTTTATCAGTTTTCAGTAACATCATTCATTCAGCACATGAAGGGGCGGGAGAGCAAAATACTATTTTCATTTCAAAAGTGTAAGCTGACATTTTCTGTTGATTGGTTAGGTCACTGAATTACTTTGTCCTTTCAAAGCAAATTAAAGAAAGAACGGAGGGTGCGAGAGAAATCAGCTAACTTTAGAGGCTGATATAGAAGAAATCTTTTTCTCTGAGTTACTGGCAGAAAGCACACGCAGTAGTAGTGACTTTATTTCAGCTAATGTAAACTCATTCATGATGTTTGTGTTATATTATAGGTTGTGACAGGTGGATTACTGTCAGGGGGAAGGAGCATGGCCCACCCTGCATGTGTTTGTCTGTTTTTCATTGTGCTTACCTTGATACCTAAAAGCCTAAGAAATGGTCACCAGGTGTTGTGCAATTACTTTTTTTTTGTTTTTTTCAATGTTTACGTCCACAGAGGCTAAAGCGGTATCTATGACTAGAGTCAGAATACGCTGACACTCGATGTCTTATTCTTGTTTAAAAAAAGTAGTTCCGCAATGAAATTAGTGCTGATCTTCGTGACATAACCTATTTGACATCATTTTACACTTTCTAGCAACAGAAAGTTTGAGTAGACGAATTATGTTCCATTATTTTCTCACTCTGGAGTCTGTTTCCTGCCCCGATGATCCAATGCATTCAGACAATGGTAACACTATAGCACAGTTATGTCAGTGTGGTGAATAGAAAAGTTACAGGCCTAAACTGTGACACTTGTAAACTGGACATTTGTGCATTGGAGTATTAAAGGAAATTCTTCATATTTAAGTCTTGCTTGTACTCCTCAGCTTGTGCTGGAGTTCAATTCAATTCAATTCAATTTTATTTATATAGCGCCAAATCACAACAAAAGTCGCCTCAAGGCGCTTCATAGATACAGAGAAAAACCCAACAATCATATGACCCCCTATGAGCAGCACTTTGGCGACAGTGGGAAGGAAAAACTCCCTTTTAACAGGAAGAAACCTCCAGCAGAACCAGGCTCAGGGAGGGGCGGGGCCATCTGCTGTGATTGGTTGGGGTGAGAGAAGGAAGACAGGATAAAGACATGCTGTGGAAGAGAGACAGAGGTTAATAACAGATATGATTCAATGCAGAGAGGTCTGTTAACACATAGTGAGTGAGAAAGGTGACTGGAAAGGAAAAACTCAATGCATCATGGGAATCCCCGGCAGCCTACGTCTATTGCAGCATAACTAAGGGAGGATTCAGGGTCACCTGGTCCAGCCCTAACTATATGCTTTATCAAAAAGGAAAGTTTGAAGCCTAATCTTGAAAGTAGAGATAGTGTCTGTCTCCTGAATCCAAACTGGAAGCTGGTTCCACAGAAGAGGGGCCTGAAAACTGAAGGCTCCGCCTCCCATTCTACTTTTAAATACTCTAGGAACAACAAGTAGGCCTGCAGAGCGAGAGCGGAGCGCTCTAATAGGGTGATATGGTACTACAAGGTCATTAAGATAAGATGGGGCCTGATTATTTAAGACCTTGTATGTGAGGAGCAGGATTTTGAATTGTGGATTTAACAGGAAGCCAAAACAGGAGAAATCTGCTCTCTTTCTAGTCCCTGTCAGGACTCTTGCTGCAGCATTTTGGATCAGCTGAAGGCTTTTCAGGGAGTTTTTTGGACATCCTGATAATAATGAATTACAGTCGTCCAGCCTGGAAGTAATAAATGCATGAACTAGTGTTTCAGCGTCACTCTGAGACAGGATATTTCTAATTTTAGTTGCTTGCCTCTCCCGGAGTTGGCTACCTGCGTCCTGTGGCTCTCTGGCACTCCTGCCCTTTGGCTTTGGACCATAATTTTGCTTGGTAAAACTGCATGATAGGACAGAGTGTTTAAAAAAAAGAATAAATAAATAACTAAATATGGTCGACCCTCCTGAGCTTCTATGTTGCCCAGAGGGGTCCATGAACAGGGGTGGGAACTTTGTGGTGAACTAAGACTATACATGGATCATCAAGGTTACTGACATCATAGGTCACTACCTCAAGTTGAAGAAGCATTTCTGTCTGACATTGCTGAGCCTGTGTCTCCGTTGCTTGATTGTGGGCCCCCTGGTGAGGAGGTAGGGCCGGTGTGGAGACTGACTAGGCCACGCCGAGACCTTAATATGATTCTTCTTGAGCCAGTCCTTTGTTGACTTGGCCATGTGTTTTGGATCATTGTCATACTGGCAACCCACGCACAACCCATTTTCAATGCTTTGGCTGAGGGAAGGAGGTTCTCACCCAAGATTTGACGGCACATGGCGCCATCCATCCTCCTTTTGATGTGGTGCAGTTGTCCTGTCCCCTTGGCAGAAAACCCCCACCAAAGCATAATGTTTCCACCTCTGTGTTCGACAGTAGGGACTGTGTTCTTGGAGTCATAGGCAGCATTCTTCCTCCTCCAAACTCGGCAAGTTAAGATGATGCCAAATAGCTCGATTTTGGTCTCATCTGACCACAACACTTTCACCCAGTCCTCCTCTGAATCATTGAGATGTTCAAACGGGTCTGTACATGTGCTTTCTTGAGCAGGGGGACCTTGCAGGCACTTACAGGATTTCAATCCTTCATAGTGTAGTGTGTTACCAACTGTTTTCTTGGTGACTACGGTCCCAGCTGCCTTGAAATCACTGACAAGTTCCTCCTGAGTAGTTCTGGGCTGGTTTCACACCATTCTCTTTATGATTGAAACTGCATGACGTGACATCTTGCATGGAGTCGCAGACTCCTGCACACCTGTTGCCAGGCAGCCAGACCCAAGTTGGCTCTTGCTTGTGTCAAAGCTGATGCATCACCTGTCGAGATCGGAAATACAGAACAAGTTAATCAGAATTTTTCTGATCCCTTGTGTGACAGTGACCAATGTCACAGCAAAGTCAAAGGATTAACAATTTTCTTATGACAGTCTCACAACCTTTATGTTCTAGAAGCCACCAATGGTGTAACGAACATAATGACTGGAGTCAGTAACACTGGGTATAATTGGATGCCTGAGGAGCAGTCAGCTTAACAAAAGAGTCATAGAGCTTAAAAGCAGGCATCAGAACAAAGTGAGCAAGACCAGCCTTTGTTGACTTTTCCCCCCCAAACTATCAGCCTGCTGACAGGAGGCCTGTTAATCAGAGTCAATTAGCACTTAAAGCTTCAAAGACGCAGAGAAAAACAAAAAACTGATGCTGTTATGAAAAGGCCCCAGTCTGAAGGCTGCCTCATGACATCAGCTGCACTTTGTAATAGCATAATTGCGATCAGTAAGTCGAGGCATGTCCAGCTGTCACACAGGGATCAGAGGCTTTTCATGGTTAATCACAGCTTTCATGGAAGTCTAATTGCTGCTGAAGGTAAAAGAAATACTAAACAGAGTTCATAGCAAGACCAGGGGAGTATGTCAAAGAACCCAAAACTTCCAAATGTAATTCTTTCGATAAGCAAATGGCATTTCATATTTGGTTAGTACAGACTGCAGGAACTCTATGCAAGCAAGCTGGTTACTGATATTCAAAATAATATCAAATTATCACCCTTACCATAAAATAAAGTTAGTATGAATACATTTTTGTACATAGCTTGGGTCATATACAAATTTGTAAGTTTAACAAGAGCCTATGAGGAGGAACAGTGACCAACTCCCTGAAACTAAGACTGAAGTCATTAGGCATCAATTCCAAATCCATTTTGATACTGATTGCCTACCAGTTACAAATCCAAATGTTACTGCTACAAAGTAAAACACACGGTTTACATGCTTAAGGTGTTGGAGGGCCACACAGGCCTCTCTGTAAGAGAGGGTCTGAAAAAAGGTGAGAAGCAGCTGGATCGTGATGCATGCTCAATTATCCAGATCCTGTTCATCTGGACGTGGCGTTTTCAGTGGGAGAAACATTTCGAAGGTGAGTAACAAAACGTTCCTTCCACGCTATGTCCAGATGAACAGAATCAACCTTTTGGGAACAGCAGCTGTAGCACTTTCCTTTGAGTTTATTAAGGTTTTAATAATTTTAAAGATTTAATTTCACTAATTATAATTAGGGCTGGATCACGTGACCCTGAGCCATCCTTGAGTTATGCTGCTATAGACTCTGTCTGTTGGGGCACTCCCCTCTTTTTATTGCCCATGGGTTAATATTCTATACTGCAAGCCATTAAATGTAGTCTTCTCTCTACCATAGTTGGTGTTTTTGTCCGTGTCTCATTTGTAAATCCTTTTTTATTTCTGTCTTTTTCTTTTTTTTTCTTTTCTTTTTTTTTTGGGGGGGGGGTCTGTTTTTTTTTTTCCCTCTAACTCCCCAACTGGCCACGTTAGATTGGCTCCCTGAGTATACTGCTGTTGGAGGTTCCAGTTAAAAGGCTGTTATGAAGTTATGCTATGAAGTGGCTCTATAGTCTATATAAATAAAGTTTAACTCAACATAACTAAAGTAATGATGTTCTAATTATTTTTGACACAGGATCTCACAGAAGAGGATTGGGACCACTGGCACGTCTCTTTTTTCTCTCTCCAGAATTCTGAGATTAAAGTCACATTTCTGACTTTTTTTCTCAGAATCCACCACTGCATCTGATATATTTGCATTCTGCTTGTTAATTTAATGCTTGGATGCTGCTGCTCCAAGCATGAAGCTTTCTTTGCACAGTTTATGGGCTAATCTGAAGTCCACATGAAGTTTGGAGGTCTGTGGTGACTGACTCTGCAGAAAGTTGCAAATCTCTGCACACCATGTGCCTCGGCATCTGTGCCCCATCACTTCATGGCTGAGTTGCTGTCATTCCTAATTGCTTTCACTTTGTTATAATACCACTAACAGTTGAATGTGTAATACTTAGTAGCTGCTCACAACTAGACTTGTTGCACAGGTAGCATCCTATCACAGCACCATCATAAATGTTTGTAGAAACAGTCTGCATGACTAGGTACTTGTTTTTATGCACCTGTGGCGAGTGAATACTTTAGGCAACAGCGTGTACTCCTCCAGATTAGTTAACACATGGCAGAACAGTCCTAGTGTACTAAACCATCCTACTACCAGCCAATTACCTGGCACAACATGGAGACTGTTCACATGCATCATATCAGCTAACCTTCAGATGAAGTAAAGGTTAAGACCAGGCAGACCAACCAAGATTGACAACAAGACTATGACTCAGTGCCCCACACATGGATACTGGAGTGCGTGGCACCCTGTTACTGGGCCTTCTACAGCCATATTTTATCAAATTACTCACATCTCAATCAATCAAAGCTTTATTCGTCACATGCAGGTTGCCCTGCAGTGAAATGGGACCCCCCCCCCCGACCTTACACATATAGCACAAACATTACATGGGGATACAGGTCGGAGATTGGTAGAATCAGAGAAAAAAACATTGAAATGTACACTACAGTGGGGAAAGTACAAGAGGAAAAAAGAGACCCCTACTCATGCTGTGCTTCCATGGTAGGACAGCATGAGAACAGGAAACAAAAAAACTCCTCTGCACAAAAAAGCACATAAATGTCCACAGCACAACATTGTGAAGACATGACAAGCCACAAGGGTGGGTGGGGGGTGAGGAGTAATCCGAAGCGAACACAGCAGCCGCCCTGCACAGCGCTACCATTCCAGCGCGGCACACAGACCCGCCGCATTCCCTCGCAGGAAACAAGCATCGAAGGCGTTGGAAAGGGAGGGGGGATGATGGGAAGAATAGCCGTAACACAGTCGTTATCAGGGAGTGATTGTTCGGCTCCAGCCTCGGGCCTGCAGCTGACGCCGTGATGGGGATCCGCAATGTTCATGTTGATTTTGTTCATTTCCATGCGAGCAGCCCAGGAGAATTTTCAGGCTGCTCTTTACTTCTCGTTGAGAAAAGGGTGTCAATAGCATTCAGAGACCAGTTGGTCAAATCCATAATTCTCTTTTAGGTTTTAGAGAACGACAGTGGGAGGCTATTCCAGGGAAAGTAATGCACACAAGACAAGACTAGGACATAGAGGCTAAGCAGGGAAGATAAGGGTGAGGAGGAGAGGAGAAAAGTGATATATTAATATCTAATATATTAAGGAAAATAATGGGAACAATAAAATAGTATTAAAAACTGCAAACTTGGCCCAAGTTTCACCTTAATCATGTGTCATGCATCGTGTAGTATACATGGGGTAATGAGCTCATGACCAGCTCCTGATCAGCAATCATATGGTCACAAGAAAATCAAAGCTACAAATTTCTGACCCCTGAGATTCAGTCGTATAGTTTGAGCAGAAGCTGAAAAACGCGACTGAAAAAAATCACACAGTGTATGCCCAGCTTTAGTAGCTCAACCAATGAGGAGAGGGACCTCCAGAGACTCTCAGATACAAAAGCAGTTCAGACACAACAGAAACACAAGACCAGAGCTGTAACAAGCTGTGAAAGAAGAAATACAAGAAACAGATGGAAAAAGAATACAGAAACATATGAACAAAATAACAGTTTTATTGAATTGAATTGAATTGAATGAATGCTTTATTGGCCATATGCAGGTTGCCCCGCAGAGGAATAGGACCCCCCCCCCCCCCCCCCCCCGACTTACACACACAACAAAGACATCACATGGGAATACACTCGGAGATCGGCAGCGTTGCAGAGAAAACACTGAAAAATTACACAACAATGGGAAAAGTACAAGAGGAAAAAAAGAGACCTTTTCTCACGCTGGGCACCTATGGGAGGACAGCATGAGAACAGGAAACAAAAAAAACTCCTCTGCACAAAGAGCACATTAATGTCCACATCACAACATTAGAGCACGTGACTAGCCACAGGGGTTGGATAGGGGGGTGGGGGGTAATCCGAAGGAACACAGCAGTCGTCCTGCACATTCTCAATTATTTTCCTGTGAAATGTTTCTTTTTCTTTTCTTTTTTTAAATTCAATTTGTGTTTGCAGTTTTTAATACTGTTTTATTGTTCCCATTACTTTCCTTAATATATTAGATGTGAGTAATTTGATAAAATATGGCTGTAGAAGGCCCAGTAACAGGGTGCCACGCACTCCAGTATCCATGTGTGGGGCACTGAGTCATAGTCTTGTTGTCAATCTTGGTTGGTCTGCCTGGTCTTAACCTTTACTTCATCTGAAGGTTAGCTGATATGATGCATGTGAACAGTCTCCATGTTGTGCCAGGTAATTGGCTGGTAGTAGGATGGTTTAGTACACTAGGACTGTTCTGCCATGTGTTAACTAATCTGGAGGAGTACACGCTGTTGCCTAAAGTATTCACTCGCCACAGGTGCATAAAAACAAGTACCTAGTCATGCAGACTGTTTCTACAAACATTTATGATGGTGCTGTGATAGGATGCTACCTGTGCAACAAGTCTAGTTGTGAGCAGCTACTAAGTATTACACATTCAACTGTTAGTGGTATTATAACAAAGTGAAAGCCATTAGGAATGACAGCAACTCAGCCATGAAGTGATGGGGCGCAGATGCCGAGGCACATGGTGTGCAGAGATTTGCAACTTTCTGCAGAGTCAGTCACCACAGACCTCCAAACTTCATGTGGACTTCAGATTAGCCCATAAACTGTGCAAAGAAAGCTTCATGCTTGGAGCAGCAGCATCCAAGCATTAAATTAACAAGCAGAATGCAAATATATCAGATGCAGTGGTGTAAAGCCTTGGACTCTAGAGCAGTGTAGACGTCTTCTCTCGTGTGACAAGTCATGTTCTCTGACTACCAATCCAATGGATTGGAGTCTTGGTGTGGCAGTTGCCAGCAGAAAAGTGCTTGTATGACTGCATTGTGCTAAGTTTCACATTTTTTGGAGGGGTAATTATGGTGCAGGGTTGTTTTTCTAGAGTTCTGCACCTTAGTTCCAGTTAAAAGAACTCATAATACTTTAGCACACCAAGACATCATGACTGGGCCCCAGTGCACGAAGCAAGGTCCATAGAATGGTAAATGGCCTGTATTTGTATAGCACTTTTACTTTTGAAGAAAAGTAACTTTGGTGTGGAAGAACATGACTGGCCAGCACAGAGTCCTGACCTCCACCCAGTAGAATACCTTTGGGATGAATTAGAGGAGAGACTTTGAGCCAGGCTTTCTCATCCAAGTGCCTGACCTCACATATGTGCTTATGGAAGCATGGTCAAAAAAATCCCATAAATACACTCCTAAATCTTCAGGAAAGCCTTCCCAGAGGAGTTAAAGCTGTTATATATATCTGATTCTGATTCTGATTCTGATATAGCTGCAAAGGCTGGTCTGAAATCATATTAAACATTTAGGATTAAGAATCACACGTCACTCAAGTTCATATGTGTGAGAAGGCAGATGAGCAAATACTTTAGGCAAAATGATGTATCTCTGTTCACAGAGACCCTGTGGTCAGGTTCCACCGAGCTTTAATAGTCCACTTGATAATTCTAATACGGGTGTAATACAAAGGGAGGATGCAGATGGGTGGAAAATGGAGACACCAGATAAATACAATGCAGTGTTGGTGGGCAAAGTGGATTTCTCTCTCTCTATTTCACTGTAGTGTGAATATTTCTGTCAGTGTATTTGGATGAGATTCACAGCAGGGTGATTTAAGATAGACCTGTCAGCATGGAGACATACTGACTGCAGACAAGAATGCAGCTACGCTCCACCAACCAGCACACACACACAACCACTTGCTGCATAACATTTCAGTGGCTTATGCAAATTGAACACTATCTCAAACACACACACTTGGATGCATGCAGCACAGCAGAGTGTCTCAGTAATGATTTCAGCGCCTAAGGCGAGGCAGTACAAAGAGGCCAGATGCCACGCAAATGCTATTTACAACACTTGAGTTGGAACTTTTTTAAATAAACACCATCTCACCTGTTATCAGCTAATGACAGTGGAGCTGATATGGATATGGTGCCAGCATGTACATGCAAAATGAAGACATCTTGAGATTAAATTTGTCTCCCTACCTCTGCCCTGTCAGTCCATCACAAATGCTGCAGAACATTGTAAATGTCAGAGAGGAATCTAAGAAGCTAATCGGAGTACATGCTGTGTCAGAAAGGAATGTGAGAAAGTATTTCTCTTCAAATCTCCTTCCAGTTGAAGAGAACAAACAGAAAAAAGTGTTGAAGTGCCAGGAAAGAAAGGTGCCAAGAGATGCTACACATCTAAAACACATCTAAGCTTTGGCATTTCATGCGTACCTCTTTGCTTATGTTGAGCTGAAATGCTACAGGCATTTAAAATATATTAGCCACAGTATGTTTCAATTTTTTTTCATGTGTTTTAGGATTTTAGGACGTGTATTTTTTTTAAATTTATGTCAGTATTTGCACTATCATGCACTGCTTGTGTAGAGTACCAACCAGACTACAATTTTGTATTTACCATTTCCACAGTACCAGTGATAGATGGACTGTTAGTCTAAGTTCAGTGTAAAGTAAAACAGTCATTGTCAAGTCAAATGTAAATGTATAAATAAGGGTTAAAAAAGTCCAAATATAAAGAGATATAATGTAAAACAGGTTAAACCAACTAGGATGCTTAGATGATTTATGTTTAACTGTATTGTTGGGATACTGATATCGCTAGCTAAGCACTATTTGCAGCTGTCAGAATGTGTGTTGGTCTAAACTCTGCTTTAGGTCCCAAAGTCAAACGAACACTGTGGCATCACTGAGAGTTACAAACTGTCTAAATTCTTTCATCTTTAATAAAATGATCAGCGTGGCTGCTCTACCAGGGGTAACAAGTGTAACATCCAGGCATCCATGAAAACAGGATTTATTAGATTTAACAGAGTTAGAAGTTAGCAGGAAGTTAGCTCGCTAGCTTCCATCTAAACATGATATAGCATGTTCTGACTGAGAGATTTATGAAGCATTCAAACGTACAGCTCTGCTATCACTTCCAACATAAATGAAGACAGAAAACTAAACAGCAGTGACGTTTGTAGGGTTACTGAAGTTGGGCTAGCTTCTAGGGCTGGACGATATATCGAGTTTTTAAATATATAGATATATTTTTATACGAGATATGAGATGTGACAATATTGTTTATATTGATATAGTCTATTTTATGTTATAATTAGTGTGAATGCTTGTAAAAGCATTCACAGTATTGTTGTTGTAATCTTTATTAGTGTGAATGCTTGAAAAGCAAAGTTTGTTAGTTTTGAGTTCAGCATTAAAGCTGTTTTTTGAGTTCAGGTTTTGTCTCCGGAGTCTGCACTATGGGTCCTCCATACCTGCACACAGCGTAAACATGACAACGACAAGATGGACACTGCAGCTATCAAACAGGAGCTGGTCGGTAAAACTAAAACATTTAGAGATTACTATTTTAGTGCTGTTAGCGTTAATCACGCGGATCACCCCTTGCATGGGACTGCACGGCGTCAACGCGTTCATAACAAGTTACTGCGGCTCGGCCCACGCAGCAAATCGCTGTTAATGGAGATTTGCCACATTAATGCAGTTATGGCGTTAACGTCATTTTAACATGATCATTATACTAGTTATTGTAACTACTATTTGGAGTGTCAGATGAGCAGCAGAATAATGTATTCTGTAGAGAATGTCGGGAAAGCGTCCCAACTAAAGGTTGGAGCACTACTAGTATTTTCACCATTTAAAACAGCGCCATGAAGTGCAAAATGAAGAGTGTGAAACTGTGTGCTGTATCCCAGACCACGAATTCGCCCACCCTCCTGCCCCGAAAAAAACACCTTACAAATCTCGTATACCGTATATGTTGGGCTAGAAGCTTACACTAAAATCCTTTCATTTTCTCAAAAATCGACAGTGCGCTTTATGTATGAATTCTGGTTGTGCTTACTGACCGCGAACCGATTTTATGTGGTACACGGCGCTCAGAAATCTGTCAAACAAAATGTTTTAGTGCGACTTTGCTAAGCTACGAAGCCGTACCGCTTGATGGATTGTTGGAGAGTCTGGAGCCTCACTGAGTAAGACGTACTGTGCTTCAACATAATATTACCGTATTGTGTGTGTATAAGGACCACAAATGGCACCTGTTTAGAGACACGGTTACGAAGCAGATTTCGAACTCCAGGCTGTCAGTCACACAGTAGACCAGAGAACCGCTACAATGTCTGTCCTTGTTATTATGCTCAGCGTCTATTAGTTTACATTTTGACTGCACAATTGTGAGCTTTTTGTTATGCACAAAAACAACATTGTTTTCTTTTATTTATGGAGCATTATTATTTAATAAATGCTGATAATTTATTTCTGAGTAATGTTTTCATGTACATCTGCGCTGTATGTTAATAAAAGTGCCTGTGTGAGATCTGGGACACAGCTTTGATTAAGAACTCTCTTTTTGTTCTTACTTTATGGCTTTAAAAAAATATCGAGATATATATCGTATATCGCCATCCAGCTAAAAAATATCGAGATATGAAATTTGGGCCATATCGCCCAGCCCTGCTAGCTCCCATATATTGATGTGCTACATGGTGGCTAGCTACACAGCTATGTTAGCATGATATAAATATATTAGCACAGTGAAGCTGGAGGATGAATGCTAACCCTTTTCGACTCGATAAAAGTTAGCGTGAGGGTTCCTGATGGTTAGAGACAAATGCAATCGCATGGCAGGATGCTGTAAACGGACCAAACTTCAGTCAGGAGAACAACTGAGATAATCCATCCACAATATGAGGTTAGTCAATAATATACTACTGCATGGGCTGTAGTTACATCGTAAGGGTTTAAAAACTGAACTTTAAAATGAACAGTGATGATAAAAATAATGAGCGGCCGACAGTGATCACTGCCTTATTCTGATTGAATAGAACAAGATGCATGTTAAAAACACAACAGCCACACACAAAAGGCAGAGTTGTTTGGACCTGGAAGCAGGGTTCATACGTCATCATTTAAAGACCAGATTACAGCATCGTGCACATTTTTGTATTTAATTCAAGCACATATATTGCTCGAGGTTGGTAATGTTTCATTTATGATGAGTAACTGTTACGAAGAAGAAATGAGAAACAGAAGGGACAAATTTCCAATAATATTTTTACATAAATGTTTATTTTCGGTACATTTAAGCTTGATGGTCTAAGTTTATGCTTATTGATTTGTAGACCAAAAGCTAAAGTGCATTATGCACTAAATAGTGATGTTTACTTACCTGTCAGTGAAAGGAAAGAAAGGAAACTGACTTGAGACGTTGGTTTAAAACTAACAGAGGATATGCAGAATTGTTTCAAATTTCCATTATTTTGTATATATGTAAATATTTCTAAATCATTTACAATGAAGCTGCATCATGTCTGACTATTTATTTATTCTCTTTTCAGGATGTAACATACCCAGTAGCCATGTCATCATGCAGTCCAAGGGGCTTAAGACTAAAAAGGGCTGTAAGTTCCAGTCTAATTCCATTTGCCTCTAGTCTGAAACACTTTAGCTGAAATTGAATCTTGCTTTCCTTAATCATCTTTTTGCCCCTTTCATCTGCTTCCTTTAGGGGTCACTGCAGTGGATCATCGGCCTCCATCTCACCCTATGCCAAGCATTCTCCTCTGACTCATCAGCCCCTTGCATGTCTTCCTTCACAACATCCATGAACCTCCTCTGTGGTCTTCCTCTTTTCCTCCTGCTTGTCAGTTCTACATTCAGAATCTATTGTCCAGTATATCCACTTTCTCTCCTCTGCGTATGTTCAGAACATTTCAACCGTTTCTCTCTTGTCTCCAAACTTCTCATATCCTTCTGATATACTTTGATTGTCCATCCTTGTCACTCCCAGTAAAAATCGCAACAAAAGGAACTCTGCCACTTCCAACTCAGCCTCCTGTCTTTTCATCAGTGCGATCGTGTCCAAACCATACAGTATAGCAGTGGCACCCTGTTGGTCATCAGCACTGGTTCATTCTTGAATGTTTGATTTGGCAGACGTTTTACATCAGACGCCTTTCCTGACACAACCCTTTCCTGTCGGTTTTTAGCTGAAATGCAATCAGTTTTTTTAAATCATTACTTCCATTTCACATTGTCATCTCTACCACTCCCTTGGGCCACCTTGCAATTATCAGTAGGAGGTCCATTAGTCTAGTTACTTCAGTACTTTCTGCTTGGAGCAAAGTAGTCTGAACTGTCTGAGTCACATCAGTGATACTTTGCTCCAAGCAGAGCACTTTGGGCAAACTTTATGTTTTTTAAATGTGCTATATAAATAAGTTGGATTTGTATTTGATGTTTATTTCACTTTACTTCTCATGACTGTGGGAAATCAGTTTGTATTGGGGGAAGACCTACCGGCTTCTATGCAAGAATGGAAAGAAGGCACGGAACAGTACAAAAATAAGATCTGCTCAGGACCATCTGGTACTATTTATAAGGTGTCACCTTCTGCAGACACTCTGAAGAACAAGAAGGAACCTTGGCTTTGGCCGAGGGCTCGTTTGTCCCTGCTGCATGTTGAAGGACTTACCCAAGTGCATTCCACCAGTTGATCCAGGTTGCACTGGATTAAGTACCACCAGAAGCAGTTAATCTGATTATGTTGCTTAATGATTTACTAAAGATAAGGTTCACTATAGTTAACTTTACCATCAGGGTGAAGAATATTTGCGACTCTGTTTGTGGCTGCCATGAACCAACTGCTCCAGGCAGGATGATCACTGTGAGGGCCCAAAACAGGACAGGATAAGACCCCTACAGACCCTTTGGGGATTATAATTACTTCGTGGATCCTAAGCTTGATAAGAAAGATGGTCACCTGGGCACAGATGCATTTTAAACAAAGGGAAGTCAAGAAACCTGATGATACTGAAAGGAAAAGTCAGTTCAATTCAAGTTTCAATTAAATTTTATTTATACAGTGTCAAATCACAACAGTTGCCTCAAGGTGCTTTATGTTGTAAAGTGAAAAGCCTACAATAATACAGAGAAAACAGAGAAAACCCCAACAATCATATGGCCCCCAATGAGCAAGCACTTTGGTGAGAGTGAATGGTTGGGGTGAGGGGAGGAAGACAGGACAAAAGACAGGCTGTGGAAGAGAGCCAGAGAAAAATAATCATGATTAAAGGCAGAGAGGCGTATAGACACAGTGAGTGAGAAAGGCTACTGAATAAGAAATTCTCAATGCATCATAGGAAGCCCCCAACAGTAGTGATGTGCGATACCACTGATTTCCTTTCCGATCCGATACCAAGTAATATTCAGGGTGGTATCGACGATAACGATACTTTGTACAAAAACTTATTTTATTTATTGTATCTCAAATTATAGCGTCATGATTACAGGACATCAGATTACTTTTTCTTATCACTTAATAATGCAGAGTTCATCATATAGAAATAAAAAACCTGAAGTTGTGCTATTTGAACACGTTGCCTGCCTGCAGCACTAAAGGACTCCGTGAGAGACGTCTGTCTCGCCCTAGCAGCACCTGTCCCTGTCCTCCTCTTCAGTCTCAACATACGCTCGTCATATTCTGTGATATGAGTTACTCTGAGGTGTTTGACGAGGTTAGTGATGTTGCCACAACCATACATGCCAACCCTCCCGATTTTTCCGGGAGAATCCCGAATTTCAGTGCCCCTCCCGAAAATCTCCCGGAGCCACCATTCTCCCAAATTTCTCCCGATTTTCCACCCGGACAACAAAATTGAAAAACCATATCGCAGAATTCATAGCGCGGCCCAGCCAATTCCAGTCTCCAACAATGGCAGCAGCGACTTAGTTTTAATATCACTCTTATTTCTCTTTCTGGGTCGCAAAAAACTTTTAACATATTTTCAGGTGAGAATGTAGCTGTGTGAACTTCAAATATCTGAGCCGACACATCGTCTTCAAACCCCCGCGGTCGTTAAACATGATATCCCTTGTGTGGTGTTCATATTTTTGTTACTCAGCCAGTGTTCATGGGTCTAGTGGACCCGCTAGAGTTTTGGCTTTCCAAATTAACACTATCAAACAATTTTATGTTAAATTACTCAACAGATGTTTACTTCATCCCAATTACAAACCATATGAACGGCAAACATGATTATTTTTTTCCCTTTACCTTTGTTAGATCACATTTATGAATTAATGTGCTTCTCGTTTTTCTTTTATGTAAAATGTTATAAAATAAATCAGTTATAATCAAGTGGAGTGAGTGGAAAGACAACACATTTACATGTGAAGCAATATGTTTCACAACTAAATGGGATCAGCTGCTCATCAATGGTGACATTAGGCCCAGGGTTGTAAAACAGGGGGAGGTGGTGCACACACTTATCCCACACTGTCCTGATGGCAGCTAGCTTGTCTCTCTGCCGTCGAGCTGGTCTGTCGTCTCGGTTATCAAAACGGATAATCCTGGAAATTTTGTGAAAGTTTTCCGGAGACACTGATGCACAGAAAGGTTCTTGCCGGTTTCTGCATCCCACAGGATTCTGTGGATTCCCCTTTGGACCTGAAAACTCCTGCATGGATAAGAACCTGTTACGGATTCAAATATTGGGGATATTCATGAGAACACAGGCATTTTATCTTCTAAACGCTATTCAGTTCATTTCAAACCCCAAAGTAGGCCTTTGGGGTTCTTAGATGAATTTGGTCCATCTCCTTCCACCTCTCTCCAAAAACACACCTTCCTTCTAGATTACTGCAATGCAGAATAATTTTCTGGATGGAATCTGGGATGAAAAGCTCAAATGAAGACTTGATGTCCTGCACATCAGCCGTGTTGGACCTGGCTTATCACAGTAACAGCTCTGCAGGGTGGCTCATTTCTTGGGCAAGAAGACCATTCAATTTCACCAGTTATTGACATCCATATTTCTTCACTTGCTGTCTGGTGGGCTTGTTCTGGTCCTGGAGCTGGCTGCTGATGGGGTACTCGTCTTTGTTTTGTTACTAAATGGTGCTCAACCTCATCCTCTTCTTCAAAGTTACTGTCAGACTCTGAATTTTCAGAAATGTGAAATATTCTGAAACCTCTTTGTCAACATCATCATCCGAAGCTCCTCTCTCTTTCCAAAATCAATCAGATGGCCCTCGCAGCAGATAATCTTTTGCCATCTTGATCAGTTGTGATAAAGAACCACACTGGCAAAGTCTTATTTATAGTATTATGCTCCTAATTTGCAGGTGGGACAGGGTATGAGAAAATTTGGATCCCTCAAGAAAGAGGGTAAAATGTGCGGGAATGTCAGAGCAGACGTGTTGATAGTTGAATTTTCAACAATGCTGCAACTTTGTGCGGAGCAGGAGGGGAAGAAAACACTATCAGCAGCACCAGAAAGGAGGAAGACAGAGTGTGGGAACACAGGACCTACACTTTCAACACTTTTATTAGACCTGGGTCCAGTGGACCCCAACACCTTGTATGTAATGTAAATGCGTGGGGGGAGGTACAGTATGAGGTCATTGAAAATTAGTCCGGATTTATGTTCTTCACAGAAAATAAGCCAAAGCCAATGAATTTCAGGTTGAAAAAATAATTCATTGTTTAATTTTTCTTTTGAAAAAGCTGAAAACGGGTCTCACAGACCCGAACACCATACAAGGGATATATAAGTCACTTTGATAACCTAAAAATGTTCTTGTTTGGCTTTTTCAGTGTTTTATTTGTTCGTGAGTAAATCGGTTTGGCTGAGATTAAAGTTATTAGATTAGATTAAATAAAATTTAACTTTATTAATCCCTCGGGAGGGTTCCTCCAGGGTTTTCACACGGCTGAATAAATGACAAACAGAAAACTGATTAAACAAAGTGTGAGACGGTCGAGAGTTTGCGTTAGTGCCCGGTTATATTTTAGATAGCAAGGAGCAGACGGCAGAGTTTCACTCCACCGAGGGAGCTCGTGACGTACTACCCGGCTTTCTTTAGACCACGAAGGCCGGTCCTCAGGTGGAAGCAGCCTCTGAATTTGGACACCCGCGCTGTTTCTGGGCCGACCAATAATAACGGTGATTTAATGTATTTTATCCGATAAATAAACACTGTAAAATATATTTATCCTCCCAAACAGCCCTTTTGAATGTCTCCCTAATTCTGAGGTCTCAAGGTTGGCAAGTATGTTCACAACACCTCACTTTTTTTGCCACATGTATCGCAAACCACGTCTCAGCTGTTTGTGGAGGTAAAACAAGTCCACACATGACTCAACTACGCTCAGCCATTGTTGTGAGTGCGCACGCCAAGGGGCTGTGAGACATTTATACAGACGTATTTCACACAGTTCCTTATGAAAGGCGGAAGAGGAAGTAGTTCCTTTGAATGTAGACAATCCGAATGATATAGTTTCTTTCCACTGTGTTCCTGTTAATGATGAACTACAAATTTACCCTAAATTACTAAAATATCGATATTTTAATGTGAGAATCGATTCTAGAACATAAATGATTGGTATCGGAGGAATCGATATTTCAGGATCGATCCGCACATCACTACCCAACAGCCTAGACCTATTGCAGCTTAACCAAAAGAGGATTCAGGGTCACCAACTTTCAAGCCTAATCTTAAAAGTAAAGAGGCTGTCTGTCTCTCGAATCCAAATTAGAAACTGGTTTCACAGCCAGGGGCCTGTCAGGACTCTTCCTGCAGTATATCCTGCAGATTAACTGAAGGCTTCTCAGGGAGTTTTTAGGACATCTTGATAATAATGAATTACAGTCGTCCAGCCTAGAAGTGATAACTAACTAGGTTTCCAGCTTCACTATGAGACAGAACATTTGTAATTTTAGAGATATTGCACAAATAAAAGTAGTCCCACGTATTTTTTTAACATCTGCACTGAAGGACATACAGTGGGGCAAAAAAGTATTTAGTCAGCCACCGATTGTGCAAGTTCCCCCACCTAAAATGATGACAGAGGTCAGTAATTTGCACCAGAGGTACACTTCAACTGTGAGAGACAGAATGTGAAAAAAAAAATCCATGAATTCACATGGTAGGATTTGTAAAGAATTTATTGGTAAATCAGGGTGGAAAATAAGTATTTGGTCAATAACAAAAATACAACTCAATACTTTGTAACATAACCTTTGTTGGCAATAACAGAGGTCAAACGTTTACTATAGGTCTTTACCAGGTTTGCACACACAGTAGCTGGTATTTTGGCCCATTCCTCCATGCAGATCTTCTCGAGAGCAGTGATGTTTTGGGGCTGTCGCCGAGCAACACGGACTTTCAACTCCCGCCACAGATTTTCTATGGGGTTGAGGTCTGGAGACTGGCTAGGCCACTCCAGGACTTTCAAATGCTTCTTACGGAGCCACTCCTTTGTTGCCCGGGCGGTGTGTTTTGGATCATTGTCATGTTGGAAGACCCAGCCTCGTTTCATCTTCAAAGTTCTCACTGATGGAAGGAGGTTTTGGCTCAAAATCTCACGATACATGGCCCCATTCATTCTGTCCTTAACACGGATCAGTCGTCCTGTCCCCTTGGCAGAAAAACAGCCCCATAGCATGATGTTTCCACCCCCATGCTTCACAGTAGGTATGGTGTTCTTGGGATGCAACTCAGTATTCTTCTTCCTCCAAACACGACGAGTTGAGTTTATACCAAAAAGTTCTACTTTGGTTTCATCTGACCACATGACATTCTCCCAATCCTCTGCTGTATCATCCATGTGCTCTCTGGCAAACTTCAGACGGGCCTGGACATGCACTGGCTTCAGCAGCGGAACACGTCTGGCACTGCGGGATTTGATTCCCTGCCATTGTAGTGTGTTACTGATGGTGACCTTTGTTACTTTGGTCCCAGCTCTCTGCAGGTCATTCACCAGGTCCCCCCGTGTGGTTCTGGGATCTTTGCTCACCGTTCTCATGATCATTTTGACCCCACGGGATGAGATCTTGCGTGGAGCCCCAGATCGAGGGAGATTATCAGTGGTCTTGTATGTCTTCCATTTTCTGATGATTGCTCCCACAGTTGATTTTTTCACACCAAGCTGCTTGCCTATTGTAGATTCACTCTTCCCAGTCTGGTGCAGGTCTACAATACTTTTCCTGGTGTCCTTCGAAAGCTCTTTGGTCTTGGCCATGGCGGAGTTTGGAGTCTGACTGTTTGAGGCTGTGGACAGGTGTCTTTTATACAGATGATGAGTTCAAACAGGTGCCATTCATACAGGTAACGAGTGGGGGACAGAAAAGCTTCTTACAGAAGACGTTACAGGTCTGTGAGAGCCAGAGATTTTCCTTGTTTGAGGTGACCAAATACTTATTTTCCACCCTGGTTTACGAATAAATTCTTTACAAATCCTACCATGTGGATTCATGGATTTTTCTTTCACATTCTGTCTCTCACAGTTGAAGTGTACCTCTGGTGCAAATTACTGACCTCTGTCATCATTTTAAGTGGGGGAACTTGCACAATCGGTGGCTGACTAAATACTTTTTTGCCCCACTGTATATATATATATGTGTGTGTATATATATATATATATATATATATACACACTGGAAGCATTGCATATAACTATATGTCGTGCCTCTCCAACAGAGTGCTGAGCCAGTGTCTACCTGTGCTGTCAGGCATAGCTTCTACTTTTGATCCCAAACCTGCTCGTGACATGCTCAAAGCATGTGGGCCACATGGCTCATAAGGTGAGCCTGATATAAAAGGTTGAAATACACATTATCTGGGCCAGATATGGCCTGAATGTTTATTTTAAAATGGGGTCTGAACAAAGTGCAGATCAAACAACAGAACAGATTTAAAGAAGAAAATACAGAAACTAGGCTAACATGCACACTGCTAATAAAACACAGTTTTAAGTACATCAAAAGAACACCTTGATGTTGGAATAATAACTGGTGGTACATTTAAGTGTAACATCTTCCATTCAAACTGGCCTAATGAACTATGATAGCAGGAAGCAGAGAGTTGTCATACAACTTGATGGGTAAGACAATATAAGGTTCTCTTTTGTGCACAGAACGTAATAGGCTCTAGTAGATTACCCATACCTTGTTATACTTCTATACATATCTATCACTTTAAAAAAATAAATAACTTATAGATGTCTCTTTCTATAGGAATTCCTCCAAAAGTGAAGACACAAAAATGGGCACACGTATCCTGCAGTAACAAAGAATGGATATCAAGCTGTAACATCCAACTAGTAGGATCAGTGCAGTGCCCACGGCCCCAACTTTAATTAGAGAGGTGCTGATAATTTATCAGTAAATGAATGTGTGGAGGTGTTTTATTTGTAGATGGGTAAACAGAGACACGTGTTGCAGCTGATGAGTCTGGAGAGGAGCCTGCAGTCACTTCACCTCCTGCAAACTGAGCGAACATAATCCCTACTTACAGCCCCCATTTAGACAATGATTGTGCAATAATATATAGTGATGCATTAATTTATGGTTGTTGGGCTGGTTCTTATATACTGCTTTTCTACTCTCCTGGAGTACTCAAAGCACTCTATGCAACACGCCGCATTCACCCCATACACACCCATTCACACAAGCACTACTACCTATACTGTGAGTGCTTTCTAACTATCATTCACACGCATTAATACTCTGATGGATGCATCGGAGGGCAAGTCGGGGTTAGTATCTTTGCCAGGGATATTTGGCATGCAAACTGGGGGAGCCAGGGATCAAACCATACAGAAAAACAATGGATAATCCATCAATATCTAGAAGGAAATATGTATTTATAGCATATTGATCCCCGACTGAATTTGTAAGTTTTCTCACAAAGTAATGAAAAGTCTCCAATTTTCATGGTAGTTTCATTTCAATGCAGAGACACCAAATGTCAACCACAAATCTAGACAGACACACATTACATGAACATTACAAACTGATTGGCTTGTAAATGAGTCACTAAGTATTTGATCATCAAGGAAACATGATTTGTTACTTGGTGGAGAATCCCTTGTTGACAAACACAGCAGTAAGAACAGTTACTGTGTAGTTACCTGACGTTACTCTCTAAAACAGAAATCATGGGGGAAACGCGGACCAATGCATTATGGGAAGGGAAACCCATGAATTTAGGCAAACACTTTGGGTTTTCTGTTCCACAAAGAGAGTTGATTTAAACAGTTACCAGGGTGACAGACTCTGTTAACTAACCCAGGTGACCAGCAGGTTTTCTTTAACAAGCTGAGTTTTCCCTGCTGTCCTGAACAAGCTGACAGATTTGTTCCTTCTCTCTATCCAAAGTGCAATGTCTGTCACAGCTGGGATCCTGAAGATTAGTGAAGATGAGGCTGAGATGACCTTAAGACTATAAAACAAACTGAACAGAGTCTGAACCTAAACATTTTTCACCTGAAAATAACCTAAACTGGTCTCAGTGGGTCCGCCCAGAACCAGATTCGTGTAAATGGTTAGGTATGCTCTGTAAAGGCTCAATACACAGTGTCACAAATGGGTAAGGGTCACATATTGACAGTGGATTATCCCAGCATTAGTAACTCAGTAAAACATCTCTGTTATGGCTATAAGAAAGCTGTCATCTGTCATGACGTGTGAGATGAGATCAGCTTAGTAATGTTTAAGTTGGAATGTAAATCTCATTAAACATTTTTATGCAGTAATGGCAGAAATGATGAAAAAAAGGAAAAAAAGAAGGTTGTTGCAAAAAAAAAAAAAGTAATAAACTTATAAAAAGAAGCTTTTATTTAATAAAAAACAAAAGCAAACTGGGAGTGGATCCATCACAGAGTCTGTTGCTGTCTTGGTAACTAGTCCAGTCAGTAAACTGTGTCTGATCTGTTTTTACACTTCCTCAGTTTCTGACACTTTCATTTTGTTACCGCTGAATAATCATGCAAAATTAGTATTCCAGATAATTCTAATGAACGTTTGTTGGGTAAATGATAACCATAGAAAGTTCTGACTCACATACAGGTATGTGTCATGAAACTTTATACTGAATGTGATGATGACAGATGAACCAAGTTAATTATAATGACCTATTTCTCTCTCCTATTTTTTCATATCAAATTCTTGGTTTGTTGAAACAAATTTCTTGCTCCATTGGATTGAAGTGGACCTAAAACACAAAACACACAAAGACTAATTTACATTATGGAGCCCAGCTGTCAACAAATGACATGTATGATGTAAGACTGTCTGTGAAGCTGGAGTTGAACTTTTAAACACGATTAGCTCCATCTTCTGTCAGTGACAACAAGTGGTTGGTTTGTTGGTTGCGGCTAATAGACTTACATTAGTTTATGTTAACTAACTAGTGACAGAATCTGACATGTCCTTCAGCATGTGCAATAGAAAATATGTTTAAGTGCTTTCTTTCATCTGGACAAAATTGCTAAAATCAGAGCTGTCTTCCTGAAAAGCCTTCAGTTGACCAAAAACAGTACAGTGACAGTACTAACAGAGCCAAGAAAGAGAGAGGGTTTTTCTTGACATTTCTTTTCATTAGCTACCAGCACAACACTAAGATTACACAATACCAATACCAAGTTCCCAGATTGTGCTGGGCTTGTTTAGGAGGATGGAGTATTCAACAAAGAGGTTTACTGGAAACAGACCACTACCTACACTATAGTGCAAAACATATTCAGTTGTCTGCCTTCATACGCATGTGGTCTAAACGTTACATTGGACGGTGGTCTAATAAATTAATGCAGCGTTGTATATTACAGCACAATCATTGTTTATGTTAACTAACTCTTGACAATGACTCAGAGGAAAATAACAAGCGTGTGTCGTGTGTCTGCCTTCACACGCATTCATCTTTATGGATCTTGCTGGTGCACAGTCACACAAGAAGACTCCATCCCCAAACTGTTCCCAAAAAGCTGGGAGCATGAAATTGTCCGAAATGTCTTGTTATCCTGAAACATGAAGGGACGAGCCAAACTCCTGAAATGTAACCCCACACCATAATCCTCCCTCCACTAAACTTTACACTTGCACAATGCAGCAGGACCCACGTCCTCATTTTAGGTTTGGCAGCGTTTTTAGTAGGTAAAGGCGAATGGCTTAATTAAAAATTGAGCTGCGGTTTGGGGAACGTCTCTATTGGGACTGGCAGCAGCTCCCAGGCCTGGCAGATCCTCCTGTACTAATGAGAAGTGAGGACGTGAATGAACTGAAAAAAGGGGAGGGAGGGTGGGGCACGAAAAAGAGAACGAACAGCTTGTAGAACTGGGGGGTGTATAGAAAACACCCAAAAGGGGTGTGTCTGGAGGCGTGGTCCCGCTCCTGAAATTCAGATAATTTATCTTCACAACTGGACTTGTTGCACAGGCTGCATACACAGGTGGCACCACGCTAGAATTCACTGTGCGACCCATTCTTTCACAAATGTTTGTAGAAGCAGTCTGCATGCTTGATTTTATACACCTTGATTTTGGTCATAATTTAGGCATCTAACTTCGTATAGTTTTAGTCAAATAAATATATATTTATTTGACTAAAACTAGATTATCATAGACTAAATCTGAAGCCAAGTTGTTTTTTTTTCAGTAAATTGCTCCATATGGTTTTCAAAGCGCCTTCCTTAACATCAAATTCGAATTGCGTCCAGATATCACGCTTTTCATGTCTTCATGAGAAACAGGAAGCACGATAACTCCCCTCTCTCCCACCCTGTTTTTTTTTGAGGTTTCTATTCCAGCTTTTTATTTGGCATTTTTCTTTTTTTTTTTTATTGAAAAAAGAAAACAACACAGTACTTGCAGTTACCGAAATACAATTACCCTTTCTTCATTTTCCTAAGTAAATATACTTATATATAGAAAATAACAACTAAACAAAAACACTCTGTGGAAAGATTTGGCTGTGCAACCTCTCAACGTATATTTCATTTTTTCAAGTTTTTAAAAAAAACATGACATCTTTAAGGCACTGGGAAATAGTAGGATACTTAACAGACTTCCAATGCAACAATATCAGACATCTCTCTAATAGGGATGTGAAAGCTATAATATCCTTTTGTGTAGAATCAAGTGTAAGTGAGCAATCAGAGGACAAGGAGGAAGAGTTACCCAGTGACATAATAGCAAAATACCCTGTCCAGAAACCTTCCAGCTCAGGACACCAAAAAAACATGTGGCTAAGGTGACAAGGAGAGCCGTGGCATTTATCACATTTATTTTCCACTTCTGGATACAATTCAGAAAGTCTAGACTCAGAGAAATGCGCCCTGTGTATGACCTTAAATTGAATAAGTCCAAGACGAGCACAGGCGGTGGAAGACCGTACCCTCGCTATAGCCTGTTCCCATGACTCCTCGTGTATTTGAATTCCTACTTCCCCTTCCCATGTACACTTAAGCTTAACATTTAAATGGTTACTAAAAGACAGGATAGTATCATAGAGTTTGGAAATGGTTCCTCTCTCTCCCACCCTGTTTGTTGGTGGCAGATCAAGTTGTGCGTCTAACATAAAAAGATTACTTCTGATTGGATCTGTTCCAAACTCTTCCAAACCGCTTCCACCCAGTTTTTCAGTTTTTAACAAAAGTGTCTATGCATTTCATCATAGTTTTGTTCTCATCAATTAGTTTTTATTAATTATTGACTTGTTTTCATGTAAAAAAAAAAAAAGGTTGTTGGCAAAAAGTTTGACAAAAATGATTGTTCAACGAAATTTACACTGGAATGCATACATGTAAAGAAATCTCTTAAAATGTGGTTTTCGTGACTTTGCCTTCCTGAAATCAGCAAAGACACACAGAAAAGAAGGCCAGGCACCAACAAGGGAGAACCAGAATGACAGATGGAACACCACTGCGATCCCTTATGTAGCCGGATTGTCAGAGAAACTCAGGAGAATTTTCTTCAAACATGACATTCGCAGACAAAACCTGGTTCATCTCAGGGACAAAGCTCCCAAACAAGCTGAGCAGCATAGTGTGTGTTGTGCAGTGCAGTGAGGACCTCTACATAGTAGCCACGAAACAGCCATTCAACAAATGCATGGCACAGCATAGAAGAGCCATGCCAACAGGAGCTGTACATCTACACCTAAAGGACAAAGAACACTCTCCTGAGGATGCCAGTATTTACATTTTGGACCAATAAGACAGATGGCGTCTTTACTTCTCCCCCAAACTGTCTATGTTAACTGTGAAGGGCCATTATCTAACAGGAAGGGTGACTTACAGCAACAGTCAGCCACCTACAATGCAGTCTTGATATTCCTCCCCAGGTACTTTAACCCCCAGTCACACCTTGCCTCTGGTTACCTCAATATGACAGGGTGTGGCAATGTCCCACAGAGATTGCACCCTTAACTCCAGTTGATTGGTAATAAGCTATGCCTTTTTTCATACCTTGACTTATGTCAAGCAACATAGTGTATGCTGACCTATTTCAAGGCTTGGGAAAAGGTGTAGGCCATTTTTAGAACTGAAGATGCCTCTTGGATGGGAAGTGAAATTTCTTCACAAACTTTAAAAAGACCCTTAGACGCTCTCGGTCAGGTGAGGAAGAGTTGCTCTTCTAAGTTTTATTACATTTTGTGCTTAATGTACAACCACTGTGGTCATGTGCACTGTCACCAGTAGTAATTTACTGGTTTCTTTCCTTTAGCTCTAAATGCAGATTTAACTTTACTTAGCATTCCTACTGACAAACCAGTTGCTCAGTGTCTGTGACTGAGCCTCCTGCCATGCTTGACATCAATGAACCCTTTTTCACATTCCCTTAGAATTGTTCCTCTTGTTGACACAAATCAGGAAACACTGCTTACCTGTCCTGTTGTATGTTTTTGGGATTCAATTTATTCACATTTTTCATTCATTTGTGACTCTGGGTAGGCTGGGTGAGATTTAGGGTTTTTGGGGCCTGTATATACTTACTTTGGTATACTTTGTGTGTTTGTGTAAATGCATTTATTTAGTCTACTACCTGATTATAAAAGACCATATGAAATCTAAATTACAGACGTTGTCAATGAAAGCAGTTACAGAAAAACGTATTCTATACCTGATTTCAACATGCACTACACCCAGTAGTATCTGCACCCTTAACAGAAAATGGCGTTCAATACACCGAAGTTCATAGCTTGTTCAGCTTACTAATTTTTGCAAAACATCTTACCCTCTTCGTCAAAAAGACTTGCCATATCAGGGCTTACATCCTTCCTGCTGTCTTTGTTGTGGACCTTTATTGCACCCAATTTCAGTCTAAATTTGTTGATTTGCTTTAGGCTAATATCACTGCATGCTCTTATGAATACCAAGTTACACATAAGACCCTCATCCAGTCTCCTTGACGTTATCCCCACAAGACTGTCCAGACAGTTAATAGAGGCCACACACTCAAATGTGAATTAGCTGTATGTCTTTTCTGGATGTGTTCCAGCCCATTTTGAGGGACTCTGTGTTTCATTTGCTGCCCAGAAAAACTGGCATTAAACCTAGAGACATTAAAAATGTAGTCCAAATATCCTAAACAGTATCCAAGTTATGGATATACATCCTTTTGTAGTAAGCTACAACAGACAATTGAGGGGACCTATTTCCGAAAAGTACTCATTTGTTTTTATTTCAAAGAAATGTTGTGTTGTGGATAAAAGCCCTGGCTTCAACAGTGTATGTATAACCTTATTTCCAAAAAGGTTAGTACTGTGTTTAAAATGTAAACACAATTAGCAATTAAGGTAGTTATATCATTTATATAGCACATTTAAAACAATCAGAATTAACCAACTGCTTCACAGGCAGCATAAAAAAAAATAAAAAAACATAACAATAATTAACAAAATATGAAGGTTTAGTTCAAATTAAAGGCCAGGGATGAGAAACAACTCAAAAGTAAAAACGGTTTGGCCAGATCTAACATGAAATGCTGAGACAATCCAGAGACTTCGGTCAGATCAATTTTTAGGTCTACATCTTACAATATTCTTGATAAATGCAGTGGTCCTAGGACATTACAAATTATTAATTAATCCTAAAATTGACAGGAAACCAATGAAGTACTGAGTACATTTTCATCTCCCAGTTAAAAGTTAAGCAGCAGTGCACCAGCTGAACTGAACGAACGATCGTAAACTTCTGTACAAAAATTACAATAATCCAGTCTTGTCATGATAAGACCACGTGCAACATGTATGACAAAGTCAATATAAGAAAGTGCTTCAATTTGTCCAAAAATCTCAACTGGAAACAAATAACAAATAACCACAGAACTGATCTGTTCATCAAGGTTAAACAAGCTGCCAACAATCACATACGAATTTTTAACGGACGGATGGATGCATGACCATAAGTGGCCAAGAGAGTCAGCACAAGCTGTGATGGACTCCAGTAAATAAGTTGATCAGCATTATGTTTTTTTCTTTTGTTTTTATTCCCCGTGTACTGACAATTCACGTGCTTAACACTGGTCCTTGAATCAAAGTATTTGACTCAGGTAACAGATCTTTCTCTTTTTTGCAGCTTAGCATCAGATATCAGATTTAACATTTGTATCTGGATAACTTGCACCAATTACAACTGTATTTCTTTGTAGGTTAACCTTTTTTGTAAGGTCTTAGCTTATACGGAGGTACAAAAAAAGACCTCTCAGTAGTAAGCTTTTAGGAGTTGGATTGTCTTGTTCTACTTTATGATGGGTCAAAAGCCCGGCCCAGCTACTTTTAGACCCTTCACAGATATACTGAGTTTTCTTGAGAGTTAATATCGGAAGCAGTTCATGAAAGTCTGTGCAAGTTTACAACTTTAGGAAAGGATGACCATGCCTGCTCCAATGTTTGTTCAACCATTTTTCTTGGTTTTATCTCATATTCCATAATGAGTGTATCTATACTTAATCCATCTACATCTTGAAAAAAAATTCTGCAGAAGAGCAATGGCTCTGCTTTGCCCTGGTCTCTTGGTAATTTCCATAAAAATCGTGATACACTTTTCTTGTCACACACCTTAAAAATCTCCAGAGCAGATTTGGTGAGCACAGACGGAACGAGTGCAGAAGAAATATAACAGTCACTCATGACAAATACCAAAAGACGTTTTTAAAAACCTTCCTCACTGATGCGCAAGAATAGTTTAGCATCTGATTTGATACTTGTGCCATTAAAATGATAGCACGCTGGGTTTGAGTACTTCACTTAGTTTAAGTAGAATATTACTTTGGAATAATCAGGGTGACATATTTTTGCGTAACCATAATTTTTCAATTTAGCAAAGCATATACTAAAGCTGCATATGTAAATGAGTCCAGCTGCAGTTCTTCTGATTTGCATAGAAATATGCTAAATAAAAGCTGATATTGCTGGGCTTTTTTGATGCATGTTTAGAGCTCAGCTGATTAAGGACATTTTAAACATGCAAATATGTGAATGAATTAAGCCGGACAATTAATAAAAAGATCAGCAATTGAGTGCCCACACTGTAAACCCAAACGCTCATAGTACTTAAATCAATTAAGTAAACTTCTTTATTTTAAAACAGTCCTTCTAACTCGAAGTTCACTGAACCTTTTCTTCCATTTAAGTTAGTTCAACTTCAACTATTTTGTGTATTAAGTACCTGCTACTTAAAGAATATAATTTCATTTTACTAATTTATTTAAATGACATCACGACATTTTTGGCAGGTTTTGATTCCTGGGATCAGCTTGACCCCAAACATAAAGCTGGAAAATGGAGTAAAAGTAAAATGTCTCGATCTTTTAACAATTCTTGCACTAAATTTGAACAAAATTTAAGAAATGGCACCATGGTGGCACGATGGTTCAATTCCACCATCAGGCCGGAGTTTGGATGTTCTCCCCGTGTTTATGTGGGTTCTAGTGATGTGTCGGTCATGAACGAAACGGCTCTTAGAGCCGACTCTTTGAAGTGAACGACACGAGCCGGCTCCTTATTGGGAGCTGTTTTTTCTTCTTCTTTCTCTCACCCTCTCTCTCGCACTTTTTTCCCGCTTCACTCTGCACGCGAGCCTTGTGCTTTGCGCTGGGAGGAGGGGGGAGGGGCGGTAGTTACACTGGCAGTAGCACAAGAACAGAGCGGGAGGGAGAGAGAAAGAGAGCCAGAGACTACAACGTCACATCAGAAAGGTATAGTAATCATCCACAACTATTTTCAGTTGCGGATGATAAAGGATTCAGAAAGTTTATTCATGCAGGTTTATATGACAGAGGATGTGCATCTTCTTTTTGTTTTCTTATTTTTTCAGATTTATATTTAATTGTGTTGTGGTTTGCAGTGTTTTGTGTTGTTTCACTTTAAATTTGTTTAAAAGGAAAAAGCTGAAAATTTAAATAGTTAAAAGTTGAAATGTAAATAGTTGGTTTTTGTATTATGATTTATTTATTACATTTTATGAGGAGTGAATAAATAAAAGTGTATTTACAGTGGCCCCTGGAGACAAAGCACGTACAAACTCCAAAACACGTAAAAACAGTCAGTTTATTTAGATTAATTTTTTTAAATATATAATTATCTTCTAATGAAGACTTCATTAGTATATTCTTTTAAATTTAACAGGATTAAGTTAATAAATCCCAAAAGGTTGATTCTGTTCATCTGGACGCAGCGTTTTCAATGGAAGAAACATTTCGCCACTCATGCAGGTGACTTCTTCAGTCTCAGCTGACTGCAGGTTTCCCCAACCTTATAAACAGGACATTTGCATAATGACTGAAAAAAAGGTCCACCCCTAAAGATCGGGTCCCTCGACACAAACAGAGTATTGTTGTGTACGCTGTTAAGTGCCAGGAGGATTGCCAGGATTTATACATCAGGTAAACCAAACAACCTCTGGCGAACACAGAAGAGCCACCTGGTCAGGCCAGGACTCTGCAGTCTATTTACACCTACAGGCCAGTGGACACTCTTTCAAGGATGAGGATGTAACATCCTGAAAAGGGAGGAACGCTGGTTTGAGCGCGGAGTCAAGGAGGCCATTTACGTGAAAAGGGAAAGACCATCTCTGAATCGAGGAGGGGGCCTAAGGGTACATCTGTCACCATCTTACAGTGCTGTGATTGCAGCCATTCCCCAACTCTGTGAATGGGACTCATCAGAATCAGAATCAGAAAGGGTTTTATTGCCAAATGTTGAGCGGGTTTACAACATTAGGAAATTGCTGCGGTGCTTCAGTGCAAACATACTGTTATAAATTAAGCTTAAATAGACATGAAAAAAATAAAAGTAGGAATAAGAATTAAAAGTGCTACGTAGAAAGATATATGCATGAGATATACATGAGATATACATGATATATACATGAGTGCAGGTGGTGATCAGTGCCAAACATGGAATGATGCAGTGACACAGCGTAGGGTCATGTGTTAGTGGCGGGGACAGTCATACGGTTATTGTTCATGTGTCCGACAGCAGAGGGGAAGAAACGGTTCTTATGGCGAGAGGTTCTGGTGTGAATGGACCGGAGCCTCCTGCCTGAGGGGAGCAGGTCAAACAGACTGTGTCCAGGGTGAGAAGGGTCAGCTGAGATCCGAGCTGCACGCCGCAGTGTCCTGGAGGTGTACAGGTCCTGCAGAGATGGGAGTCTGCAGCCAATCACCTTCTCAGCAGAGCGCACAACACGCTGCAGTCTCTGTTTGTCCCTGATAGTGGCTCCAGCGTACCACACGGTGATGGAGGAGGTGAGGATGGACTCGATGATTGCGGTGTAGAATTGCATCATCGTCCGTGTTGGCAGGTTGAATTTCTTCAGCTGCCTCAGGAAGTACATCCTCTGCTGGGCTTTCATCATGGCCATTGATCAGCGGTCTTTGATCAGTGTTTGTTGATCAATGGTCTTGACAATTTGCATATTAATGATCAAGGACCTTACCTCACAACCCATCGTTCATTCAGTGGTGCTAGTGTCAGTTTTCATGCAACGTAATGTTTATAAAGTTGGGGAAACCTGCAGTCAGCTGAGACTGAAGAAGTCACTTGGATGAGTGACGAAACGTTCAGATGAACAGAATCAACGTTTTGGGATTTACTTACCTGGATGATTGAGCATGCATCAAGACATTGAGTTAATAAAGAATTCAAAAGTGACATGAGCTTATAAAAGAAAAGAGAAGTTAACCTTTAGTAATACGAATGTGAAGAGAAATGGCTGAACCTGTTGAGAGGAATATGTTGCTGCCCGTCAGCCTTTTGGAAGTTGTAATTCTTCTTTCAGTCTCTTCCGACAACGTCCAATATTACCAGAGACCAAATGTACTAGCCACTTCACTCGCTTTGATGAGCAACAGAGGTTCTTGCTCTCACCATAGCAAAGGGTCAAAACTTGGAGTATCCCTTGGAGTTTGAATTCTTGAATTAGCCCACTTTGTTTTCATTTTTTTGCTTTCCTCTTTCTTTTCTCCTTTTAGCTTTTACAGCTCAATCTTCAACACCATCTCAGCTTTGCATCTCTTTTTGTCAGTTGGGTTTCGTGGCCTTGGAACAGATTACTGTCTAGAACACATGTCATCTGTTTTTACCCTACCAATATGTAGTTTGTTCTCAAAAGAACTACAAAATACAGAGTTGTAACCAAAATAATACATTTCTGATAGTCATTGTCACAGCAGTATATGTACATTCTAGAGTTTCAGCAGTTTACATCTGCTATTAAGATATTCAAAAGTGCATTTTGCTGTGTAATATTTTTTAAATGTTTTATTTTAGAAATGCCCTTAAGCTTTTAAATTTAGCAGTGCTCAATGCAATTGAGACAATTGGTTGCCTTTTTTTTAACGTGATGTGTGACATGTTTTTGAATTTTCAGTGTTGATGCTTGACTATTGTTTAATTTAAAAAGTGACCAATAAATATTGAGTTTTGCTTAAGATCTGTCAATTTATTCCAGAGGGAGACGTGAGTGAATATTTTAGGTTCTACATTATCAATATTTTTTAATTTTAATTATTAAACATTTTACTTTTATTTTAGTCAAAAGGTAAACGTCAAATGCAATCAAAATATTGGAGTTCTGATAAGCTTCTAAGTTCATAAATGTAAAGAACTTAAGGCTGCTGTTTGATTTAATTTAAGTTCTGCTAACTTTACAGTGGACTTGGTGCTGGTGGGGAGTCCTCGCTAAGAAGCAGAACGAGAAGTCATGTGAAAAATATTTTTTTTCATTGTGGGCACTGTGTGTCTTGTATTTCCTGCTTTTGACTTTTAAAATAGTTTTATATATAATTTCCTTCAGTATGTGTTTGATAAAACAGTGCAGCAAATCTAACACGTGCTCCTCCAGCTGCATTTTATTTTAGTTTCTAATGATTTCTCTTCTCTTCTCTGCCTTCCTTTGTTTTGCCTCCATTCAGTTCATTTCACTTGAATTACATCCTCAATATATCAAAGCTGAGCAATTCCACATCTCTGCCCACGCTAATTTTAGAATCAAATTTTTGCCAGATCATTTGGTCCTTGATGTTCTGTTCAAAGTGAGTCACAATCCTTGATAATCAGCTGCACTGTATGATCAGGCTCTTGACCTTAAGATAGATTTCTAGTCAGTTTGAAGAGTTTCAGTCAGATTTCTCTCATGGCTGCTGTCAAACAAGCTGTGGTGAATTGCAAAGAGTTTGTTTTAGTGGTATAGCAGGTTTTTTTGTAGTTTTATTGCAAAAACGATAGCACTGCATAACACACTCTCCACATCCTACATCCGCACCTCCATGCTTTTTATATTTCTTCCTGCATTTCATTCTCAGTTGGATTGCTGCTTGTCTCTCTTTATGTCAACACGGAGGATGTGGTTTTCTGGTTTGAATAAGCTTGAGCTGGAATTGTTGCATATAAAACTGGCTTAAGATTTTTCTCTGACATTCAGTACGGACTCCACATCGTTTTTTAAAATATGTTATTTTAAAACATAACAGGACTCTGCGGATGGTGCACAGCTCTATTTAATCTGACAGCTGGTATTTGCAAAGCTGCGACAAGAACCAAATAAACATTAAATAAATGTGTGTGTATATAGATATATGGACAGTACTGACTGACAAAATGTCTCTGTTTGTCACCAGCTATGGGGACTGTAACAACACAGGTGACTCAGTCAGGTCAAGGTCAACGCTATGTTGTCCATTGGTTTTAGACAATGATGCAATTTTTGTAATTTTACTGCTGACCATAGTAAATTTGGATCAAACAATCAAGATGTGGTTGAAGTGCAGTTACAAGAACAATTGCATCATTTTTTTTGAATGACAGCTAAGGGTCTGCACTTTAACCCCAATTGCATAAATGTCCAAAAACCTACAATGAAGGTTTTCGTCCCAGGTACATAAAAGGTATATGTGGTTCTGACTCACCGAGACTTGACAAGAGAGCTGACTAAATGCACAAGCCTTTCAAAAAACCACACCACAGGGACCTGGTCTACCTCCCCCACCCTAAACGCCCTTGAAGGACCCCAGAGGACTCCAGATCCACATTACCCATCTACTGACAGAAACAAAAAGCCTGCACATCCTGCACTTTGTCTGCTTTTGATCCATAATGTTGAAATGCTGAAATAAATAAAATAAAAAAGCAACTCTAACCACAGGAGGACACATTTTCATACACATTTCAAAACCTAAAGCAGTCTACAGTATATTGTGTCCACAGGCAGCACAGTCTTAAACCAAACACACAAGAAACCATTTAAACTACGTCTTTACATTAATCTATACACCCCGTGTTTAACATCCATCTGCACCTTGTGAAAATGATCTCTTTACATTTTATAAAAGTGAGTTATGTTTGGACATGGTTGTAATTTCAAACACTTTTCCTAGGTCGTCCAAAAACTGTGCTGCTTTCATTTTAATGCAGCCCTTAAACTGGAACCGCCCCTTAACTTCCTAATGGTTACAGGCATCAAATCTTTGCTCAAGACAATATTATTTGTATAATTTTTAGTCTTACTGTGAACTCCGAGAGCTTCAACACTACAGGCAACATTCACCCACTTTAAACTATTTTGTTTATGAGGCATGCACTCATGAGTTCATTGGGCACAGTTTGGAGTTCTTGTGTCTTGCCCAAAGACATTCTGACATGTGGGAATTAAACTGCTGACCTTCTGTTTAGTACACAGCCTTTTATTCTGCTTTAACAAAAGCTGGATTTCTAGCTGTGTTAGAATTACTCTTCAGGAGTTTTTCTCTGCATTTGTAATGTCTTTGGGGGAGAAACTGAGGGACACTTGGTCCTCTGCCATTTGGTTCTGACTGGTCTCAGCGGTTCTCCCTGTAGGCTACCGTCTTTATCAAACAGCCACATGCTGTGGAATTGGTAGAGCTGCATACTGCGTGCCACAGGTTTCTAACAGACTTTCAGAGTTTCAGCTTAACTTTGAGCTGCATTACCATCCCTGCAGCCTGGAGGTTTCCCCTGAGCTTCTTGTGCATTGATGGTTTGATCTGTGATACCCAGCACTGCGGTTCCCAAATGCCATCTTTAAATCGGTGTAGCAGCAGTGTGTAAAAAGGAAGAACTGTTCCTGTGGCACGTTTGAGTCCTCCACGTCATTATCTTAGTTTTTGCTGGATCTTTTTCTGCAGTTGCACATGAACTGCTGTTATTAATGAGAGATGAGGACCCATCAGACAAATTTTGCCTATTACTGCAAAATTATATCCAAGAAAGCTTCACTGATTTCAGTATTTTAGGAAGTCTGCTGGATGGGCCTCAAAAACAGAAACCTTACCTGATTTAAATTTGGTTAATCTCTCCTACAAGCTCATATTTTCATGCATCTCTGGACTGCCTGCAGAGCTGCTATCGTCAGATCTCTTCAAAGTGCCAGACTTCCCGGATCTCTGTGGTGTGAGACCCCTCCAATCAACTGCAATGATCCCTGATGTTTATGTTTTCCATGGTGAAATCACAATGCGCACAGTTAGCAGCCAAGCTGGAAGCAATTCAATTCAGTTCAGTTCAATTCTATTTTATTTATTTAACAGTTGCCTCAGGTGCTTTATATTTTAAGGTAAAGACCCTACAATAAAACAGATAAAACAGTGTAAGTGTATAAACATATAGGAGTGAAAAAGGTGACTGAAGATGAAACACTCTAATCCAGCCCTAACTATATGCTTTAGCAAGAAGTTTTAAGTCTAATCTTGAAAGTAGAGATAGTGTCTGTCTCCTAAATCCAAACTGGAAGCTGGTTCCACAGAAGAGGGGCCTGAAAACTGAAGGCTCTGCCTCCCATTCTACTTTTAAATACTCTAGGAACAACAAGTAGGCCTGCAGAGCGAGAGCGAAGTGCTCTAATAGGGTGATATGGTACTACAAGGTCATTAAGATAAGATGGGGCCTGGTTATTTAAGACCTTGTATGTGAGGAGCATCCACCAGAGCCTTTCATTTATTGATTTTGATTAATTTGGTCCAAGAGTGACAAATAGCCTTATAAGTTAGAAACTATTATTTCTTACAAGTGTATTGTGTATTGTCAACATATAGAAAGCACTGACTTTAAAGATCGGGGCGATCGTGGCTCAAAGAGTTGGCTGTTCGTCTTGTAACCGGAAGGTTGCCGGTTCGAGCCCCGGCTCGGACGGTCTCGGTCGTTGTGTCCTTGGGCAAGACACTTCACCTGCCGCCTACTGGTGATGGCCAGAGGGGCCGATGGCGCGATATGGCAGCCTTGCTTCTGTCAGTCTGCCCCAGGGCAGCTGTGGCTACAACTGTAGCTGCCTCCACCAGTGTGTGAATGAATAATGGAATTGTAAAGCGCTTTGAGAAATTGTACAAAAAAACATCTGCGAAACAGCGAGGCCATGAAACGTGAACCACATTATAGCGAACTGTAAATGATTAAGTTTACTCAGAATTGTAATCTTTGTACATCTTTGTGGAGTAGTATTCAAAACGTTTTTCACAAGATTTAAATTAATTTGACTAAATGATGAAATGAATGATACATATGTACTAGAGAAAACAAACAGAGAAAATACTACCAGGAGACTGAGAGGTTTGTGCTCTCAGAGTGCTTCTTGTTCCCATTGCGCAGTAGCTATTCCAGCTATTCCAGTAGCGAGTCCTCCCAGTGCCATCATGTAGTCCGCATGATTATTATGCGCCAACACCCATGAAATCTGCTCATGTGTTTTTGTGTAATGTCTTTACTTTTAGACTGTTGGTGGCTTTATCCCTCATAATTACTGCTGCCAGATAGATGAACATTTGTCCTTAGCCAGGATAAAAAAATGAGGATTACTGACTTACATTTCTGTAGCCCAGTATTTCTGAGAAGCTTGTCCCACAATCCACAAAAGCATTGCACATGTCACAAAAGAGAAGCACTTAAAGCTGTCGGTTGAAGTTTTCTTTATCTACAAATTTTGCTGCTCACAGCACAGCAATATTTGAACCAAACCTAAGAGCCAATAACTTTTTCTGTCAACTTTAAATTCCAAACATTAGTGGGTATCTCTGCTGCCATCTGGTCTGCTGTCTCTCATCAAAACATTTTCTTCCTGGAGTGGTCATGAAAAACCTGTATTTATCTTCATGCTGCTTTATTCTCTGACAAGAACGCACGCTGCTCAGATGATATGGGTGTCACACGTGGGTGTTTTCTGCTTTCTGGGGAAACTTGGTGTGTGGTGTATTGATCTGTAGCTTTGATCAGAAAGCCTAAATCCATTCTTGCAAAGCCATCTGATATTTTCCAACAAGCACGTCAGGTTTTTAAAACACGGACTTCAGCTCCCTAAAACACACAACCCTTCCAGCATGTCCTCTGATTGAGTATAATAAATAGACCCTGATGTAATTTGTACTAATCCCTACCTTTAGTACCTTAATTGATGATTAGTAATTTTTTAAAGAGCTTTTTTACAAACTTGCTTTGACCAGTCTTGTTTCTGGAATGACACAACGCTTCGACCCTGCATTTGGGTGCCATTCTGCCACTCACACAGGCAGCCCTGACAAAATGCACATTAAGGCATTTTTACGCATGCACTGCAGCAGCAAACCTTTCTATATCAGATCAGAGATCAAGCAGCCTCTAACCTGTCAGCTTCATAGTACAACAGCAAAAATTCACAGACAAGATGATGCAGACACACACACACACACACACATATACAGTGGGGCAAAAAAGTATTTAGTCAGCCACCGATTGTGCAAGTTCCCCCACCTAAAATGATGACAGAGGTCAGTAATTTGCACCAGAGGTACACTTCAACTGTGAGAGACAGAATGTGAAAAAAAAAATCCATGAATCCACATGGTAGGATTTGTAAAGAATTTATTGGTAAATCAGGGTGGAAAATAAGTATTTGGTCAATAACAAAAATACAACTCAATACTTTGTAACATAACCTTTGTTGGCAATAACAGAGGTCAAACGTTTACTATAGGTCTTTACCAGGTTTGCACACACAGTAGCTGGTATTTTGGCCCATTCCTCCATGCAGATCTTCTCGAGAGCAGTGATGTTTTGGGGCTGTCGCCGAGCAACACGGACTTTCAACTCCCGCCACAGATTTTCTATGGGGTTGAGGTCTGGAGACTGGCTAGGCCACTCCAGGACTTTCAAATGCTTCTTACGGAGCCACTCCTTTGTTGCCCGGGCGGTGTGTTTTGGATCATTGTCATGTTGGAAGACCCAGCCTCGTTTCATCTTCAAAGTTCTCACTGATGGAAGGAGGTTTTGGCTCAAAATCTCACGATACATGGCCCCATTCATTCTGTCCTTAACACGGATCAGTCGTCCTGTCCCCTTGGCAGAAAAACAGCCCCATAGCATGATGTTTCCACCCCCATGCTTCACAGTAGGTATGGTGTTCTTGGGATGCAACTCAGTATTCTTCCTCCTCCAAACACGACGAGTTGAGTTTATACCAAAAAGTTCTACTTTGGTTTCATCTGACCACATGACATTCTCCCAATCCTCTGCTGTATCATCCATGTGCTCTCTGGCAAACTTCAGACGGGCCTGGACATGCACTGGCTTCAGCAGCGGAACACGTCTGGCACTGCGGGATTTGATTCCCTGCCGTTGTAGTGTGTTACTGATGGTGACCTTTGTTACTTTGGTCCCAGCTCTCTGCAGGTCATTCACCAGGTCCCCCCGTGTGGTTCTGGGATCTTTGCTCACCGTTCTCATGATCATTTTGACCCCACGGGATGAGATCTTGCGTGGAGCCCCAGATCGAGGGAGATTATCAGTGGTCTTGTATGTCTTCCATTTTCTGATGATTGCTCCCACAGTTGATTTTTTCACACCAAGCTGCTTGCCTATTGTAGATTCACTCTTCCCAGTCTGGTGCAGGTCTACAATACTTTTCCTGGTGTCCTTCCAAAGCTCTTTGGTCTTGGCCATGGCGGAGTTTGGAGTCTGACTGTTTGAGGCTGTGGACAGGTGTCTTTTATACAGATGATGAGTTCAAACAGGTGCCATTCATACAGGTAACGAGTGGGGGACAGAAAAGCTTCTTACAGAAGACGTTACAGGTCTGTGAGAGCCAGAGATTTTCCTTGTTTGAGGTGACCAAATACTTATTTTCCACCCTGATTTACGAATAAATTCTTTACAAATCCTACCATGTGGATTCATGGATTTTTTTTTCACATTCTGTCTCTCACAGTTGAAGTGTACCTCTGGTGCAAATTACTGACCTCTGTCATCATTTTAAGTGGGGGAACTTGCACAATCGGTGGCTGACTAAATACTTTTTTGCCCCACTGTATATGCTGGTCAAAAATGACTGGAGGCCAAGGTAATGTTGTAAGCATCTGGTTAGATACCATATTTCTAAGATTTTCAGGGCCGATCCAAATTAAGAAGCAGAAAGTTAGAGGTCATCCAGGTCTTTATGTCTTTAAGAAATAAAGTTTAACTAATTGGTGTGTGTTATCTGGCTTCATGGAAAGATAAGGTGTCAGAAAACCCATTCAAGACCAAGGCATCCAATGTCTGGTAAGAACTGATAGCACCCGAAAGGAAACATGGCACAACTTAAAACAAGGCTCAAGGAAATCAATACCATAACTTGAACCTTCCTGATTGGAAGGTTCAAGTTATGGTGTTTCCAGTATGGTATCATACCCAGAATCCAGTGGTCTTTTCACCAAGGCAAGCTCTGTAAGTATGTTCCAATTGTCTGAGGATGAAAGTCGGAAGGGTCTTGAGGTAGTAATTTTGTGTATGTGTGAGGGTGAGCAGAAGGGAGGTGTTAAAGGTTGTCTTTCAAATCTGCAATAGAAGGTGTTAAGGTCATCAACTAGTCAGGGATTCTTCTCAGGCTACGTCCACAGTAGCCCGGAGAGGTTTGAAAACGGTGTTTTCAACTGAAAACGCTCCTCGTCCACACTAACGTTTTCAGTCGTTTTCACAGAGTTGTGCGTCCACATTGAAACGGCCGAACATGCTTCCGTTCCAGTCCTGCGCATGCGGGAAACGCAAGACGATTCGGCCTGCCTCATTTCCGTCTGCCGTTTATTTACTTTTCAGACTCTTTGAAACGTCGCGGCAAGATGTCAAGGAAAAGCACCGAGTTTTTTTTAAATGGACCAACAATGAGCTGGAGTTGTTGCTGCGAGTAACACAAAAGTACAAAGTTGCAAAAGCCAGTGAGAGTTAAAGAATTTGAAGAAAAGCTCTGGAGCACGTACAGACTGATGTTAATCTTTAATAGGGCTGTCAAAACTGAGAGCAAACAAAACAACTGCTGTATAATGCCCTCCGCTATCTTAGTTTGATTGGTCACATGACTGCACCATATGACTAACGTGTCATCGTTTTGGAAAGTTTGCATTTTCGCTGTCCACACTGCGACGCGAATGCACCGCTTTCAAATGTATGCGTTTTCGAGAGCGCTTTCAAAATGCTGCGTTTTCCATCAGTGAAAACGGCGTCTCAGTGTGGACGGGAGGCCAAAACGGAGAGCAAACAAAACAACTGCTGTATAATGCCCTCCGCTATCTTTGTTTGATTGGTCACTTGACTGCATTACATGACTAAAATGTGTCATCATTTTCAAAAAGTCTGCATTTTCGCTGTCCATACTGCGATGCGAAAGCGCCGTTTTCAAATGTATGCGTTTTCAAGAGCATTTTAAAAATGCTGCGTTTTCCCTCTCAGTGTGGACGGGAAGCCAAGACGGAGGGAAACAATGCATTTTCAAACAAAAATGCATTAGTGTGGACGTATCCTCAGTGTGGGGTGAATGGACTCCCGTAGCTGGTGACGTGTTGCAGGGCTCCAAGCTAGGCAGCGTTGTGTTGGCTAAGAAGCTGCTTTTCGCTGCAGCTACCCTGATTTCCTTGCTCAGCTTGTTTCTGGCCTACTTGTACCCCCGGTCCTGTTGCTGTAGCCCTACTACTTGGACTGGCACAGCTTCCTCAGAGTGAACCATGGTATGTTATTATTATATGTGCAAAAACTCTTAGTCTACACACAGAGGTCCTCACAAAAACCGATGCATAACCTCACGGTCAGTGAGTTAATTTAGGTCAGTGTGTGCAGCTTCAAAAATACTCCAGTCTGTGCAGTTGAAGCAGGCTTGTAATTTCTCCTTTGATTCATCCACTTCATCGTTTTGATGTCAGGCTTAGAACTTTTTCATTTTTTCTGTTAGTAGTTATGTGATCAGCAAGTCCAAGAGCTGCACAGGGAACAGCGTAATAGGCATCCTTCTCAGATTAATTCACTGTGTGTCGTGCCCAGGGCTGGATTGGCACAAAAAATCAGCCCGGGCATTTAGACTAGAGACCGGCCCCCCAGGTATTAAAGCCATAAAGCCTTTGAATGGAAACAGATGCTGCTGTGACAGTGATGCACAGTCTTGTTGGTATATGTGTGATTTCTATACATTTTACATCAGATAAAAACTTTGGTTGTAAGATTCAGATTCAGTGAGACATTTTAAATGAGAATAAGAAAGTATGTCTTTGTGCCCCCCTCTCCCTGTTAATGCCCTACCTGGCCCCCTGGCAACACTTTGCTAGACCCGCCCCTGCACAGTTACCAGCTGTCAGCTACCTAAAAAAGGATCCTGGTGTTATTTGTCTCTCAGAAACAGTTCATAACTTCAACTCATTCATGTCACCTAAAAGGTAAACCTGTTTCTCCATCACCTGTTCAGCTCTGATGATTCAGTAAGGACATCTCCTGGTTTCATCTTCATGTTTCCCTCTCACCACATATCCAAACCATATCATGACCAGCAGCTTTACAGCTGTGGCTCCAGCAAACATCAGCTGACACTAGAAATTAATATTAAATAAATTCTAACAACAGCTGATCAAGCTTAAACGTGCTGCTGTTGTTTAGCGCGACATCCGCTGGCAAAGTGGGCGATAAATAAACAAGAGAGACGATCAGCTGATCATTGATCAGTTTCATGATTGAAGTAGAAACATGAGAGAGGGAGGGGGGAGAATGAGAGAAGAAGAGGCAGCTGTGCAGCGTAATGACAGAATAACTCCAGCTTTGTGTCTTTTTCCATTCTAGCTGAAGTTCGGGACAAACTGTGTTCTTTTTCAGCTCAACACCAAACGCGTAATAATTTCTCTGAATACGGGACGGTTGGCAACTCTAATAACTAACCTTATGAATAAAATAAATTTTACTATTAGTAAATTCATAGCAACAGCTGTATAGAAACTCCGTCCTGCTAGCTAGTAGCAGTACGAGTTATTGTAACTGACTGTAAAAAGTCAGCACAATGAAAATAAACTCCACCTAAACTTGGTTTATATCTGACCCAGATGGACTGCAGCTCATAACTTCTTACCTGAAGTTCAGTTCACCTGACGCTCGGACCAGCGGCCGCCTCGGGTCTCTCCTCCTCCTGCCTCCGATCTCCCTCATCCACCTGCTGGCCTCCACCACTTGTTAATTTTACTGAATCTGAGGAAGCTCCGCGATGCCACCACCAAACATCTAGTTATTTTTACACACCGGCCAGCATCTGGCCAGTCCAACGCCTTTCATTGTTTATACCGTTACAAAAAAACAAATTAAAAAAATCATTGGGCCACCGAGCAAATGCCCGGTATGCCCGATGGCCAGTCCAGCTATGGCCGTGCCATCAGTTAAGCCTTCGCATGCGTGCCCAGGGTTGCCGACCCCTGGTCCAGACTAATCTGTATTTCCGAGGCTAACTGTAAATTGTCCCATTTAGGATGTGGCTAAAAAGCAGAACCCAGCCCTACCTACAAATACAGAGGGAGATCTTCAAAGGGCGATCGACATGTTTATTTTTTGCAGTTCAGTTTTAGAGTATATGAAAATCTGTAAAGAGTTTTTATGATAAAATTATTTAGTTAAGGGTTAGGAGCGAAGTGACTCCTGAGTAATGAAAGACGGAACCTCTAACAAAAGCCACATAACCAATAAGAATTTATTGTCACAAGCACAATTTGTTACACAAAAATTATGGGTCACATTTACACATTTTATACAGATCTAGAACTCAATGTACAATTAACCTACTAACTAAATACCAATAGTTAAATATGCACTCACATTGGACACGATATCATTAAAACCTACACAAAAATGTACTGTGTGAAAGTAACACGAGTCGACATAAAAATCACATTATTTACAACAACATAAAAAAAACAATAAAACCATCAATTTGAGATCTTTAGCAAAAGGATGTTTGAAGGTTCTCCCATCAGTCTGAGACATTATACAATCTAGCATGTAAAAGCTCCCCCACTACAAAGTTTTAGTCTCTTAATCGTTGAAAAGATTATAAAGTAATAAATTCAAGTAGCGAGAGCTGAAGAACACCGAATACACTAGTTTATACTGCGCTTTGCTAGGACGGTATGGCGGTTTTTCCCTTTTTAAAGCAGGCTGGTGTGATTAGCAGTTAGCTTCATGAAGTGCACTTCAAGCCTTAGCAACTTTCTGCAATGAGATTTTTGTAAAAAATTTAGTTTTATGTATACAGAGAATCCTTCTATGGGCGCATCAAGTTTTCTTTCTAGAGATTACGACATCACTACATATAGGGTAATACAAGAAAGTTGATGGAGAGAGCGTTTGCAGCATCAACCGGAGGTGAGCGTCTCATCTCCTGCTGCTGTTTGGCAGAGTTGGTAATGATGTGCAAGAGGCCATTTCAGACAGATGGAGGTGGACATCGTCAACCCTTTATGCAACCGGTGATTCTGCCATTTGTGTGGCACTGAGACATTTTCTCTGTCGTGTTGAGTAGTGATACATGGAAGCTATAACAGAACTGAGACAAACAGACCCAGTTAAGGTTACTGCTACGCTGGTGTAGAAACTCTGTCACCATTACACACCGTATAAAAGAGGACCACAGGCTCCGGATCTTAAACGCAGAGGCAGAGCAAAGATGCCAGACACTTGCATTTTTCCCCTAATAACCAACAGTCGGAGTGTCCACCTGATGACAAACTAAAGTGAGAATGCGTGGACGTCGAGGGGACAACGGCTTTCATTCCCCTTGATCTGTCAATTCAGCATAAACACTTCCCCTGTGAGATTCTGCTCTCAGTTAATAATTTCAAGTTATATCAAGCACAACAAGATGCTGATTTAGTAAATTATGGTCCTCACAAGAGTGAAAAAAGGAAGAAAAACGTGTCCTGGCCGATAACTTGTGGCTGACAAGCCAACAGGTATGCAGTGCACTCAAAATCAGACTGATGCTTTGCTTACTTACGGTTACAAAAAAGGGAAATGAGAAGAGTGCTGGGACTTTGCTAACCGAGTGTTATCGCAGTCCACTTTTTACAGTCTTCCACATGGATGCAGCTAAAGCTTGTGTCAGTAATGACCATTTACACACAAGTCTGTAAGATAGGAAGTATAAAATCTAATATAGTAGCAATCATTTCTGACAGGTGTACCTGTAATCTGCTTCTGCTAACACTAATTGCAGAAAGCAGTTTTAGACACTTTTTGAGAGCGAACCAAAAACAGTAATGTTCTTTACGCCTGACAGAGGCGCCTCTCTGCAGAGATGAGGTATGTGTATGTTCACTGGTACATACTGCAGATCCTGGAGCCTAACCAACAGTGCGCTGTATGTTTGTATGTGTGCAAATGACGATGTCCACCCAGACATTCATCGTGACTAACATGGCTGTGTTGGTGATTTAGCTATACAGAAAAACGAGACAGAACATGAGATAAATGCATACATCAGTCCAGTTCTGAGCAGGAGCAAGATGGAGAAAGGCGGATATTACTCAGAGAAGGGTGGGAACATCCCAAGATCAGCAAAGTCCTCGATGTTATAGTTGGCTGTTCCCTGGGTGGGATCTCCAGCCATGGGTAACATGTCCTGCAGAGACACACAGGGATGGAGAGTCAGAGGTTCGAGGTGTGCAGAGGACACGGCTCTTATCAGACATATTACATATCTGTGTACACTGGTCAGCAGCCAGCAGCTGGAAGGCTGACCAACTACACAGAGTCCAGCAGCAGGACAGTCTCCCTCAGCATTACCTGGAAGACTTCTGTCTGGCTAGGGTTGGGGTGTGTGTGCTGTTCCCCAGTCTGCTGGGAGTGATGCTGATTCTGCCACTGGGACCAGACCTCACTGGGGCGACCCTGGAACTGGGCTCCACTTTGACTGCTTTCACCGGACACATCTGAAAACACATTTATTTATTCGTGAAAACATTTCTGACAGATCCTTTGATGCACAAAGTATTTAGAATAGAATAGAATAATCCTTTAATTGTCCCACAAGGGGAAATTTGGGTGTAACAGCTGCAAGAAAGACACATATACAAACAAACAGGACACAGAACAGAAACATACACAATGTTTACATATTTACATCAAGGACAGTGGTTACCACAGACTCCTGTACCGTAATTAAATAAAATTCAATTAAATACAGATAAGAGGCAAACCCTGGTTATAGTGTGAATCGGTTGATAACATGTGCAAGTTACAGCGCAGATGTAAACATCTGTGTTTGTTGGAAGCAGTCTGACAGCTGCAGGGAGGAGGGACCTGCGGAAACGCTCCAGGATTTAATAATGGTAGAGAAGGCACTGACTTATTACAATATTTAATAAATCTTAAATCCAAGAAGAACTTCTTTGACATCATTTGGAAAACACCCTACTGTAAACGAACCACGGTTGGCTGTTCGGCTAAAACATCATTGTTTGATCAAATCTCTTGCTCAATATAATATAAATATATTTAAAAAAATCCAAACCCAACAAAGCTAAGTAGGTTAGGTTTGTCTTTTTTGGCCACATGCTAAGAACTCGAAGATGCAATCTTTTCAGATAAAGCTCATCTTAGTTTTAGTTTTCTTTGTTGAAAGATTTTTCATTCTAAAAAAGCCCGACCCAAACCCTGACCTATATGGGTGTTGAGAAATGCTGCCGTTGCCAGGAGTGTTATTGAAACTCGCCAACTATGCTGTTGTGATTTCAACAGAAAAAATAAAATAAATGAAACACAATTCTACAAGAAAGCAAAGAGATTTCCAACATGTAGTTATATTTTGTGTTTTAATCTAAAAACACCACCACACTCCATTTTAAGCCCTTCACCAACCTTATTCCACAGGGAGTCACAGTGCCCCCCCCCCCAAAAGGATGAGCAATGCATTTATTTTTCCTGATGTTTCTCCATAAGACACAGCTAATGTGTTTGGCCAGTTTTTTACTATTGCCCTAGAGCAGCACGTTAACAATGTTATAGAGACCAACGCAACAATTTCAGATAAATCTTTCAATTTTATTTATATAAAGTACTAAATCACAACGACAGCTGCCTCAAGGCGCACAAAGCTCCCATTACACCCTAAACAGACGGACTCGACATTAACACTGCTAACTACTGATGGGTAGTATTAATCAGGGCCGCATGTGGTGCGCTTGCCTCATAGGAAGAAGGTCCTAAGTTCGACTTCGCCACCTGGTGGGGTCTGTCTGTGTGGAGTTAGCATGTTCTCCCTGTGTTAGCGTGGGTTCAGTCCACAGTCCAAAGACATGCAGTTAGTGGGATAGCTTAACAAACCCTGACAAGGATAAATGGAAGAGACTGGATGATTGGATGGACAGGCTTAATCATACTGTGGCATTAACAGCAGTGGAATTAGAAGGAATGATTGTATTAGTGGATTTTAAAGAGACATTTGATGTGCAACTAAAATCAGACATTTTCCAATGAGGCGTGTTGCATCTACCAAAGATGGAAAATCGAGTCAGAGCTATGAAAGACAAACTGATTTATTCAGTATCTGATGTCAACTCTGAGTAACCTGATGGACCAATAACTCTGGTCGATTTCAAAGTATTACCCAACTGCTATATTTTATGATGTATGCATTTAAAAATGTATTTTATTTAAACTGATATGGGGATGCTACATTCAGGTAGAGTACATTAGTGCAGTCTGTGCCTGCATGTGGTGGGGACATTGCAGGACTTTGCCCCTTTGGGAGTGTTTGGACCCGTTGATAAGGGTCAGACAAAGATGCGTTTAAAACACCAGTTAAACCCATAAACCCATTAACTGGAGCACACACAGCGACAGTTTATCATAAATGTGTAACGTATATACATCTATAACATATGCAACACTGACACCGTCACTGACTTCATGAACAGGTGCATGAGGTTAAGACAGTAAATCTTTTCCACTAGTACCTCCTTGGAAGGACTCGCCACGACTCTACTCTGATTGACTTGTTTTCCGTTACAATCCGGTACAACCTAACTGCGTTGCTGTCGTCATAGCAACGCGTATGAATGTCCCGCGACATGAACCCTACAAAAAAGGTGAACTTTAAGGACTTTGTGGCTTTTCTTCAGACTCGGGGGAACACGGCGTTTTTTTTGGAGCCATTTTCCTCGTGTCCAGGTTTCAAAGACGGTAGTTTAAATTTTAGTGAACAAGACGCTCTCAAGACTCATCGAGTGACGCTACCGACCGGCATGCAGTCTGATGACGTCACAGTTAGTAGCAGCTTGGATCGCTTGGAGCCCCGAGCGAGGTAGCAGATACTATGACCCTGGACAGATGGAAAACCCTGAAGACCGTGGCGCACCATGCTGAATCGATCTGAGTGGGTACTAATGGAAAAGGGGCTTAAACATGGAAGGTGCATGGAGTTAATTTGGCAATAGAGAGCACAAAAGATAATCTAATGTGCGTCTATTAAAAGACCATCAAGTGGGAGTTTTGAGCTTACTTGAGTCCGATAACTTTTACAATATACATAATGAGTCGGAGCAGCTGGATGTCTGTAACTGCACTGTAACTCTTGTGTTTTCCATGACCCTGTTAGCCAGCCATTAATGCTGTGTGAGGTGACCAATAAAATGAAATGACTGATGTTACAGTAGGTCCATTAAGTAAGAGTCGACCTCTGAGGACTTTCGGTCCTTGATGTCTAATCTACAACCTGTCACTTGATGCCATGTTGTAGCTCACAGTTTGGGAAAGTTCCTTTCACTGTCCAAACTCTGCGTACACAATTTAAATTGAGCAGTCGTGTTCGGCAGTGGATAAGAAGGTAACGTAAGTATAACATTCAGTAACTTTACAGGAGTTCTGGTCAAACAGTTGCCTACTTATTGTATTCCAGCTGAATAGCTTTTTACATTTTTTTAAGAAACTTTAATTCAGAATAAAACCACTGGGCTCTACTTATGAACACTGTGAACATGATGAATGTCAAATATGCCCAAGAGCGTCTTCGTCATTGGAGACTTGAAGCCGAACAGTCGTGTTGTAACCCTGACAGGCTAACCCATTAGTCAAACTGCCTACCTCGTGATTTAGACTAGTGTCACTAAGTCAGTCAGCAACTGATAAGAGTCACTGAGTAAAAACGGTGAAAACGTGCCAACATGACAAAGAAAGAGCTGCAGGGCTGCACCGAGGCCTCGTAGGAGATTAAAAAGGCTTTATTTACATTTTAGTATAGTTAAAGAACATGGAGTTGGAACTGGATAAACAATTACAACAGATCCTGTTTACAATTCTAGAGAAAAGATACAGAAACATGATCCCCGAAATGTTTCTAATTGAATGTATAATGCCAAAGATTACACATCCCATCAGCAGTCATCTCGCAACATGAAAAAAAAAGAAGAAAATATAACAAAAAAACCTGTACTTCACCTAATCTTCCAAAGAGAAACATGTCAAAATAATGTTTGTTTGTTCAGGACATTTCTATGAAGTATTACTAGTATTGCTTGTAAAGCAAACTATGTGATTCTGTGAAAATAATGCGATACAATGGGTTTTTTCATATCTTGTCACTTTAAATAATACAATCTATTATCAGCCCAGGTGAGCCAACATTTTTCTTTTTTTTGTGCTAATATTAAACCTTCATTTCTTGTACCCCACTTAGCCTGTTATTAGACTCTGGCTGCTCTATCACGGCAAAAACCTAATTCATAATTATTCCAGGAGGAAACAAGTGCTGCTTTTCATTTCATAGCTCCCACACACAGATGCAGCTCTGCTGTGTTATTCTTCTCACTTTTAAAGTGGCTTGTAAAAATACTGATGTCTATGAATGGTGGCTGTCAGACAGTCAGACATCAGTCTCCTCCTGTTCTGTCTGCTCTGCTTTCCCATCCATGTATTTACTTCAAAACCAGGAAACTGAATCTTAATTGAACTGAATATGGAAAATATAAGCCATGACAACCAATCATTGTTTTTTCTTGAAGTTGGTAATGCTTATCCATTATCTGTAATATACAGACCTTTTGTAGAATACATACAACATGATAAGCATTACTTGTAATTAACATGATAAATGGTAAACAGACTGTTTCCTATATTGTGCTTTTCTACTCTCCGGAGCACTCAAAGCGCTCTACACCTGTTCACACAAACGTTCTTCTTTTAGTGCTTTCTAGCTAACATTCATGCATGTTCATGCTCCCATGGATGCAGAAGATGCAACTTATCGTTAGTATCTTGCCCAAGGATACTTTGCATGCAGACTGGGGGAGCCGGGGATCGAACAGTAGATGATCTGCTCTACCTCCAGAGCTACAGCTCGCCCACGTTAAAAGATCATGCTAAGCTGAAGCTAAAACTACTTGTGGTGTAACTGCATGTAGCCTGTAGTGTTTTACACACATACAGTGGTGTGAAAAGGTCTTTGCCTCCTTCCTGACTGAAAATGGCACCAAGATCTGGATTATTATGTTTGGTTCATGGTTGTAAAGATTTATGCTTTCTTTTGAAATCTTGAAAGCAACTTTAATGCTCCGTCAGTAAAGACACTTTCAGACTGTCGGAGGCAGAATGACCTTTTTCTATATGTGTGTCAAAGAACCACGAGAGTTTGTGAAGCTTTTTAGGATGTTTTTTTATTTAGCTCCTGTTACACTGATAGTAAATACTTTTTCAACATAAGCATATGCTGGTTGTCTAGATACATGCTATAAAAAGTAGAAATACTGGTAAAACATTAGTGGCTTAATGTTTGAGCCTATTTGCTCATCAGGGTTAGAAACCTGAAAACATCCTTCAAACTAGGCCTCCAAAATACAGTAGAGGCTCAAACAGGATTATGACAGTATGAAAGGTTAAAATACAAAGTATTAGTTCACAGTAAGCCAGCCATTTCACTGAATGGAAAAAGCTGCTCCGATTTATTGAGAGCTCAAAGCTCTTCCTGCTACGAGCCACATTTTCCCTTTTCTCCATCCACACAGCTTTTTATTCCTCCAGCTGCTTCATCTACATTTACACATCTGGTTGAAGAAACACGTATGCTGACATGGAGAGGACAACTCCACAAACACACTAACGGTCCAGGACGTTGGAGCCAACATCACTTCACACGTCCTATTGGGAGAGGCGAACTATTGGAAACTACATGTGGGATATCTTTAGCACTGAATAATGGAATATAAGTCTTTCCTGTGATTACCTCAAACCCTCCACTATTAGTGCAAATACAGTAATGACACACCTCCCAGACTCTGCTGCCATGTTAGTCTGTGAACACACTTTAACAAGGTTCAGTCACAACAAGCACAAACAGGACTCCTGAGTTTATAACGTAAGGTCCTGTATGGGAGAAGCTGTCTGACTTTATCATTTGTAAGGATATTAGCTGTCACAAAGAAGCATTGCAGCCTCTCTAACACACTTTCTTTCTTTAGCAGCTCCACTGTGCAGACAAGTCTTTTTTCTTGAAGATGCAAATTATTTTCTTTGCTACATGAATCATTATAACTGTTACCTTCAAGCATTTCCACTCCACAGAAATTACACAACTGAACTCCTTCTCTCACCCCAACCAATCACAGCAGATGGCCCCGCCCCTCCCTGAGCCTGGTTCTGCCGCAGGTTTCTTCCTGTTAAAAGGGAGTTTTTCCTTCCCACTGTCGCCAAAGTGCTGCTCATAGGGGGTCATATGATTGTTGGGTTTTCTCTGTATCTATGAAGCGCCTTGAGGCGACTTGTTGTGATTTGGTGCTATATAAATAGAATTGAATTGAACTGTACAGTCGATTCACTTCTGCATTCTATTTTTCGAATGCTTTCAATGCTGAAATGAATTTTCAGACAACATCATTTTAATAGGAAGAAAAACCTTTTGACTCAGTCTGGGATTAAGTGAAGATTCATACTGTTATTTAAATACTCTGTGAAATAGTCACTAATCATCACTTAATAACAAGTCAATCATTTGAAGAAAGTAACAACGAACTTTTATGTTGTCCTTTGACAGATGGTGGACTGTGGAAACTCGCTTGTTATGCAGCTCGTGTGTAGGGAGGATGGAAATCATGTAACAGTGGGCTGTGCCTTTATTTGTACCACATGACAGGATGTGAACATGCCAGTAAAGACCAAGTTATACATGTAAACAGAACACAATGAGAATAAGAGGCAAACAGACGTGCTTACCAAAAGCTGTGCTGCGGTTTGTCAGTCCTGAGTAGGCATTGCCGCTGGGGGAGGAAGTGGCCGGGGAGGACAGCGGACTGTAGGAGGCTGGATCAGTCTGGTAGCTGTGGCCAGAACCAATACCAAAAGGACTGGACTGGGCTTTACTGGACTTTAGAACAAAGACAGTGGTTAAAATCCACCTAAACGTAATAATAATTTTCTCACATATCAAACCAGCATATTAAGCTCATAGCTCTTTGCACATAAATCTATTTAACGCTTCATTTTTTTGTCTCCACTTGTTTATTAATGCTATTTGTATTTGATCTGTTTGCACATATTAACCTGCATCTGTGTGGACAGCAGAGAAACAATTTCATTGTACAGAGAAATGCTTTTACTTTGCAAACACGACAATAAACGCGTTGAATCTTGAAACAAAGCAAACCAGGGTTGTAGTCTACATCTATCACACATACTGAATACCGACCCTTTAGAAAGAAAATACATTTACTTATTTATCCGCCTTTGAATCCAAACTTAGCTAAATGACTTTGTACAAATTATTTTCTATGACAGTTATACATGCGCTACACCAATTTAACTTCACCAAAGTACTGCATATTCTGTTATTTGGGCACTAATTTCCAGACTGTGGCATACAGCATGTTAGTGTGAGGGAGAGTGTGTTTGTCCTATACGACTTTATCAGTCGTTCTGTTGCTGTGGGGGAAGTTTTGCCCACTTTACAATCTGGCTTCAATTATTTGAAGTTTGGTCCAAACACAGCATTTTAATTGGGTTGAGGTCTGAAATTTGACTTTGCCATTGCACCTCGAGTTTGTCTTTGGTCCAGCCGCTCTGTTATAAATTGTCTGCAGATGTCATTTTCATGTTGCACGACCCAAGCTTTAGGCCTCAGACAGACGGCCTCGCATTTGACTCTGGAAACGTGCTCGACTCAATGTCTGCAAGGTGCTACTGTGCTTGACCTGCACCTGCCATGACGTCCAGTTATGTTGAGGTCGTTAGTGTACAGGAACCGATTGTTACACTTGCTGCTGATCAGTTAACAATCTGCCTTTGATTAGCAGCACCTGACAACTACTCATCCTCTTAATTCTGATGGAAGTAGTGAGACGTGTTTTGGTTTTTTCTTTTACACACTGCTTCTCCGTTTCGCCAGTTTTCCTGAAATACATAATGACACAGCGTGACCTCATGGGATGATATGCAAGTAGCTTATTGTAAGAGCTTCTGTCCGTCTGTTAGCAGTCCCACAGTGTTCAAGGTATCCTGATCAAATTTTATACGATCAGCTCGAGTTGATTTTCTTTTTGGTGAAAATTGGGTCAAAGTCAAGACTAGTAAAAACTTACTTGGTTTGCATAATTGATTACATGATTGTACTTATATATACTGCATCTTTGATAGGTATTTGTATTTTAAGGTATTTGTTCTTATTTAATGTTGTAACTGCCCGGCGACAGGAGATGGCAAAGAGCTGGTTGTTAAATTTAGAACACGAGGTCTTTTCTCTCATTAGGTAATAATTTTGATTGTTTCATCCAACAGTGTTTATCTCTTGTATCATCTGGCTGTTTTCTGACTGAACAAAGAATTCAGTCCAGTGGAATGACCTGACAAGTGTGGCCGTGCATGTGGAAGACGGATGAGCCTATTAAGAAACATATGCTGCGTGCAAGTCACTTTGCAAGAATGTGAAACAGAGACACAGAATATGGCAACAAGTCCATCTGCTAACAAGCACCAGAGACTGGAGTCTGGGGTACAGGAGCAGCTGACTCTAGGTATTTATTTAACTTTAGAAATAAACACTGTGTGTGTGTGTGTGTGTGTGTGTGTGTGTGTGTGTGTGTGTGTGTGTGTGTGTGTGTGTCTTCCATTCTACTGTTAGAAATTCCAGGAACCACAACTATCCATCAGTATAAGAGCAGCGTGCTCTGTTAGGACAATACGGTACTATGAGGTCTTTAAAGTGAGGACATTCTGCCTGGTTTCTTAGAGCGAGTTCTTAAACTGAGAACTTTGTCTAGTTTAAGGGTTAGTATTTAGCTGTGAGGGTCAATTTTAGCACACATAGTCACATAATAATAGTGTGTGTGTGTGTGTGTGTGTGTGTGTGTGTGTGTGTGTGTGTGTGTGTGTGTGTGTGTTACCTGTCCAGAGAAGGGGGGTCGGTTCCCTGACCACGCCACCTGGCCTGGATTAAGCTGTCTGGAGATCTGAGCTAGATTTTGATTGGCTGAACCTGATGGCTGGATGTCGTTCACACCAGGGACATGGATCACAGAAGAACTGCTTACATGAAAGCGTGCGCGCGCACGCACACACACACACACACACACACACACACACACACACACACACACACACACACACACACACACGAGACAAAAAACAGGTAAGTTATACTCCACCTTTCTATGGAGGAATACAGTGCAATTAGAACCAGACGATGTTACCAGTGTTCCCAGTCCAAGGAACATCATGTACCATGAACATGTACCTGAAAGTTTTGCCCGAATGTCCCTGCTGAAAGGGAGAACTCTGGGAATAGAGCTGCTGTCCTCCAGCTGTAGAGGAGGGAACCATCATCTTCTTATCTCCCGCTTCACACATGGACAGGGAACCAAAACAACAGATGATTACACTCTGAAGTTAATAATGGGTTTGCTAAGTATGCTGGACCCTCTGCTAACACCTAACTGTGCACTTGCAAACTGTCTGCATGTCATTGCCATGGTTCCTGCATGTATTCAGTTAGTGATGCAGGGAAAAACTAACAAACAAACGGTGTGTCCGTCTCCCGTTAACAACAGCTTGAGTTTGTCAAGCTGAGAGGCCAGTAGCTTTTTCTAGTTGTCTGCGCAGGTGATTTATCACTGCAACAAATAAGCAGTGATAAATCACTGACCAGCAACAGAAATGTGGTCCAGTTTGTGTTGTTGAACAGCAGATGTGTGTGTGCGTGTGTGGACGGATATTAACATCTTTGTGGGGACCTAAAATTGGAAGTTTACTATAATTGTGGGGACCAACATGCCGGTCCCCGTGAGTTTGAAAGCATTGTCGAGCCTCAAAATGTTACAATTAGGTTATGGTTAGGGTCAGGGTCAGGCATTCATTTTTGATGGTAGAAAAGCAGCTAGGGAAAGCGTGTCCCCACAAGGATATAAAGACACGTGTGTGTGTGTGTGTGTGTGTGTGTGTGTGTGTGCGCCTACAGCCGGAGATGCTGGTGTACATGTCAGCAAAACGTGGATCTCTTTCCTGGGAGAACAGGGCTTCTGTCTTGTCGATGTTTTTTCCAGCCTCATGAACTCCACTGCCAACGCTGGCCACAGGTACCTGAGGGTACAGGTTTGCGTTTCAGGCATGATTTAACCAAAAAAAAAAAATGCAGTAAACACATATCTCAGGCTGGATGCTGATTGGTTTAAAAGTATATTTTAAAAAAACAACTGCAACCTAGACAAAATGAAGACAAGCTGCTGAGGTTTCTCTTATCAAACACTGCAAACATTTTAAGAAAAAGGAACAACGTCAGCAACCATCTCAGTTGACCTCACTGCTGTCAATGCTTTCAGTCATGTTTGTCAAGCAATGGAAACAGGAAGAATCCTTTCACATAAAAACCCTCAAAACAGGCAAAAACATCCAAATGTTTCAATTACATCGAATCCCAAACTCCAAAGAAGAGGGTTACCTGGGAAAGGTCGTAGGCAGTCAGCCCATCTCTCTGTTGAACCTCGAGCTCTGCCTGCTGCTGTTGTAGCTGCCTGCAAAGCACCACACAAACACTTCAGACATGTTGTACTTACCACATGATGTAATGATCAATTACATCAATTCTAAGTTTAATACAATAAGTATTGAAAGAAAAATAGAAATATTCATATAGAGTATAAAGTACAGGCACAGCCAAAGACTTCATATCAGTATTTTTCAGTTCTTCTGATTCCAGGTTGTTGACAAACATGCAAACATATTTCTCCTGAACACTCGAGAACCCTCAACTCAGCATCTTGCTCTGTTGAAGAAGACCTACAACGTACAGCGAGTCCAAAGGCTGCCAGCAAAATGTCCAGTCAAGCAATGAGTGCGTCAACACACAGCAGGGCGATTTACTCATGAGTACATTTTGCTAAAGAACATTGTGACTGAGCGACACATGGCAATTTCTTCATGAGAGAATTTGTTAAATAATAATAGATCGATGCATCCATTATTCTCTGCTTTATGAAAGGAAAACAGAGAATAATCCATCCCAAAAATCAGACTTTGATCGGCGTGTGTAAAGAAATAGGATTATACAAAGTGCTCTGTAGAGATTTTATCATTATTCAGTTTGCATTAGTTCCATCCTCAGCTCGATGCACTGCAGCATTATTTGATCTCACTTCAGTTGTAGAAAGCCTTAATAAATGCAGGAGGTACACTGGAGCATCTCCACAGCAGGAAGAGGAAATACGAGCTGACAAGATGAGTAATAATCATTTCTTTTCACTCGATTTGTCAAAAACTGTTTTTGTAATGAAATAATTGTTAATATGTGCAAATAGAAATTATTTGTTTTCAAAAGAAAATTAGCATGTTTAGAAACACAACGTTAAAAATCCCTCGTTCTGTCACTCTGTAACTAACACCAGTCTCGTCAGCTGAAGGACGTTGGTTTGGTGCAACATTGGCTGGTTGAGCATTTATTACATATATGATAAGACAACATGTCATGACCTTGATTGATCTGATTAAGCTAGTCTGAATATAACTGGCAGCACCCTGCACTCACTGACCCAGCCTGAGCTGAAATCAGACCAGTGCAAATAAATTAGATGAACAACACCGACCCATTGGTGCCGCTTTTATCTTTAAAAAGAGAAGTGAGGGGAGTGTCTGACGACACCGTTAACTCCATTCCTCCACATTCCTGCGCTGATGCAGAGTCAGCAGTGAAGAAACTAGCTAATATTAACCTAACGAGTCCACTATTTACTAATCTTAACAAAGGACCAGTACAGCAGATATTCTGTACAACAGACTCTGCTTGTTACAGTGAAGTGACCCTTAATGTTTTGAAGGAGCCGGACTTTCTTGTAATGTTTATAGTGATGTTCTCCAGGCTGTCTGAATTTCTTTCTGTATTTTTCTTCGGGCAATGGCAGCTTTTTTCACTCATGTTCACATTTATTTCCCCTTTTGTTAATTCAATTTAAGGAATGAATGACAACTTATCAAAGAACCACTTTTAAATTCGAACTTTAGGCTTTGTAACATTTAGCCTGTTCCAAAAACACATCATTTCTTCCCATTTCCTTAGTTGAACATCAAGAAGGTGATTCCCAAAGAGCTATTAGTCAAAACGTGTCACGTGTCAGCTCGCTATGCAGTAAAATCTGAGTAACCTGTGCCTATGGAGGACAACAGAAAAAGTGGCAGGTATGTGAATTTCAGGTCCTTAAGGAACAGGAAAATGAAATTCAGCAACAGGACCTTAGAGACACATCTGGCCTTTCAGCTGATCCATCTACTGTTCACTGAATCATAAATTGTGTCAATGAAAAGGTGACTGTCAAGAAGCCATTCTTGACACTAGAGCCATCAGGAGGGGTCATTTTGATCCCATCTTGCAACAAGATGAGATCAAATTTTATTAGCAACTTTAAAAACCCTCAAGGTTGCATTAGTCATTGTCATTCCTTGAAAAAGTTCATTTGTTTAATCTAGTTTGACATTGCTATTATACAGCCAGCAACCTGCCCAGTTCTCCACACGTTCCTCACACACTCCCCCGTTCTGACTCACCGCTCAACCCGTGACCTATTAGGCCCTGCAGTAATTATTCATGTTTTATCTAACTACATACAGCGGGGAAAATAAGTATTTGACACATCAGCATTTTCATCAGTAAGGGGATTTCCAAGTGGACCATTGACACAACATTTCCACCAGATGTTGCCATCAAGCCAAATATTGACGTCATACAAACAAATCAGAACATATAAGTATACAAGTTAAACCACAATAAATAAAGTGAAATGACACAGGGAATAAGTATTGAATACATGGAGATAACAAGGGGCAAAATGACATAGAAAGCCAGGAGATCACCTGAAATCTGTCAGTATTGATAGAGAAATCCTGTCCCCTATCAGTACTAATTGATATCAGCTGCTTTAGTCCTAATTGATGGCCTATAAAGGCTCCTCATTACCCAGAAGGCACACAGGAAAGACTTCATGATGGGTAAAAGCAAAGAACTCTCTCAAGATCTTCGTAATCTTATCGTTGAAAAGCATTTTGATGGGAATGGTTATAGGTGCATTTCCAGAATGCTGAATGTTCCTGTGAGCACTGTGGGGGCCATTATCCGGAAATGGAAAGTGCATCAGTTCACCATAAACCTGCCACGATCAGGTGCTCCACGCAAGATCCCTGTCCGAGGAGTCCAAAGAATAATCAGGAGGGTTCTCCAAGAGCCAAGAACCACTCGGACAGAACTTCAGGAAGACCTTGCATCAGCAGGTACTGTTGTTTCAAAGAAAACTATAAGCAATGCACTGAACCGCCATGGCATCCATGCACGCTCACCACGCAAGACTCCATTGCTGAACAAAAAGCATGTCAAGGCTCGGTTAAAATTTGCGCAACAGCATTTGGAGAAGCCTGTGGATTATTGGACGACTATAGTATGGTCAGATGAAAGCAAAATTGAACTTTTTGGCAGTCATTCTACACACCATGTTTGGAGAAGAAATGGCACTGCTCACCACCCCAAGAACACCATACCAACAGTCAAGTTTGGGGGTGGAAGCATCATGGTTTGGGGCTGCTTTTCAGCAAGGGGTACTGGCAGACTTCATATTATTGAAGGCAGGATGAATGGAGAGATGTACCGGGACATTCTGGATAAAAATCTGCTGCCATCTACCAGGAAGCTAAAAATGAAAAGAGGGTGGACATTTCAGCAAGACAATGATCCCAAACACAAGGCCAAGGAAACAATGAAGTGGTTTCAAAGAAAGAAAATCAAGTTGCTTGAATGGCCCAGTCAATCACCTGACCTAAATCCCATAGAAAATCTATGGAGAGAACTGAAGATTAAAGTTCATAAAAGAGGCCCAAGGAACCTTCAAGATTTAAAGACCGTTTGTGTGGAAGAATGGGCCAGAATCACTCCTGAGCAATGCAGACGACTGGTCTATCCATACAAGAGGCGTCTAGAAGCTGTAATCACCAACAAAGGCTTTTCTACAAAGTATTGAATAAAGTGTGTTCAATACTTATTCCCTGTGTCATTTCACTTTATTTATTATGGTTTAACTTGTATACTTATATGTTCTGATTTGATTGTATGACGTCAATATTTGGCTTGATGGCAACATCTGGTGGAAATGTTGTGTCAATAGTCCACTTGGAAATCCCCTTACTGATAAAAATGCTGATGTGTCAAATACTTATTTTCCCCGCTGTATATTTATTCAGCAATCACATCCAGCTACTTTTGGCTCCTTTTACACATATTTTGACACAAAATATGTGTAAACAATAATTTTTTTCCATCCACTCCAGAATTCACTAATTCATGAGTGAGTCATTAAATATGAGAGGATGGGGTTTTAATTTAACAGAGTTAAATACATTTTTAAAATATCAGGGAGTTAAAATGACCCCTGCAGTGGGTCATAAACATGGGGGGCTCCACAATGGTGCTAGGCATCTTGTCACAATTGATGAATGAAGGCCACAGGCCGAAACACACGGGTCAAGTAATAAAGCTCTTCTTTCACTACCAGTGTTGCTGGAACTTCAAACTCTTTATAGTTCTCCTTTTACCCCCCCCCCCCCACCCCCCACCCCACTGTAGCCATTTAGATTGATGGTCTTAATACATTTGAATTATTAGATAAATAGTGGAACACAGAAAGAACATACTTCACATTAGTGTTGGTGCAGATGATGTACTCGATCTCGTCAGAGTATGGGTTCTGAAAGGTGAAACTGCTGGTTCGGATCAGCATCCACTCTCTGTTTTTCATCCGGAAACGATACATCACTGACAGGACCTGACCCTTCAATTTCACCACCTACAGAAGCAAGACAATCACAGTTTAATACAGCACTGACCGTGTTTTATCAGGCAAGTTGGTGACAAGTGTGTCAGAAAATCAAAATAATATGACAACAGCTTTTTTTGTGTTTCATCTTAGAACAATTCACTTTAAGTTTGCAGTTGAGGGAGTGTGAAACATTCATTTATCAAGCATGTAATTATACCATTTTAGCATGCCAGTATTCACCAGGCCAAGAACAAAAGGGGGAACCTATTTATTCCATTTAAGTGCTTCAAGTTGTCAAGGAAATCAGTTTGATCTGGCAGGAGAATGTTAAAATATATCATTTGCAGCCGTTTTAAAATGTCATTTAATAATAAGGTTTTGAGTTGAGCTGTCACAGTAGTGCTTTCAGTATGACCCGAGTTTTCTTTCTCTGAGGAAATCACTCGGCCTATAGTCTGAATAATGAAAGCTCTCCAATTCTTCTCAATGTGAAATGCATCCAAGTTGACTTTGGGATGGAGGAAGGCCAGAGTAGCACAGGATTTGTTTCCACCCCCAACAGACATGGGGAGGAAAGAGGAGACGAAAACATTTTCATCTTGTAAAATCCAGCCGTGAAAAACTCAGTGATATGTTGTTGCTATCAAAACAAATGCCCCACATCACAAAGTGAAATAAATTACATAACCAAAAATAAATGTACCACATGGCTTTATCAATGAGATCGATCAATAAACCACACACTCAAAATCAAATAAAGAAGTTACCAGATATCCCTCCTGCCTATTTTATTGGGCACTTAGAGAATTAAACTTTACTTCATTACGTTATTTAATCTGCATGATCCGGTATCCATTTGTCACAAAGCTGATTTTTAAACTTTGGTATGTAAACACAGAAATAAAGTGGAGTGACGTCTTTCTCATTCTGTGGTAGAGAATATGGAAAGATTTTCTTTGATCTTTGGAGGTGATCATTATTGATCTCAGAGTCCTCACCCAATAACTTTGAGCAAAAGGCGCTTCTACCCCGTATTTTGATAATGTATTGAAATACGTACATCATAAGTACATATACTTGTGAATTACCCTTTTATGTTTGCGTGGTTTCATACATCAAAGTCAACTTGATAATTCTGTCTGATAACTTTTAGATAATTTGACCACAAAAACACCTGCCCAAATGCAGTGTCCGACTGGTGACTGAGATAACAACACTGCCTGTGTGAGAAGGGAGGGAACAGTCCAATTTATCCATTTTGTTCTGCTTATTCGGGGGCTGGTTTGTGGGGGCCTAAGCAGAGAAGGCCGGACCTCCCTCTCCTTAGCCATCTCTTTTAGCTTGTCTGTGGGAACACCAAGGGATTAACAAGCCAGCCAAGAGATATAGTGTCTCCAACATGTCCTGGGTCTCATTTTTGCTGTTTGGCTGGACCATTCCAGTGTGAGCTGAAGGCCAGCACCTGATGAAACCAACAGAACCATATCAACTGCAAAAAACAGAGGTGAGATTCTGAGACCAACCAAGTGGAAGCCTTCTGCCACTTGGCTATGCCTAGAAATTCTGTCCATTAAAATTATGAACAGAATCGGTGACAAATGGCAGCTTGGCGGAGTCCAACACCCAGTGGGAACGAGTCCGACTTATTGCTGGGAATGCTGACCAAGCTCTTGCAGAGATTGTATAGCGGTTGATATATGGCCCATAGCAACAGGCCTAACGTACTCCCGAAGCACCTCCCACAGAATACTTTAAGGGACACTGTAAAATGTCTTCTCCAAGTTCACGACATGCAGACTGGTTGGGCAAACTCCCATACAACCTCAAGTATCTTTGAGAGGCTGAGGGGCTGTTCCAGTGTTACGCGGTTTGGACAAAAAGCACAGTGTCCCTCCTGTATCTGAGGTCTGAACGGACAGACTCTACTTTCCAGCACCCATGCATAGACTTTCCCAGAGAGGCTGAGGAGTGTGGCCCCCCTCTAGTTGGAGCACACCCTCTGGTCCCTGTTATTAAAGATGGGAACCATCGCCCTGTTCTGCCAATCCAAAGGTACCGCCCCAGATCTCCACAGAACATTGCAAAGGCGTGTCAACCAAGACAGCCTTACAACATGCAGTGCCTTCAAGAACTCAGGGTGAATCTCATCCACTCCATGGGCCCTGCCACCAAGGAGTTGCTTTACTGTCTCAGTGACCTCACCCCCAGCGATGGACAAGTCATCCCCCTAGTCCCCAGATTCTGCTTCCTCTATGGAAGACGTGTCAGTGGGATTAAGGAGGTCCACTGCCTGACAAAATCCTCAGTTGAGTTGTGAAGTCTCCCAATAGGATGGCACAGTCCCCGGGTGGGGCACCCTCAAGCACCCCACTCCGGGACTACAAGAAGGCCGGGTACTCTGAACTGTCATTCAGCACATAAACACAGGCAGAAAGTCAGGGCCGTTCCCCAACCTGAAGGTGCAGGTAAGAAACTTTATTGTCCACCAGAATAAATGCAAACATACAGGCAGGAAGCCGAGCAGATACCGAGATACCCACCCCAGCCCGCTGCCTCTCACCAAGGGCAACTCCAGACTTGGACAGATTAGAGCCTCTCTCCAGGAGACACTATCCAGAACCGGGTTCCAGAGTCCAGGTGTGTTAAGGTGAGCCAGACCTTATCTAGCCAGTACTTCTCAACCTCTCAACCAACTAGCTCAGGTTCTTTCCCACCACAGAGGTGACAATTTATGTCCTAATCACTTGTCTCGGTAGCTGGGGATCAGTCCGCCAGGGTCCCCGCCATTGCCAATCACCTGGCATACACTGCACAGACTCCTACAGCGCCTCCAGCTAAGGCCTGGCTCTAGGGCAGGGTAGCAGAATTGTTCCCTTGATTTTTCACTCATAGCGGTCTTCTGAATCGCTCTTTGTCTTGTCCCTCAGCAAGGACTAATTTGCCATGGGAGAAAGCCCCCCCAACAACATAGCCGCGGGGATCCCTGGTACACGCAATTCTTAGAGGGGCAATTAAGTTTATCAGAAAAGATTTTGTACAAGTAGTACAAACTCATAATGCAATCATAGTTTGGAAGTTTGGGATCTTAACCCTGTTGGAGGTATCGTTAGTGGCTTTTCTTAGTATCCAAATCCATGTGTCCACGCATGTGGAATGTTTCCTCTGCATCCATCCACAAATGTGCCCCATATTAGAGAGCGGTAGTTGGAAAACTTACACTTTGATGTTTTCCGAATTTATGTGAACTATGCACCAATGGGTTAGGCCCAGAACTCTGTTAGAGGCAAAGGTTTTAATCACCAAGTGAAGTTATGATATTCGACCAGAGTATGTAACCTTTCAGAAAATTAAAGTTAAGCCCCTACATGATCACAATCAGTTTTACTTGTGACTGAGAGAAATGAAAAAGTGGTCGACTTAAGCACAATACACAATCAGTAAACCCAATCATTCAACCATAGAGATGCCTGCTGAGAGACAGCTTATGGAACACTGTGTCTGTGAAAGAGTTGTTGATGTACTTTGTATGTGTGTGTTACTGGATTTCTCTTCTCCCCATTACTTATCTTAGACTGATCAAGCCTGACCTTTCCTGATCAAGTGTTTGCTATTGTACTTGTGATAGTGATCAGTAACTAAACACCACAACTGCTGTGTTTCATTGTTTGAGCTAAGCTCAAAGGAAACAGGAACACATGGAAAAATCCACAGCAGATGAAAAACTACCTGTTCGTCTAGGAATAAAACATGTTGGATGACTGATGCTGACAGGAAAGAGCTTCATGAATGTGATCAATGGATGGATGAGCCTCTAATGACTGCTTCAAAGTAACATCCAAATTTTCTCTATGAATGTATTCAGCTGTGTTTATATCCTCCCTGCCAGCCCAGGTAATCTGATGTAAAAGCTTCTTCTGCTGACGGTGAATGAGTACAGAAAGACGAAAAGCTACAGTGCAGTCTTACCTGTTGAAAACTTTCTCTCAGGTGGCTCTGGTCTTCGGGGTGGCAGAACTCCAGAATATCTTTCCCCAGCAGGTCCTGAAGGACAAGAAAACAGTCAGTTGTTAGGAGCTTATTCTTGCTTCAATTATACCACATTAATTTGGGGTGTATGCATTTATTTTCCTGGCAGATATTATAGATGTAATTATATTTGAATAAAGTGACTAAAAAGAAAAAATATCAACAACAATATAACAGTTATATTAGAGTGAGATGACCTTCAACAAACAGGATGTGTTTTTGTATCCTAATATAACAAACCGATGACTCAATTGTATTTCTTAAGTCAGTCAATAAAAGTCTATATGGGCTAGCAAGTAGTTGTGAAATGAACGTAAATTCTCTGTGTTCTCCTTCTTCCTGTTTGCACTTTTGTAAAACTATTCTCGAGTGTTGTGCTGGGTCACTCATCAATCATCCATCCATTTATTTTCTTAACCCCTTATCTTCTTCGGTGACATGGCAGGGCTGGAGAATATCCCTGATGTCACTAGGTGAGAAACAGGGTACGTCTTCCAGTCCATCCACAAGGCAAACAAAGACAGCTGCATACGCTTAGATACAGCCTCTTTGCAAAAGTGTTTCGATGATTTCGGAGATGTCGTCCCAGTCTCACGGCAAAGCGTGGGATAGACCCGCTCGCCTCGCAAGCAATCCCACCGACAAAGCGCAGGCCCCGGTACACAGCTGTAGTAACCCCCGCTGACTTCTTTTACTGAGGTTATATTTATCGGTGTTTTATTTCCTGATGTTCTTATGTGTCCTACGTGTTTCAGTATAATTCTGAATTATAACTAACATTAAAAACATGTTTAAGGAGGAGAGAGAGCAAATAAATTCGATTAACATCTGATCTTTGGGTTTTTGTTCAGTAATCAGCGTGACCTGTGTATAAACACATAAAAGAGATAACGTTGGTGTTTCCGTCATGTAGTAACTGCTGGCTTTAACTGTACAAAGGTTGTTCGACACTATGAAACACATACAGACTTCATGATGTTCGGCTAATATTTTTATTGTGAATATTAATCATGAGGGTAAACGGCCCTGTACACCACGGAGCGAGGTCAGCATGTCCACGATATCCTCAGCTCCATGAGTTAACAGAGTTTCCCAGCTGACTATCTAACGGTCATCTACGAATATGTCACGGCTCATATCAGTATGATTTTACAGAAAATCATCCGTATTACTGCCAACTATTCCAGAGACGTGAAAATCTACAGCATAAAGAACACAAACATATAGCAACACTGTAACAGAGATGAACCGTCAGTTTGTCCAGATCAAAGTGGAATGAAAGTGATTGGTTGAACAGGTGTGATCTGTGTTATCTGCATTTTAATCAGTGTAAGAGACTCAGCAGCAGATTAGAATAACAGTTACACATTTAATGAATCACCAAATGAATACACGCAAGAAACGAGCAAACCTGTTCTGACAGTTTGAGTTTGTGTTCCCTCAGCTGCAGACTCGCTGCTGTTTAAATGTTTGAAAAGGAAGATTAGATATAAACAAACGTCAAACATAGACTCAGTCTGCCTTCACATTTGATATGAGGCCAGCACGTATAGTGGCTGTGTCCTGTTTTAAGATCATACGTGTAAAATTGTTGTCTGAGCTGCATGGGCAGTGTTAACCCCGCCCACTTAGTTTGATGTGTGAGGCTGACAGATAAAATTATTTCAAGGAGCGAGATGAAGGGGACAAAAGTGCCAAAATGAATTAAATAAATAAATCATTAAATAATTATTTAAATGTGTCAAGAATTAATTAATTACATGTGTCAGAAATATTTATGTAATTAATTATTTCCAATTTTAATTAATTATTTAATGGTGTATTTAATTCATTATGGCAGTCCTGGCGTTCCATACTTACTATGCATTATTTTGCATTATTTTGTACCGCATAAAACACATTAACAACATGATAACTGTCGTCTTTTTTCATGACATTCATAGTACAAAGTCTGACCTGAGGCTGATAACCAATGACACTGATGCAGCGTGGATCCACAAAAGTGATGACACCATCAGAGTTGTGACGTGACAGGAACTCTGTGGGAACTGACAGGCCATTCATATCCATTGAGACTGGAGAGCTGGTCACCTGAGGAAGCCCCACACACACACATTTAACGCCATTTAGGTGTATGAAGAAGAGATTCAGGAAGGTTAATGGGGGGTTATTACAACCTTCTATTTGGTGATCTGACTGCCAAAAGTGGTAAAGAGAAAAACTGTAAGCAATTTGTAGTGCTTCAGTGAAAACACAGAACAAAATATGTATGATTCAATATCAACCACAATTTTGAAAAAACACACTGCGTAAAAGTTGCAAATTGATTTACATGAAATAAGTATTTGATCCAATATAACAGCCAGGATTCTGGCCCCCAAAGATTACAATAAATCAACATTGCACAACAATAAATCAATTACAGATACTCCTGATATCAAAATATTATGTATATACATCAAACTTGATCACAGATTTCTTTTCCTCTGCACCACCATGGGCAAGACCAAAGAGCCGTCAAAGGACGTTGGGGACAATACTGTAGACCTGCATAGCACTGTGAGCAAGCCTGAGCTTGTCTGATCTCGGAGGCTAAGCAGGGTTGGGCCTGGTTAGCATTTGGATAGAAGCCGTCTGGGAATTTCAGGTGCTGTAAACTTGGGGGTGGTTTAGGGGAAAATCCCTGGCTGCTCCAGTCTGCATGCCAAATATCCTCGGGCAAAATATTAACCCAAAGTTGCTCTCCGTATGAATGCTCGATAGGAAAAAGCAGATAGAAAGTGCTTGTTTGAATGGGTGAGAAGGTGGCAACTTGTTCATAAATGGAAAAAAAACCAACATCAATCGCCTTCAGTCTAGAGCTCCATCAAAATCATGGCGCATGAGGTGAGGATGATTATAAAGGCAGGTGGGACCACATTCATTAAGAACACTGTTGACAGAGCCTTCAACTTTCAGGCCGCTGTGGAACCAGTGTCCAGTTTAGACTGGAGGCAGACACCCTCTACTTTTAAGATTAGAATTTAAACTTTCCCTTTTGATAAAGCCTACAGCTAGGGTTGGATCAGGTGACCCTGAATCCCCATGTTGCTGGTGTCTTCCATGATGCACTGACAAACAAGCTGTGACAGATGGCTGCCCCTCCCTGAGTCTGCTTCTGCCAGAGGCTTCTTCTTGTTTTCCTTCCCAACATTACCAAGTGTTGTTCATAGGAGGTCATTTGAATGTTGGGGTTTTCTATGTGTCATGGTAAGGTCTGAAAACATAAAATGTCTTGAGGCAACTGTTGTGATTTCGTGCTATGCAAATAAAATTGGATTGAATCACAATGTTGCGGTGTCTGCAAATTCCCCAGCCTCAAGAAGGCACATGAACAGGCCTGTCTTGAGTTTGCCAGTGAACATCTACATGAATCAGAGAAGGCTTCGGAGAAAGGGCTGTGGTCAGATGAAAGAAAAATCTAGCTCTAACTCGACCTGCCATGTTTGGAGGACAAGAAATGCTGAGTATGATTCAAAGAACACCATCCCCACAGCCAAACTCGGAGGTGGGAAACATGATGCTTTGGGGTCGTTTTTCTGCTAGACGTCTTCATTGCATTAAGGGGCCAATGAACGGGGACATGTACCCTAAAACGCTGGACAAGAAACTCCTTCCCTCAGCCAGAACACTGAAGATGAGTCGTGTGTGGTCTTCCAGCATGATAATGACCCAAAACATACTGCCAATGCAACATAGGAATGGCTAAAGAAGAACCATAATGTCAAGCAGTGGGCTACCCAGTTTCCAGACCTCACTATAGAAAATCTGTGGCGCTGAAGTTTTGAGCTTCCGTTTGGCAGCCAAGAAATCTAAGTGACTTCAAGAGTTCCTGTTAAGAGGAGTCCAAATCAATCCTAAAATGTGTGGCGTGGTGCGGTTTGTGGCTCAGCTGGTTGGGTTCAGGGTGTGGTGTCAGGGAAGGCTGTTTGGCAGCCAGTCATCATGAGCCAATCATGCCTCCCGTATTTTAGGAGGACGGCAGAACCTGGAAGGGAGGTGAACTTGAGGAGCAGAAGCAGACAGCGAGAGCGAATGAAACAAGATTGCAGTGAGTGGCTGGAAAGCTGCTCCATGATGAGTACTGGGATCCAAGCAACCTTAAATAAAGTGTCACACTGGTCAGAGCTCAAGTGCAAACATCTTACTGCTGGGCTTGCCAACAAAGGTTTCTCCACCAAGTACTTCGTCATGCTTCGTTTGGGGATCAAATACTTCACACAGTGAGATGCAAATCAATTTATAAATTCTATGTAATGTGTTTATTCTGACTGATATTCTGTCTCTCTTCATAGCTGTTGTTTGATACTAGGGATGTGCTTAACTAATTGTTACTACTGTCACTAGTCGGTACCAAATCTACTATATGTTTAATCTAATTGTTTTACATTTAATTGATGCCCAGTGTCGGGAAAGATTGCAGATAAGAAATGGCTCTCCCTTAGCGATAGGGTGAGGAGTTCAATCATTCAGGAGTCGTTGCTCCTCCACATTGAAAGGAGCCAGTTAAGGCAGGTGCCTCCTGGGTAAGGTGTTCAGACCAGGAAGGTCCTATCGGGAGGAGATCCTGGAGTAGACCCGGGACTCAGTGGAGAGAATATAGCTATCGCGTGCCTGGGAACGCCTCGACAATACAATACAATATAATATTAAATACAATGTAAACATCTCCCATAAATGAGGATGCTAGGGCAATTCAATGAGAATTTAAAATAACCCCTAAAAAACGAATGTATTTCACTGTACATTCATTTTAAGTTATTTGTCTAATCAACATTGTTTGCCTCGTTGAATACGAAAGACAATTATATATGTCATGGCGCTGGAAATACCTCCTCTCGCTCACTGCTCTCCTCTCTGTTTGCTTCTTGTTTTTGTGCCTGAGTAAATGTAAGACATGTACACCTGAAGTCCATCAACTCATCTGCAGGAGTACATCTATCCCAGTTCACTTTACATTGGATCACTCTTCCCACTGCTAAGTTACAAATACTAAAGCTATGCTAACATAGGGCTGTGCGATATGACCAAAACCTCATCTCCCGATATAAGAATTCTATCGTCCGATAACGATATAAATCACAAAAATGTAACATTTGCTGTCAATTCTGTGAATCTCGGGCAGCTCGACTTGCGTGAAGTGTTTCCAGCTGTGCGTCATGTAGCTGGAGTCGAGTGTTTTAACCGATGCATGAAACGATACATTTTTAGACAGAAGTTGTAACGGCGCCGTTTTCTTTGTGAGTATTTATTACACGGCGTGCTGCGGGGGAAAGCCTGCTCTAACGTTTGAGTCTGAGGTTTATTTTTTAACACCTGGCGTCTTTTTTACTTCTCATCCGTAAATAATCTGCATCTTTCACGTGATTCAGTTTATTTTGAAAAGTCTCAACAGGATCTTGCGCTTTATTGTGAAAGGTTTATGTGGAACATAAACAAGCGGACACGCGATGGTTTTACTGTCGTTGTTGCTAACGACAACGCATAAATACAGGTGCTTGTCCGTCCGTAGTGTGGTTATATTAAATATAAGAGAAAGAGAGAACTTTACTACAGTGACATCAGAACCATGAAGAAATATTGCCGTAAACAGTTTATTTTGCAACACCACGAAACAAACGATAGCGTAAAATGAAATAGACGTTTTTATATCGTCATCCATATATATGGTTATATCGAACAGCCCTGTGCTAACACACACCTGTGATAAAGCTCTCGGCACACATCTTGCAGTTATTCATTCAACAGATCATTGGAGAATTTTATGCATGCTACACATTTACATAGTCTGCCACTTTCTGAACACGTTACAACAATATCACTTACAGTTGCAGAATAATCAAGGAGGGAAGAGTCCTATTCATCTTACAATAACTCGCTCAAATTAAGTGAGCTTTTCAGAACAAACTATTCTTTCAAAAATTTCTAACGGCAGACTCTACGGCTAGCTGCTTGATTTTATACACCTGTGGACCTGAAAACACTGGTATTCAAAGACAGAGATGTTCTGTCCACATGGAATACATAAAAACACACAAACACAGCCATTCCTTCCATTTTATCAAAGTGTTTAAATTGTTTGTGTCACCACACACCTGCAGTCTTCCAATAGCCACGAGGCAGTACTTTCCAGTCTGACCCGCCTCTGTGTCTTCTTCTGGTATAGTCATACCTGAGCACAAGAGAAAGGAAAAGAGCAAGGTGTGAAACATAAAGTGTGTTTTTTGTCGCGCACAGACAGATCCTTCTGTGGGAAGTGTTTACTCAGGAGAAGAGATTTTTCAGTGAAACAGATTAGCTCTGAAGGCTTAGAAGTGGTGACATTAAGCCCTTTCTGCCAACAGTCATCATGGGAAATGTCAACTCTCTGCCAACTTAAAGTGATGTGCTGCAGATATTGGTTGAGACTTAGTATACTGTGAGTGCAGTCTCATATGTTTTACTGAAACATGGTTGAATCATCGCCCGACTTCAATGTGGATCTAACTGGTTTCACCCTTATATTGTATGGTAATGCCAAAGATTGTCTGCAACTAAACTCCTGATGCTGCTGAAGCTCTGAGGGCGCCTGCTCTGAGCGTGCTAGTGGAAACAGATAGATTGACATGAACCTCTGTAGACACACAATCATACCCACAAAGACTGTATGCTGTTTCCACAATAACAAACTAGTGACATGAAGGCAATTTTCAACCAGAAAAGGGTAACGTTTAGAGATGGATGGGGAATCTGTGCCATCTCTGGCTTCAACAAAAAGAAAAGAGCCATTTAAGGAGCTGATGGACTCAACCAGTTCTTCAACGGATTTGACTATATGGTCACACCCAGTCCCACTGCTTCTCCTCCTCCTTGCATTTCTAATATGGATCAGGTACTTCCCCTCTCACACCTGTGCCTCTTTTACGTCACAGAGGCATGGGTGAGACTGGAGCTAGGAAGCCTAAGCTCTGGGAACGCTGATGGCCCAGAGGGTGTGTTCAAAGCTGCTTGAGGACTGTGCTTCCCCCCCTAACTGTGTCTACTTCTCAACAGGATCTTCAATCTGAGTCGACACTGTGGAAGCATCCTGTATTCTGCCAGTACCAGTGTCCACTTGAACTGAACGACTACAGATCAGTGGCCCTTACACGGCACATCATGAAATCCTTCCTCATTTGGGGGCATTTGGAGCTGATGTGAGAGTTATGTTCTTTGATTTTAGTGCTTTTAATACCATCCAACTAAATATGCTCAAAAACAAGCACACAGACACGGGACTGTATTCCTCTGTTTCCTGGATTACAGATTAGCTGACAGGAAAGCCATAGTTTGTCAGGTTGGCTAACTGTGTTTCACCCACTAAAACCTTTGGTTTTTAATCCTCATACAAAGAGCAGAGGAGCTACGTCAGACAAAATTCAAGCAGTGAGAAGTAATCTACTGGCTGACATCTAGTCCATCATTAACCATGAACCCCAAAATGCCCAGACTGGATCAAGGAAGCCCTTTCAGCTTTTCTAACGCATGCACTTTGTGATAGCCAGTTATGGGCATTCGCTATAATATCCTGGATCAGCCAGCGCTACCATTGTTCACTACTATTTTGCTGTGTCAGCACATTTTAAATATTCTCCGATGCTTTGACCCCAATCATAACTAACCAATCATAAAATGACCTTTGAAACATTGTTTTCCATTTCTGCAAACGCCACATGTTTGGATGGGCTGAGATGTTTTGAGTGAAATCTGTTCAAGTGAAGCCTTTCATGTCACGTCATAATTCCAGTTAAAAACAGAAGTTAGACCACAAAAAGGCAAAAATAAAGAAGTTAAATCAATTCCTCTTTCATTTTTGCCAGAAGTCACTGATGAATGAACTTTGTACTGTGGGATGAAGCTAAAATACCTTTGACTAAACGACAGCAGGAAATACAAATGCACAGACAGACAAAAATCCAAGTTCCAAATAAGACGATGACTTCATCGTCATCTGTGGCTACATTTCTCAATGTTCAGCCAACACCAAATGCACGCTCATTAAAGTGGAACTGTGCGTGTCTGGATTTTTCATAGCGTGTCTCTGTTATCCATCTGAAGTTTATAAGCGTCTGTATGTTGCTTGATACCCGATGTATTGTGTCCAGAACATTCCAAAGGAGTATTTTTAGCTCAAGGAAGAGAGACCATATGTCCCTGATTGCAAAACACATGTGGAATTATTCCAGTGTGGCCTGAGAACCCCGGGAGGAATTTTGTTGTTTGTATTTGGTGTTGCTCAGTCTCATCGCTCTACTTTGTCACGTCATCAATTTAGACACCTGGTCTGAGACCACGGCAGCATACCACGCACGTGCGTGTTACATTGTAAATACGGGCTTTTCCCCTCATGATAACATACGGTAACACAGCTGTAAGAAATCTGATTTATGAACAAATTTCATATTAATCATACAACCAACAATGTTCGACCAACATTTGGGAGAAGCAGATTTGTTTTTAGCTGGATTGATTTTTTTAAACTCCTATATAAACTTTTGTGTCTTTGTCAATCTTCCTTTGCCTCTTAAAAATTACCGCTGGCTTACAAAAGTTCAAATAAATGGTAAAAAAGGCAGCTCCTAGATAAAATAGCTGGGCGACAGTTATTTTATCTGTAAGAGGCATTTGCTTAAAACTGGGGGTCCAAAGAAAGTGGTTCATCTTCAGTTTGAAAAATGTTTGCCAACACTTTACCCAACCGTTTATATAAAAGATGGACACAGCCATGTCAGCCTTCAGGTGAACACTTTCACTTTTGCCGTCTTGGTATTTTGAAACTAGTTGCAAGGAATGAGCAGTGGTTCTCTTTTAATCCTCACTCGGCATCGGACCCAAACCTTCTGGCATCACCAGTGGTAGCTCCTCCACGGTAGGTCCGTAAATGCCATGTACATGCAAAGACCAGTCATCTGAAAGACGTGCACCTCAAAGGTTTTCTGTTTTCAGACTTTATATTTTTACATTTTGTGTGTGTGTGTCATGTTGAGGAGAAGGCCCTTCTGTTTTTGTTTCCCCGCTGCTATTAAAGCTTAGCAATATTAGCTACGACTATCACTGGATCCTCTCAGGGGAACACTGAGTTTAAAGACAGGTTAACAACATCACTTGCCCAGCTGCAGTTAGCAATCTTCAAAGAGATGGTTAACACTCCTCCTTCATCTTTGGCAGTTTTCAGAGAGCCGGGGTTACATGGTGGGCACTTCAGACAAAGATCCATCCGAAAACATAATGTACAAAATTAACTTCATGATGTATTCAATAAGGCTTGAAATTAGTGAAGACCATCAACTTATAACAGCAGTGTTTACGCGTTTACAGTCAGGACACCAAAGACAGTTTTCAAATTCACACTTTGACACAGTCTGATTTCATTTGAAACCAGATGACTTGCCCTTTGCTGTCTGTTAGAATGAAGGTTTCGACATGAAGCACTTCATGTTATAAAGACAATTCACACTATGGGGCCCTGCTCTCAAAAGCTGACACAGAAGTAACACTGTGTGTTTTGGATTTAAGAAAGAAGTGCTTAAAAGTAGAGTTTTTAAAACATGTCTAGTGCCATCTTGTGCCAGTACAGCGCGTGACATCATTGGCTGGTTGTGGGCAACCAACCAAGGTGCAATCTCCTCAACAATCGAACCAAAGCGGTCAAGTGTCTTTTGATGAAAGACATGAAAGAACATATGATTGCCTTTATGGGGAAGATCTCTGAGGCAGGGCATGCTGAACCAGCCCCACCACCCACTGGTGAACAACAGTGCTGGTATTTTCCAATCTTTGGAGTTTATTACCTGCGTAAACCAGGCCAAGTACAAGTAGTGCTCAACTCCAGCGCATGATGCTGTCTCCCTTAATAACATCCTGTTGAGTGGAACCAACTTAAATACACTTTGGCACTTTTAAACTGACAGTTTTACCTTTTTTGTCTTCCGACAGGAGAAGCCTTTGACCTGTGGGGGTATTTTTTCCACAGTCAAGCACAGCAGCACAAACAGCATATTTGATCTTTCGGGATTTGCGACCCCAATAGCAGTACAGCACCAAGCGATATTCAGGGAGCTGTGCACTGAGCATTGCGAATGGGCCCCAACACCAACTAAAAACGTGACACAGTGAAAGAAAAAAACCTCAAAAGATTATGTCCTCAGAACAAAGTTAAGAAATGTTCTCATTTACACCGAGGAGAACATAAAACAAAACTCATATATTCCCTCAGTTGCGGTCCACGTATGCTCCAGTGCAATTAATACATAAATAAGGCTCAAACATGGATCTGATGATGGATCTGCAGCTTCACTGCATATTCAGTGTGGTAGATGAGATGCAGCTGTTTGTTCATCCACCACCTGCCACTGGGCAAGTGCTAACAGAAATGGTTATGGACCGAGTCGGTAATGAGGGTCATTTACTTTAATCAGCCGTGTATATCTGACATTTTTGACTGTGCTTAATGGTTTCACTAACTGGTTTTACTTTGCGGTTTACTGGCCTTACTTTTTGACTGTCTTTTACAGCTGTTGCCTGTTGTGGTATCAGCGTCGCTCTTAATTTTTGCCATACAGAATTATGCAGTTGAAAATATCTGGAACTTTAAGGTCTTGAACAGGTAAACAGTGAACAGTGGAAGGATGGGACTGCTTCCGTTTGTAAAACACCATCAGTAGTAAGAGCTGACTGAAGCTGTAAAGTTTCTGTTTCGGTGTAAGTAAATGTTACTACTTCTGATCAACAATGTCTTTTGAGCCTTGGTATGTGTTTGCAGGGTTCCATAATAAGTAACGCTACTGCTCATCTCACTCGTGTCTGCAGCCACATACAGCATACCCAAGCCTTTGTGGACATGATGCTGATCCTCATGTTTTCATGTGTTTCAACTTAATCTGAAGTGGCTCTAACTCTGTGCCAACCACAGGATTGGCTCAGTCCTACTCTCACTGTCGTTGGACTTTTGTGTTGTCTGTCAGAACACAGACAGAATGATTTGTACTGACTTTATATTGGGCATCGCTCATTTCTATCAAAGAAAATCTATTTTAACATTTTGTCCCCCAGTCCAGCTGAGCTGTATAGCACATCTTCCTGAGTATGTATCATTATGGCTGTGACTCACCCAGGTAGAGCAGCTCATCTGCTAATTAAAAGGTCACTTGTTCATTCACCAACAGATGGAAGTACCAGCCCTGTTTCCAGTCTGCATGCCAAAGTATTCCTGGGCAAGATACTGAACCCTGAGTGGCTCCTGATGTGTTCATCAGAGTGTGAATGGGTGAATAACATGCTGTATAAAGCACTTTGAGGGCTAAGGTAAAGTAGAGAAGCACTGCATAAGAACCTTTTACAGTGGGAGTGAGAAAGGGAGGCTGAGACACGCAAGCTTGTTCTCATTGTAAACACCCAACTGTCCGCTGGGAAACCCATCAGCCAAAAGACACAGTACAACACCACTCCAGCTGTCAAAGACTTGAGAAGATGTAATGTTTCCTTTGGACTGTATTTGAACATGAACTTGACAGGAAAAAAAGCCTTTTGTCACAAGACACCAAGAAACTGTTTGAACTCTGTAGATACAGAGATACAGCTAGACTGAAGTCTTGATCCAGAGCTCAGCAGAGGCCACCACCACATCTCACTTACAAGAACTCTCAGTAGAAGTGTGATATGTATGAGTGCACTCTTGTTTACCTGCAGGGGGCCAGGCTTTGATGTAGCCAGTGCAATGCACCACAGAGTACTGAGCCTCTCCTTCTTTTGAGGGCCCGAGGCCATTCCTGACAAAGGAGGGAAAAACCAAAACATGTTAGCAACACAGACAGCGCTACATTGCAGTTTCATTTTTCCGTTGAAAGAAACAAGTTTTACACTTAAAAATGAATACAACATAATGATGAAATGAGAAGAGAATTTCTGATATAACTTTTTAGTTCCTTAAAAATGTACCCACAACTCGGAGTATCAGGTTGCTTTGGTGGAAATATGATTACACTGTTGCATTTAAATCTTTAGTACAAGAAGAACTCGAAGGCTCTGACTGTTAAAATAAAAGCTCCTTTTTAGGAAAATATTTACTGTATAAAGGTTTAGTTGGTAACAGCTACAAAGCTTAGTGTCTATATTCCATTCAACCCCAGAAAAGTCAGGAGTTACGCCTGGATCACAACCATGGCTGCCATTAAAGCCTTAAACATACCTGTATCGCTTTCTCATGTTAGCCAGGCGGTTTAAGGAGATGTGATCCAGAGGAGCACTGCCACATCTACACACAAACACACAACACAGACAACAGTGTTACAGAACTGCAACAGAACAAAGTGTGCACATCTTGAACTACAGATGCCAAAATGAGACAGTTACAGAGTACTCACTACTCACAGAGCTGTCAGATAATTCATCCATTGAAACATTTGTATGCTGATCGTTGACTATTTAAAATATTAAGCATTTGTTTAAACTCAGAGAAACAGGCTGCTTCAAACGTAGCTCATTGTGGAGCCGATTCCCTGCGTAAGTACTTTTTTCTCCAACTGAGTGCAAACCCTTGGCACCAGATTTTGTGAACGCATGTTGTAAGATCACATATTGGAAGACAAAAGTCTTTTCAAGAGTCATCAGTCAAAATTCTGAAGTATTTATATTTCAATACTAAATCAATCTTCAAACCAAGGAAAATTCAATGAATTTAATTTAGTGTTGGAAACATTGGAAACTAATTTGCTGAACAGTATCAAAGGATTGTTGGAGCTGAGGTGTGGAACCAACAGAATACATCACAGTGTCATCAGCATAAAAATGGAAATTGATACTTGTTGATGGCCCAGAACTGATCCCTGGGGAACACCTGCAACCACACCAAGGAAGGTACTGCCTTCAGCCTTCACACATCACATTACCAGCACAATAAAGAAGAAGAAGAAGGACGAAAACAAAACAAAACAGTGCACGGTAAATGGACTGATTCTTATATAGGGAGTTTTTACTGTCCCTCAAAGCCCTGCATACCAGCGTCCCCAACCTTTTTTTGCGCCACGGACTGGTTTATGCCCGACAATATATTCACGGACCGGTACCGGTCCGAGGCCCGGGGGTTGGGGACCACTGCGGTATACAATATGCCTTCAGTCCAGTGGTTTTTATGCTCGCCACGTGGCTTGCGTCTCAAGATGATTTTCAAATCACATTCTGTGTCACGAGACAATCTTTGTGGTGCATCGGCCGGTCGTGCACATCTTAAATTTCATAACTTGGTGCTTTGTGCCGCGGCCGATGCAGCTGGGTTGAAGACACGAGCGTACTATCATGCCAGTTTTTACCGCCACTTTAATAGTAATCCTACACAGAAGCTACACTGACACACAAAAAGAGATGTTGCAAACTTGATTTTGTGAAAAGACCCACTTGGCTTTCAGCGTTATGGCACGATATTGTCTGATTGGCGACACCTATCGTTTAGGAGCGGCTTTATACAGTGCAGCTAATATAGTGCAGCGGATTGACTGCATCTGAGCGATGAAGGCACAGCAGAGAGCAAGAGTGAAGCGACCAATAGCAGCTTCAGTCACCTTTTTAGACTTATTCATACAAGCACTTTTTCCTATGCTTTCCTAAGGTGTTCTCTAATATCTACACACATTCATACTCCAATGTATCGGAGAGCATCTTGGGGTTAGTATATTGTCCAAGTTAGGGATCGAACCACCAGCGTCCAATCAGTAGACGACCTAATGGACATAATGAAGGTGACACTGCTACCATTTAATAACTAAATCGATATCTGCCTCAAAGGTGTTGCAAATGTGTAAGATATGATCCACAAGTGTAAACTAAGATTTGTGTGTATTTATTCAGCTTTGGATGGAAAATAGTTTGTTAAACAGTTTTACGTGTCGTCACATTGCTTCATATTTCTGTGTGGATTGAAGCACAACTTCATTAGCCTTTAAAAGTTACCTACAAATTATTGGACACGTTTGTAAAGTTCATGCTTTACATCATCTCACACACATTTGCAGCACTTCTGAGGCAAATTTCTCTCCATAGGTTAGTTCTGCAGATGAACGTTACATAAACGAGACTCAATCTAATAAAGGCTCCACAGAAATGTTAGCCTGGTGATCATGCTGCGTTCTCCTTTAGTGCTGTTTCTGCATGTGTCACAGAGGGGATGCATTTCAGTGTTTCCAGCATGCTGTTTGCATTATGAAGAGCCAGAATAGCAACAGGAAAAAAGTCGACAGATTTCTGAGAATATAACACACTGAGCTCCGTGCAACTCTCAGGCCTTTGTGACAGATCCAGACCAAACAAGCTAAGAGCACACTCTGGCAATAACAAAAACAGCATGTTAGGGGAAAAAATGGAAAAGGCGAGGCTTTTCTAAGCTCTCAAAGGAGTCAGTGCTGCTTTCATGTCATTTCTGCCAAAGGGTAATGAGGGCTGTGGGGCAAACCGAGTCACATCCTGACACAGAGAAAAAGACAAATTTAGAAACAAACTGGATTTGCAAAGGGTCTGAAGCGATGGCGTGGAGAGAATATACACAGAGGGAAATCCTAATGAGCTGTATACAGAACATCAGCCACCTGGTAAGAAAACTGTGAGACAACATTTCTAGTAATATTACTTAAGGATAAAAAGGCATATAGCCTGAGCATATGTGGTGTGAAAAAGGTCATTTAAAAATCAGGTATGAGCCATATATTGGATTCTTCTTTCGTGGCATTTAGAAGCCTGGTGAGTGCACTTTCACAGCTGACTAGGTACAAATCTAATGTTACAGAAGAATCAACAAGTCATCACTGTAAAATACCTTATCGACAAAATATACTCACACTTCGAAGACTTGATTTAAACCCACTGTATCCTAATCTTAGTAAAGTCAGGATATGTTAACAACGTGTCAAACTCAAGGCCTGCGGGCCACATCCGGCCCGGCGGACATTTATATCCGGCCCGCGAGATCATTTTATATAGATTTATTATTATTGTTATGCATGGCCTGGCGATATGAGGCGCTAATAACACACACAGATCCCATAATGCAGCGCTGCAGCCTCCTTGCTGAACGCTAGGCTACCTGGGAACAACCCAGGAGTCTTATTAGTGGAGCTAATGTGGCTGTAATGAAGGAATTTAATTTAAGACGGCACTGCGAGACAAAACGTCAGGATAAGCTGAAAAACCTAAACGCAGAAACTACAGGAAGTAGAACCTGACATTTCAGCAGACGTTTGTCACCAGAGCAAAACCACAAAGTGAAGCTGTTGTGAAAGCAAGTTTTATCGTAGCAGAGGAGCCAAATCAGCCCGGTACCGCTCTGAAGAGCTGCAGGATGAAGCTGTGCGACGTCTTCCGTCCAGACAAAAACGCAGATTTTAGCAAATGTGAGCCTGAGCAGAAACACGATTGCTGATCGGTTTGTGAGACGGCCACTGATTTAAGAACACAGTTGTGTGAAAGAAGCAAAAACGTTATTGCATACTCTCTTACTGTGGATGAAAGTACAGACATGATGGACACTGCACAGCTGGCCATCTTCATCCGTGGAGAGGAAATATTGGACATTAATCGATGCACGGGACAACGACAGGAAAAGACTTTTTTTTTAAACGTATGTCAAGGTGAAACTGTCCTGGGACAAACTTGTTGGACTTACAACAGATGGAGCGCCGGTGCTGTGCGGTGAAAAAAAGCGGACTAGTCAGCAGGATGCGAGTAAAGATGCAGGAGAAATGTACGCTGAGTTAACAGCACATCACTGCATCACACACCAGGAAACGCTGTGTGGTAAAGTCCTAAAAATGGAGCATGTAATGATCACCGTGATGCGAACTGTAAACTTTATCTGAGCTAAAGGTTTAAATCACCGTCAGTTTGAGTCTTTTATGTGGGAAATGGATTCAGAGTTTGCCCACATTCCTTCATGCAGAGCTCCGCTGGCTGAGTTATGGGAAAGTTCTCAAAACAGTTTTTGAGCTCAGCAAGGAAACCTGTCGGTTCATGGACATGACATGTATGATACGGTGAAGGCGTTTCACGTGAAGCTGTCACAAACGCACCAGTGCAACCTGCCGCACTTTCCCTGTTGCAGTAATGTTGAACCAAGAAGGCGCACTTTGCTGATAAGCTGAGCGCACTGAGTTCACGCGGCACTTTGGTGACTCTGAAGCACAAAAAGAGAACTTCAAGCTGCTTCGCAAACCAATAATAACCAAAGGAATAATATTCCCGTCTGTTTTTATTCATATTTATGTTTAAAAAAACATGCTTTACTGTGTTCAATAAATGTTTTTCTTGTTTGGCCCACGACCTAAAGTGTGCCTTGACTTTTGGCCCCTGTGCAGTTGAGTTTGATAACCCTGATGTAAACCATGTAAAGATATCAGGCCTTCAGGCCTTATTAGCGCATTGTCTGTGTTATTAGCAAATCCCTATATCAATGCCCCACAGTGAATCTCTACCTTATCGTGATAGAGCGGTTTTGTCTGTCCCAGGGATCCCAGGGGCTATGTTGTCATTCAAATTGATCCTGGGTGAGGGACCAGACAAAGAGGGATTCAGAAAAGCCCTATGAATGTAAAATCCAGGGAACAGTTCACCCATCGTGGGATAGGGTTACCAGGGTCCTGCCCTGGAGCTCGGCCTGGGGAGTTTGACCCGAAGGAGAGCACCTGGTGGCCATGCCTTAGCCTACGGGGCGCAGCCAGGCATACCCCGAAGAAGCGACATGAGCCCACCCTTCTGTAAGCCCACCACCTGCAAGAGGCACCGTAGGCAGATTAGCATTCAGCGGGAGACTGGGGACATTAAGTGGACCATGTTCAGCACATGAAACTGCTTCACTGAGCTGTGGCAGAAATGTGGCCGGTGCCTGTCGTCGTGGTAACCCTAAAACCAGATGGTGGACACTGGAGATGGAGGGAGCTATCATGCTGAAGGAGGAGTCTGAGGATTCTGTGGGTGGAGCCTGATCCATTGCTAGGAGCCATTCGGTCCTCATACAACCGTTGCAAGAGTTTGGACCACAGACAATAAATGAGACTCATTGCCAGTGGGTGTTGGACGGCCCTTTGTCACTGATTCTGTTCATAATTCTTATGGACAGAATTGCTGTCTATATTTGAAAATCACGCATCTTCTAGATGAGAAACACCATTTGCATGAAGTCTACCTGAGCAACTCCAAGTCCAATGCAATAAAATAAAACCATAAAATATCATTTGCTGGACTGTTCAATTGGAATTGCGTGAGATGCATGACAAAAGGTCAATAAATAAACCTCACAGGATCAAAGGTTTACACTGACAGGCACGACATGTGAACAGACTCCTGATTTTTAGTGGTAAGTATTCATCAAAAGGAGCAGTGGTGGTGCCATAGTTGAAGATGTTAAGGTTGTCAGTGGGAGTGAGCAGGATGGACAACATAACATTAGAGAGGGAAGGTTGGGATAGTTTGGACATATGCAGAAGAGAGATGGTGACTCTACTGGACAAAGGAGACTGAATATGAAGCTGCCAGGCAGGAAAAAAGGGGAAGACCATGGATGTACTGAAAGAGGACGGGTGGTGTGACAGAAGACGATGCTAAAGACAGGGTGAGGTTGTGGCAGATGATTAGCTGTAGTGACCCCTAAAGGGAGTCAGTGGGAGAAGCTGGAAAATTCTCCAACAATGTCAAATGTAACATTTTAAGTAAATGAGGCCATTACTGACTGTAGCTAGGCTGTTCCTACAGCTGTGACTTTGATTGTGAATTATCATTGTAGAGTCTTTACCTTTCAATACAAAGTACCTTGAGGCAACTCTTGTTGCGATTTGGTACTATGTAAATAAAACATAATTAAATCAACACATCATTCATTCATTATTCATTAATTTAAAAAAACAACAACATAAAAATAATTGATAATAAGCCATTCCTATTTGAAAAAAATACACATTTTTGAGGTTTGACCATTAACCCTTTAAGACCTACCATAGAACCAAGTCCGCCAGAGCTTATATTATATTTTTACATGCTGTGGAGCCATTTATGGGAGCATTTCAAGTTGCTATACATCAATACAACCACTACAGCCTAAATTTTAATAATATGTCTGCATTAAGTGCATAGTAATTACATAAATTGCAAAAAAGTGCAATAAACTACAAAAAAATTGAAAATCGTTTTTGATTTTTTAACATATATTTCTAGTTAGAGAAATTTAAGAGGTTTATCCCTCAAAACTGTAAATACAAAAAAGTTGCACAAAATAGTTTACAACAACAGGAAATTTATTTTGAGTGTCTTTATAGTTTTGTTTTTGAAATACACCAATTTTTATACACTGCAGGAAAAACGAAAATAAATATAATAGTGCAAATTTGCAAAAAAGCAGCATCTGCATCAAAATAAACTATTTCCAGCAGTGCAATATGAGTCCTCAGCATCCCAGAAACGACACAGGAAGTCATAAAGTCAAAGATAACTTTTAAAAACACCAGCATAAGCTCATGAGGCCTTGATGGTAAAAAAACTACATTTCCGCGAAAATGACGTCACTTCCGGTTTCGGGCAGGACATGGCGGACATGCGATAGTTCGCGCTGATGGACGTAGGAAGTGTTACAAGCAGCTGATCGGATCGGCAAAGCGTGTTTCTGGAATATTATGTTTTTGTTGCTGCAAGAGCTTTTTATGCAGTTTTTGCAAAGCTGTATGTGGAAGGAGACTGTGACCGAGGACAAGCTGATGGCATAAGATGTAAGTACAACTCCTCCGGTTTCATATGCAAAAAGAATTATTGTGCTAGCTTACGCGGTTGCGGTGCTACCGGGATTTAAAAATAGTTACACAACATGGAGCGTGCCCACTCCGACCAGGCCTAAAGGGTTATGCGTATATGCGCATGCGCCAACCAGCGTGCAGCCTGTTACAGTCGCTCCTGCTTTTCTCTTAGTTTAGCTCTTTTTTCTTACGTATTCTTTTTTTTTCTGACTTGTATTTTCCTCCGTTTTCTATCTCTTACTCAATCATGTGGATTGAGAGAGTTTTTGTTCTTCTGGTGGCCGTGGAACTGTTACTTTTATCATGGAACGGGACCGCGGCACATCTCCTACACGCACGGACTGTTTACTCCAGAGATCAGCTGATCGCCCTGATGCCGGCCGGCTCGCTGGCCAGGCCCGCAGAAGTGCCCGCAGAAGTACCAGCTGAAATTTGGAGGAAAACACATCGGGGATGCAGAGGTCAAGGACAGAAGAGAAGAAAAAAGGTGACGGTGAGACAGCGGAGGCTCGAAGCGAGGAGGAGGTTTAAACCGTGTCTGCCGTCTATCGTGATGGGTAATGTGCGATCGTTGGCAAGTAAAATCGACGAGCTCTCAGCACTGGTACGGAGTCAGAGGGAATACCGAGAGTGTAGCCTGATGTGTTTCACCGAATCATGGCTGCACCAGGTCATTCCCGATGAGAATGCTTCCGTGGAAGGCTTCCACACTGTTCGGGCGGACAGGGACAGCATCGCTAGCGGTAAGCGTAAAGGAGGTGGGCTTGCTGTTTTAGTTAACAACCGGTGGTGTAACCCTGCCAACATAACAATCAAAGAAAGGATTTGTTGCCCTGACACTGAACTGTGTGCTGTTGGACTCAGGCCGTATTATTTACCCAGGGAATTCTCTCACGTCATCTTGGTGGCTGTCTATGTTCCCCCCTCTGCTAACCCCACAGCTGCATGTGACACTATCCACTCTGCCATAGCTCGGCTACAGACTCAGCACCCGAGTGCCTTTATTGTGATCTCGGGTGACTTCAACCATGTATCACTGGACAATACACTACCAACATTCAAACAATATGTGGACTGTCCCACCAGGGGAGAGAAAACTTTAGACTTACTGTATGCTAACGTCAAGGATGCATACAGCTCCTCCTCCCTCCCCCCACTTGGTAGGTCAGATCATAACCTGATTCACCTCACCCCCCGCTATGTGCCAATTGTGAGGAGGGAACCTGTGACCACCAGGACTGTTAGGAGGTGGTCAGAGGAGGCAATAGCGGAACTACAGGGCTGTTTCGAGGTGACCGACTGGGAAACACTCTGTGAGCCTCACGCCGAGGACATCAATGGGCTTACTGAGTGTATCACAGGCTACATAACTTTCTGCACCGACTCCATTGTTCCAGCTCAGACTGTTCATTGTTACCCAAATAACAAGCCGTGGGTGACTAAGGACATCAAAGCCCTCCTCAACAACAAGAAGAGGGCTTTCAGAGGGGGCAACAAAGAGGAGGTGAGGAAGGTCCAGGTGTTACTAAAGGACAAGATCAGAGAGGCTAAGGACAATTACAGGAGGAAGCTGGAGTGGAAACTCCAGCAGAACAGCATGAGAGAGGTGTGGAGGGGCATGAAGACCATCACTGGATTCAGGCCAACCAACAGCAGGGGAGCTGAGGGAGGTGAGAATAGAGCCGACGAGTTGAATCTGTTTTTCAATAGATTCGACACCACAGTGTCTGCTCCCACCCCCACAACCTCACCTGCAGTCAGCCTGGAATCCAGAGCCACACCACTGTGCCAGCCTCTCTCTTCACATGTTGCCTCCTGTGAGATTCCTGACACCCCTCCCCCACCCATCACCTTCACTCAATACCAGGTTGAGATGCAAATGAGGAGACTTCACTCAGGCAAGTCTGCTGGACCAGACGGAGTGAGTCCCCTTGTCCTCAAGACCTGTGCCCCCCAGCTGTGTGGAGTCTTTCATAAACTGTTTATGCTGAGTCTGAGTCTGCAGAGGGTCCCGGTGATGTGGAAGACATCATGCCTCGTCCCTGTACCAAAGACGCCTCGTCCCAGTGGCCCCCAGGATTACAGGCCCGTGGCACTGACCTCCCACATCATGAAGACCCTGGAAAGGCTCATCCTGGACCAGCTGCGACCCATAGTAAGACCACATCTGGATCCCCTTCAGTTCGCTTATCAGCCTCGTCTCGGAACAGAGGACGCCATCATCTACCTGCTCAATCGTGTCTACACCCATCTGGACCAGCCCGCGAGCACTGTGAGGGTCATGTTTTTTGACTTTTCCAGTGCTTTCAACACCATCAGGCCGACCCTCCTGGGTGATAAGTTAGCAGCGATGCAGGTGGATGCTTCTCTGGTGTCCTGGATTGTTGATTACCTGACAGGAAGACCACAATATGTACGTCTCCCACAGTGTGTGTCTGACAAGGTGATTAGCAACACAGGGGCACCACAGGGGACTGTCCTCTCCCCCTTCCTCTTCACCCTCTACACCACAGACTTCAGCCACTGCACAGAGACCTGCCATCTTCAGAAGTTTTCTGATGACTCTGCGGTGGTTGGATGCATCAGCAGGGATGATGAGACAGAGTACCGGGCTGTGGTCGACTCCTTTGTCACGTGGTGTGAGCAGAATCATCTGCAGCTCAACGTGGCAAAGACCAAGGAACTGATCGTGGACTTCAGGAAGACCAGGAAACACTTGACCCCTGTTTCAATCCAGGGGGTCAGTGTTGACATTGTGGAGGACTATAAATACCTTGGAGTTCACATTGACAATAAACTGGACTGGGCTAAAAACACCACAGCACTTTACAGGAAGGGCCAGAGTCGTCTCTATTTTTTGAGGCGACTGAGGTCCTTCAACATCTGCCAGAAAATGCTGAGGATTTTCTATGAGTCTGTGGTGGCCAGTGCGATCCTCTATGCTGTTGCATGCTGGGGGAGCAGGCTGAGGGTCGCAGATGCCAACAGACTTAATAAACTGATCCGTAAGGCCAGCAATGTTGTGGGGATGGAGCTGGACTCCCTCAAGGTGGTGTCGGAGAGGCGGATGCTGTCCAAGATAAAGACAATGTTGGATAACACCTCCCACCCACTCCATGACATGTTGGTCAGTCACAGGAGCTCGTTCAGTGAGAGACTGAGATTACCCATGATGCACCACTGAACGACACAGGAAATCATTCCTGCCTGTGGCCATCTCCCTGTACAACGCATCCACTTAACACACTGTTTGCTGCTACAGCTACACATGTTTCTTTTCCAACTATTTATCTATGAGTGACTTATGTATGTATGTATGTATATATATGTATATATTGTACTATTCTTAGTTAGCGTATTGTCTGTCTTGTCTTAATGTTGGTTTAAAATGGAGCACTGTAACAAAAAATAATTTCCCCCAGGGATCAATAAAGTATTCTGATTCTGATTCTGATCAAAAGAAAATATCACTGTTTTATTCACATAGCTTTACATGGACTACACCTCCTATAAGGTGTCTCATAGGCACATTTAGACAAACTGTGCTGTCAGTAAACAGCTTACCAGTGGTAATAAAGCAGTGCTCTACTCTGCCCACATTGATGTAAAAGTCTCACAACAATGACAGATCCCCAACCATTTCTGTGACCGCTTAACTTCTTTCTGATGTGACGTTTATGGGATCTGCTCTGGAGCTAGATTTGCATCTTATATTTCTGGTATAAACACATCCATTAACTGTCCCGGTTTAAATTAGATGTCATTGTCAGTGTTACCTTTTTATAGCTCCTAACACAGTAGGGAGGCTGTTGTGGTTGCAGGATAAGTGACTGCACTCTGCACTTAACAGGCTGCTATTGCTATTGTGTGGACTAACGCTGCAGTGATTAGAGGGAGGCGTAGAGACACATCATTATAACCAGGCTTCCATTTCCTTTCGTCAGCAACCTCAACATCTCAATAGATATTACACTGAACGCAAGTCTCAATCTTGGTCTCACCACTGCCCTATAGGTCTGAGATGACCTATTTCTAAAGGGATCCAGGGGCAACGCAGCAAAGACTAAAACAACAAAGTAGAAAAAACAGAGACGCTCCCTTCCTGCTACAATACATCAAACGCTGCTAAGAATCACTTCATCTGTGCTCGCTTGCATTTCAACAGATTTCAGTCTGCTGACATGCAAGCTCAAGTTGAAAGCAATGAAAGAGCAGATTTGGCCTTACATCAGACTACCCTGCTTTCCCCAAACACTTTAACATTACCCAAATAAATGACTGATGCAGTGATCACTAAAAAGTAACCACTTGAAAAATTCCATGGATCACGTTTACATTATATATGTAAACAATCTGACAAGTAAAACTCATCTGGAATTAAACCCAGAGAAACTAGTAAAATCACACTAACGGCCAAGCTAAACATCCCACCATCTACTCCATAACCGTGCATATGAAGCTTAACCCAGTCGTTACTGTACTATCATTTTGAATGGTTGTCCGACTTTGTCTTATGTGCTGTAATATAAGTTCAATGCACTGCTCTATAGTGCAGTCATTTGTGGGCTGGGGCTCTGGAGGGCCACAAAGGTCGTAGCTGAAATTTAAGTATGTATATTTGGGTGGGCCCACTGGAAGTTTTGGTTTTTAGGTAGCCCACAGCAGTCTTGACTTTTGGGTGCTCGAAAGGCACAAAATCAAAATCCCCCCTCCCCAAAAAACAACTTGGTCACACACACCTCATTCGGCATATGAAGGAGCGTCGGGAGCCCATGCACATCCTCATGGAGGATTGTTGTCCTTCCTTCTTCACCGTTCCCGTCTTCAGGTCCAGAATTCGCCCTGTTGACACACAAACAACATCTTTAATAATAATATTACACATGTATAGTCTGCAACAACACTGCCACGGTCCTGGGTCTTTCGCCCAGTGTTCTGTGTTTTTTGCTCTTTTACGTTCGGTCCAGCACTGCTTTGTTTTTCATTTTGAAATCAGCTTTAAAGCAGTTTGAAGCATCTGGGTGCTAATCCTGAGTGCCACAGTGTTTCATGACAGAAAAACGCATCAAGTGGACATTTTGTAGTTTTATGAGTGGCAGCAGGCGGGTCTGTCTCTATTGATTGTAAGTGATGGCTCAAACACAGTGAAGCTAAGGTGTACTTGTGTACTTTTGCTTTGACAGCAGCAGTGAGTACAGGCTCATCCTTTATCACATTCAAAAGAACGCGTTTACTGATTTCCTCTGTGGTAATGAACCAAACAAATGGCATTGGGTCAGTTTCTGGGGAGTAGATCCATGCAGGACCTTGAGATCAGAATCTATTCAGAGTAAAATGTTTGTTTGATCAACATCAATACTGCCATTTTAGCAATATCCAATCAGTCTGTTGTATCTAGAATGAGTGTTTCAATAAAGCTGCAGTAAAAAGCCTAATTAATCGTCCTGTGACTGACATCAAACCACTTGTGGGATCTAAGTGCACATTAAATCCCTCAACCAATTCTCTTCACTGGCACTGAGACGGGGATGAAAAGAGAGACATTCGAATTGAAGGCTTGAAGAGAAAGCTGATTACTGAGACGGCCAGAAAAAAGCAACTTCACCGACCTCTCAGAAATGCAGTTCATTACTTTTAGTATCCAGAAACCATGAAGCTGACTGGATATTCACACTGGGGGTGGGCGTTATATATTTAATATACTCAAGGAATCCTGAGTTTTCCCCACATATGACGGCTTTATCGTACCCATCAAGTATAAAGTGCTTAAGCGGAAAAAATTCACGTCGAGTTTTTCCCCCTCATGCTGTAAATGCATCATTAATTATGTTGGAATTTTTAAGATCACTCAAGCTGTTCAAGAGTTACGGTAGTTTAAAGAAACACTGGACAAAGCTCTCACAGTGGCAGGTTAGTGGCTTACACAAAGAAAAAGATGGTTTTTTTCACTATTGTTATAAACACAAAAGAGTGCCTTTTTATTTCGCTTTTAATTTTGTCTCATGACTTCTTGCTTGACGTACTTTTGATGATTTTTGGTTCTTAAAGGTGCTGACCACAGAAAGTCTGAGTGCAGCTGATGGTAAAAAAAAAACAAAAAAAACACACATTTCAATTCATTCAGATTTTTTTTTATTCAAAGTAGAAAAAAGTAATGAAGGGTCCATTTGAATGAGTACAGCAGTGCAACTTTAGGCAGTAAGTGGTTGAAGATAACAGTTTTTGGAGGTTATGTAAACATATTGTGATATTAGATTTTTTACACACAAACTTAATGATCCATACAGAGGAAAGAAGGTTAAGCACCATAGTAAACGTGGACCAACTCACTCGTCACAAAAGAACCCAACAACGTCTCGGTTAAGGACCAGAGATTCAGCTATCATAAGGTACAACACACCTTCAAACTGCTTTATACTCTAAGGCAGTGCTTCCCAAACTTTTTCCAGCCACGTACCCCTTGAGACATGTCACCCTCAGCCGCATACCCCCTACTACGAACGACTCTTAATTAGTGTCTATAAATACATTGCAATATCGCATGCATAAAGATAAATACTGCACAGTCGATTATTTCTCACCACCAAATGAATTTATCAATATTTTTTAGTAATGACAGAGTTTTAATAACAAACTTTACTACTTAATACTAGCAGTGTATCAAAGGATTTATTAGAATTCACTTTTTTGTCGAGAGCATAAAGGCCATGAACTTTCATTAAACAGAACTTTATTTAATGTGATGGATGTGCTTGAGCAGAGGCACACAGCTCTTCAATTGTTTGGCTCAATTTGGGAAAGGCTGAGTCTTAAATCGTTTTCCACACAAAGTCTTGCTCTGTATTTTGTTTTCATGTTTGTTAAAGCAGAAAATCCCTTTTCGCATAAGTATGTGGTGGCGAAAGGCATCAGAGTCTTGACAGCGCGCTTAGCCAGCGCGGGCTGTTCAGTGCGCAGCCCTATCCAGAAATCCGCCAGGTTCTTTTGAGCGTGTTCAACTTTTAGAGATCCATCTGTGGCGATTTCAATTAGGCTCTCCTGGTCAGACGGTGATAACGAAGTAGGCACGGCGGTGAACGGGTGACGTATCCAATCATTTGAGCCGTCCGTCTCTGGGAAGTATCGGCGTAACTGCACCGCCAGCTCCTCAAGGTGCACGTTACATTCGCGCTTTACACTTTTAGATAGTGTGAGATCATTAGAGCACAGAAAATCATGCAGCACAGGAAAGACTTCAGTGTTGTTTGTATCCAAGCAGTTCTTCCAAAGGTTTAACTTCTTTATCATGGCCTCAACTTTATCTTGAACATTGAATATAGTTGCAGAAACGCCTTGTAATCCGAGATTGAGCTCGTTCAGACGAGAAAATATATCACACAGATAAGCCATGCAGGTAAGGTACTCTTCATCATGCAAATGTTCAGACAGCTCAAAGGGATGGTTACTGAAGAAAACTTTAAGTTCATCCCTCAACTCAAAGAAACGGGTCAGCACTTTCCCTCTAGATAGCCAGCGAACCTCTGTGTGGAGTAATAATGTCTCATGCTCGCTGCCCATCTCATTGCACAACGCAGCAAATAAGCGGGAGTTCAGCGGCCTGGCTTTCACAAAGTTAACCATTTTTACACTCGTGTCCAAAACATGTTTCAAACGGACAGGTATTCCCTTTGCAGCAAGAGCCTCTCGGTGGATGCTGCAGTGTACCCAGGAGGCATCTGGCGCGACTGCTTGCACACGCGAAACCACACCTCCGTGTCTCCCAGTCATGGCCCGTGCGCATCAGTACAGATGCCAACACATCTGTCCCACACGAGTCCATGTGTGTTCATGAATGTGTCCAGCTTTTGAAAAATATCTGCGGCAGTTGTCCTTTGTTCCAGCGGTTTACAGAACAGCATGTCCTCCTTGATGGTTCCTTCATGAATGTAGCGCACATATACGAGAAGATGCGCCAGGCCAGCCACATCCGTGGACTCATCTAGCTGTATTGCATAACATTCACTGTGGCGTATGCGCAGAAGTAGCTGCTGTAAAACATTTTCTGACATTGCATTGATGCGCCGTAAGACAGTATTGTTTGATGATGGAATGGACTGTATCGTCTTTTTTGCCTTTTCCCCCAACATTGTCCCTACCATATCTAAAGCAGCAGGGAGAATGAGGTCCTCCACAATAGCGTGGGGTTTGTTGTTTTTAGCCACTCTGTAACTGACCATGTAAGATGCTTGTAGTCTGTTTTTATTCATAAGATCTGGCACCTGAATGCAGGTTTTACTTGTTGAAAGTGATTTTAGCTGTCGCTCAAAATATTCCCTTGGTTTATTTTTCAAATGGGGATGATTTGTCTCTAAATGTCTGCGCAAAAGTGAAGGTTTCATTGAGTTCTGAGACAATACTTTTGCACAAATAACACACTGTGGCCGGGGAAATCCACCAATATTTATACACGTAAACCCCAGCGAAATATAATTGTCATCATATTTGCGCTTCTTTGATGAGGTTGTGTTACAGTCCGTGCTGTCATGCTTTCTCCCACTTTGACGCTCCGCATCAGACACTTCATCACTTTCCACATGGCTGGCTCCAGCTATGCTAGCCACTTGGCTGGTAACCACAGATACATCCCTGCTAGCACTGCTAGCATCCAAATCTGACGAACACATTGTTGTTGAACAATCACCTGTGCGGTCACTGGAAAATGCATCTTCAGATATGAGCTTATTGGTTGTTGTGGCCGGTGTCTCTGTGGTAGGGCCTTTTTTTCTTGTTAACCACTTGTCCATTTTCGCGCTGCACTGAATGCTTGGAGGCAACTTCAACTGTTAGGTGTCAGTCATTTGGGCAAATCACGCCCATGTATTTTGTCAGAGCTATTTTTTTGCTGAACACCGGAGGGTGGTATATAGTCATGTATTTGACAGGCAAAAAAAACTGCATTAGCGCAAATTTCGGCTTTTAAAACTTTTGATCCCCACTCCAACCCCAACCCACGCGTACCCCCTACAGCCACTTGCGTACCCCCGAGGGTACGCGTACGGTAGTTTGGGAACTACTGCTCTAAGGTATTATATTAGACACACAAATAACCAGCTGATCCCCCGTGAGCAGCACCACATACAACAAACAGGACAAACTAAAAACTAGAGATGGACCGATCCGATATTACGTATCGGTCCGATACTGACCTAAATTACTGGATCGGATATCGGAGAAAAATAAAAAATGTAATCCGATCCATTAAATATCACGAAAGCACCTCACAAAACTTGCAACACACCGTAACTCACCTCAGAACGTTAGCACGTGGGAGCAGTATGCATCACGTGATAGAGCGGCTGTGGCATGCGGGACCTGTCGGTGGTCTGGATAGCATGTGGAGCTTCGCTAGCAACCTGGCATTTCATCTCCGACAAAGTTATCCCCGAGAGAAGTAAAGCAAGTGTGTAAGTTCATCTCTGAATGTAAAGCATTCCTGCGTTAAGCTTAACAAGCGATATATGGAGCGACTGCCTCTTCTTGCTGCTACTTCAATCATGAAACTGATCAATGATCAGCTGATCGTCTCTCTGGTTTGTTTTTGGCCCACTTTGCACCAGAAAGAGGAAACCAGCGGCTGAACAACAGCAGCACGTTTAAGCTTGATCAGCTGTTGTTAGAATTTATTTATTATTACTTTCTACTCGAGGATCTTTTTCTACAGCTGACGGCTGGTAACTGTGCAGGGGCGGAGCTAGCAAAGTTTAGCCAGGGGGGCCGATAGGGCATGAACAGGGAAAAGGGGGCACAAAGACATACTTTTCTTTCTTATTCTCATTTAAAATGTCGAGCTTTTAATAAATAATTATCTGACACCCAAAGTTTTAATTTGATGTAAAATGAATAGAAGTCAATTACTGTATATAGTGACTATTAAGTCTAATATATACCCTAGTAAGCTATAGTACTTTTTACTTTGGGAAGGTACCATCTGTGCAGTTGCAATTTTGTTGAAGAAAGATGTTGAATCTATTTAATATTTCTTGAAAAATAATTGATTTCTGTGCATTTTTTTTCACACTGCATCAAATTAAGGTTGATTACGTCGATTAAGCATCATGAGGTGGAGCGTGAGGGGTGGTTCCCTATTTTTTTTATTTATTTTTGTTGTTGCTGGGAGTTGGAACCCTATTAGTTAGGTTGCTTAATATTTACGCTAAGTACTCTTTAAAATACCAGAATAGGGAGGATGGTGTAGGTTTAAGTTTATTAGATTGATCAGTATTGCTGAACTATGAAATATTTTTTTTGCATACAGGTATAACAGAATAGCTTTAGTGTTGTTGTTGTTTTAAACTTGAGTATGAACTTATACAAAATGCAGCAAGATATTAAAAAAAACAGTTTTGTTGATTAAAAAACACTATATCGGATTCATATCGGTATCGGCAGATATCCAAATTTATGATATCGGTATCGGACATAAAAAAGTGGTATCGTGCCATCTCTACTAAAAACTACAGGTGCAGCTGTAGTTCAGGAAGGAGTGCAGGAAGTTTGCTTCGATCCCTGGGCCAGATGTTACCGGGTGAGCAGCCGGGTACACCAAAATACCGTCACAGGGAGAGGCAGACCATCACTCACACCTGCAGTCAGTCTAGAACCACCTAACCCATAGGTATCAAACTCTGGCCCGCGGGCCAAATTTGGCCCGCAGCCTAATTACATTTGGCCCGCGAAGCCATACCAAATGACTATCAGAGCTGGCCTACTGGTATTATACAGCTAATATATATATTGTTTAGTATTAAGCTTTGCTTGTTCCATATTCAGTTTTTCAGCAAAACTTGTTTGAGTCCATAAGAAAAGATTCATTCTCATATCTGGAGGAAGATTTGTTTTCCAATAAATATTAATGTTAGCCCGCGACTTTGTTCCAGTTTTGAATTTTGGCCCACTGTGTATTTGAGTTTGACACCCCTGCTCTAACCCTAACCCTCTGCCACACATGTTCGCCCCATGTCTGCAAACTCCACACACAAACGCCGCAGGAGCTTCTTCCTGTGTAGCAACAGTGCTACCCGTCGAACACCACGCTGCCACCAGCATTCTGATAATCATAATCAAAGACTGTACTCGTCTCTTAAATCCAAGCTGGGAGCTGTTTCCACAAGCCTGACAGCCGAAGGCTCTGCCTTCGATTTTACTTTTAAAAACTCTAGTAAGGAAAAACTTCCAGGATGTTATGGGTCAACTGAAGGATTTTCAGGGAGCTTTTAGAATAGTGAGATAAGGAATTACAACAGATGAGTCTAGAAGCAACAAATGCAAAAGTATTTGTTGTATTTCAGCATCACTCAGAGACAAATGTAAATGGCCTGTATTTATATAGCGCTTTACTAGTCCCTAAGGACCCCAAAGTGCTTTACACATCCAGTCATCCACCCATTCACACACACATTCACACACTGGTGATGGCAGCTACATTGTAACCACAGCCACCCTGGGGCGCACTGACAGAGGCGAGGCTGCCGGACACTGGCGCCACCGGGCCCTCTGACCACCACCAGTAGGCAACGGGTGAAGTGTCTCGCCCAAGGACACAACGACCGAGACGTATTGTATTGGTATGTTAGAAATACTGGCAGGTACTAGTTGAAGGACATATCCTCATTAAAAGTGACTGGGATGTGGTTCTGGGGACTTCCACAAAGTGTACTGGGCTAAACTAAATATGAATAGAAAAATAGCATTAATATTTTTGTGTGCCATAATAAAAAAAAAGAAAGATGTGAACTGTACTACGACCTTCTCACCAAAAATAATCAACTTTCTGCAATGAGCTACAGACATCAGCAACTCCTTTGGAGAGTTTTGGTCTACTGGGAGCTGACGGATATTGTTCAGTCCTTCCACATCAACAAACTGGAAAACCATGCAGCCACGCACACGATGAGGAGGAGAAGAAGAGGAGTGAATTAAACTCAACCCAGTGACTTCAAAGGCTGTGCGCGTGTGCTCATGTGCTTGTGTACGCGTGCATTCTGGTGTGTTTTCATCTGCCAGAGCTCGACACGGGGATTACTGGGTTACGTGGATTACACAGTACTGCTGGGTGTTCAGAGGCGCTCTGGAGTCCACGCACAGACCAACAGGCACGCTTTGTGGTGATCCAGACTACAGTCTGCAGAAGGAGGTTTAAGAAAACAATGCTGCCCTCAAGTGAGCAATCCAAGTATTGCAGAGGTTTTTAGAGTTCCAATGTTACTGTCAGTCTTTCAGCTTTAAATACATCATATGTATGCAGCTAGAATTATAATGTAACACCAAATATAAGAAAGATTAACAGCAGATTTAAACCAGACCTAAATCTTAATAATAGTTTCAGAGTTCCATTTCTAAATGCTAAATTAAAATGCCTTTGATAAATATTCCACCCTAATCTTAAATGTTCTCCTCTTCTCCCCATTTTGATTCTTCCTCTGTGTCCAACGTTACAATAATGACACTCAGTTCTGCGAGGTGGAGAGGAGTGGTAGATTGAAGAAAGCTGCTCATCTTCCAAACAGCAAGAACCCACCTGTGATCTCCCCGCGTGACAGTGACTCCAAACTGTGGAGCTTCACAAATAAATAACCAAAACATAGCTGGCTGTAGGACGGTTTCAACTGGACCTGAAGCTTAAATGGTGGTACGAATCAAAAATGTCAGAACAGAATGAGAAGGAAACCCAAATGTTTGTGACTCAAGCCTTATGCCGCTGGGTTGAGATGATCAGCTGGCCAGATCAACCACTTCTGTCGTACTGTGTTATGATGAATCCAGTCTATGAAGTCTCATCAACAAATCTTTTCAGAATAAGAGCGAACCCTTCAGACCGTGATGAATATCAGAGTGTTACTTGTTCTAAAAGGTAAGCGTAGTGCAGCCTGACAGGTGGTGAGTGTGTGTAGCAGGTGGTTGTAAAGACGCTCTGCTGCTCAAATCATTTTACGAAACAACAATGATCAAAAGTACAACACGTCAAGCTGCAAGAATTATTTGTGACGATCCTTTCTCTACCTGTCATGGAGTTCTCTGAGGTGCTGAGCTGTTCCCTCAATTTGTCCACATCATCAGGGTGGACCTGCTCGTACAGAGTGCTGCCAAACCACTCAGACTGGGGATGGTTCAGCACTGGTGTCACCGAGTCCGATACATAGATGACCCGACCCGTCTCTGCAGCAACCACAAACAGGAAGCCATCCGCCGCCTCCAAGATCAGGTGCTTTAGTTCCTACAGGGAAAGAAAGGTTGATTAACCAAGAAGCACAAACAAATAGACAAAGACAAATCAAGCTAATTTCAACCAAATACACAGTGAAAATGTGTTCAACTCAAATTAAGATGTAGTGAGTAAAAGTAAATGTTAATAAAGCATTTAAGTAGATATAAATGTTTATCAGAAGATGGAAACTCTTGATTAACTTAAAATAATTACAGCTCTGGTAATGTTGAAGAAATAGGTTTCCTGTTACTTTGAGCTATAGTCATTGAGATCTGGTAGCATGGCTCCGTGCTGCTGCTCCGTCTGCATATATGGCCGCAGGCAGGGAGAACAGCAGCAAGGGCATGACTGTCAATAGATGCAGTATTAAAGTCAGAAACAGCATGAAGCAGCTGCTCGTTTCCAGCTTGCACTTGGAATCTCTCACGCTTCTTGCGTTTCTTCTTCCTGATGTTGCCATCTCTTAATGTAGGTGTATTTTTCATTACAGCCATCTTCCTCTCACCTGGTTTGCCAGCACCAGTTTGTTTACCTGCATCTGGAAGTCCCACAGGATCTTAACTTCATCCTCAACCACCCTAAGGGGTGTGTCCCATTTTGACCTCAGGACTTCCAGGCCATACTCAGTGCAGATGTTTCATAACACTTGGTTATGGCGTTCTATGTATGCCCTGCCTGCTAGCATCTAGCACCCTGCTCTTATGTGCTGCAGGGATATCGAATGCAGCAATCTTGTTGATCATTTGGCTGAGGGGGGTTCAGGCCTATGCACACAGAGAGAGCATCTCCTTGGTAAATCCCACACTTCATGCTGACTTTTGGCTTAAAGTTGTCCTCTGGTGTTGTTGGCCACATTCCCACTGAATTTCTAATGAAGGCTCTTAGTGTCCTTTTGGTCTTGTATACTTTTAGGCATTCCAGGATCCATGCGTGAGGTACTGAGTCATTGCCTTTCTTGTAGTCAATTCAGGCAGCGCACAGGTTGGTTAGTCTAGTCTGAAACTCTTGAAAGTGATGGGGAATTCCGACAGCTCCATATTGTTCTCTCTCGTCTTCTCAACATGTTTGTGGTTTGCAAGATTTACGAATCTTGAAGCTGCTGCAAGGAGCTGTGACTGCAAGGCGGTTGGTGCCTCTTGTGATGGTAATTGCCATGAAGCTGTAGAGATGTCCTGTCAGCTTAAGCTTGGTTAAGCATCAGGTGGTTGCCTCCAGCCCTCACTGGAATCACCACCTCCAAATCTGTGGCCGTGGTCCTCAGCCAGAAAAGGGTGGAGTGCCCGCTCTGCATCAATGTGCAGCTGCTACTTATCCACATCGAAATGAGTCAGTTGAGATAGTTCGGGCATCTGACAAGGACGCCTCCTGGGTGAGGTGTTGCAGGCATGTCCCAGGACCAGGACACATGCTGGAGTTCCCCTGGATAGACTGGATTAAGTGGCCAGGGAGGAGGAGGAGGTGTGGGGTTCTCTGCTTTGGCTGGTAGCCTCCACGACTCAGCCGCAGATAAGGATGGTTGTTTATATCAGATTTACAGCATTTTTTGGGAATGGCATAATAATGCATTTGAAAATGAAAGTGGGCTGATTTTAACTCCATTACAAAACACGTTAATTATTCTTTCTGAATCATATTTGTTTATATTAAGTGTTGTTAGTTCAAGGATGATAAAACATGGTGTGATTTTGTTGCATTTACTTTGTGTGTAAGCAAAATGAAAAACAGTAAGTAGCCACAAACTGTTTTTAATTTAGTAGAACTTGAGATGTTGGTCAGAACAACAAGTTGATCTTATTACTGTGTACTCAGAATGAGTACATTGCCCAACTTAGTTATCTTAAGTAACCTTTACTTAGTTTTTTTGAGGCAATGAGTTTGCATAATTGTTTTTTTTTAGTTCTGGGAACGAATGAGATTTTACAGCGTGCAGATTTTTGGTCACAATGGTCACCAAGTGCAGTTTAAAGACCTCTTTTAACAAAAGTGGTCTTTGTTGCACACTAGAAGACAGACAGTATATTGTCAAAAGCATTTGCTTGTCTCCTTTAACATAGATATGAACTTGAGTGACAGCCCATTCTTAATCCTGTCCGTCCATCCTTTGCAGCTGAAACAGCTTTCCACAAGGTTTAAGTGCCTGTTTGTGGGAATTTTGGACCATTCTTCCAGGAGCACTTTGTGAGGTCAGACACTGACATTGGCCAGTCAAGTCCTTTCACACCAAACTCGCTCATCCACGTCTTTATGGATCTTGCTTTGTGCACAGGTGCACACTAATGTTGGAACAGCAAGGGGCCCAAACTGTTCCTACAACTTTGGGAGCATGAAATTGTCCAAAATGTCTTGTTATCCTGAAGCACTACGATTTCCATTCACTAGAACACAAAAACAGCCCCACACCATGATCCCCTCTCCACCAAACTTTACACAGTGTAGTCCGACAGTACTGTTCTCCCAGCAACTCGTCCATCTGATTGCCAGACGGGGAAGGATGATTCATCACTCCAGAGAATACGCATCACTGCTCTAGAGACAACTGGCAGCATGTTTTACTCTCCTGCATTCGACACTTTGCATTGCGCTCTGTGATGTAGTGCTTGCTTTCAGCTGCTTGGCCATGGAAACCCAATCTGCAAAGCTCACTCTTCTCCTCTACGCTAATCTGAAGACCACGTGAGGTTTGGAGGTCTGTAATGATTAACTGTGTAGAAAGTTGGGGACCTCTGTGCACCACCCACCTCAGCATCCACTGACCCCATTCTGTGATTTTATTTGGCCAACCTCATCCTTGCTGTTGTTCCCAGACATTCCCACTTCAACTAACAGTTGACTGTTGAATATTTTGTTGTGATGAAATTTCACAATAAAAAATATTTTTCTATGCCAGTTTCAGTTCCACTGCCATCCATCTTTTTGCTGTGAGCAGCTAGAGCTTTGCTCCTCTGACAGTGCAGTACCTGCTCCGTGAGAAAGGAAGGCTTATAGGCGCCATCGGTAGATGTGTTGCCCGTCCCTCTCATGGACTTCATATGGGAAACAGCCATGCGCAGGATGGTCAGCTTATCAGGTTTTCGAGCTAAAGCACTGCAGGTGGGGACCATGTCTGACAGCTCGGTGATGTATTGGGTCATTTTGTTGCGCCGGCGTCTCTCAATCTCACTGTGGTTCTCTCTACAACAGAGAGAAGATCAGTTAGGTGCTTGGAAGATGCAAGTTGAGAACCCCTTGCAGCCTTGGGATGTATCTTATCAGGATGTTTTGGAACTTTAGATGAATAACTGTACAATTTGATCTCAAAGATGCCCTTTGTTGTCAAATTATTATTCTTTATTTTAACAATTCAGTGTTTAAATATGCATCTAAGAAGAAAGCAGTGACAATAACACAGGGCACAAACAGTTAAGGACTTCAGTGGCTCCTCCAAGTATTGTTAAGTACTCTATTTGTAAAAAACACCTATTAGTCTTAATCCTGGACATAATCTCCTGCACTCTGACCATTATTATACAAACAGACACGAGTCTACAACGGCCAGATTAGCTGGTCCCACTTTATTTGGGGAAGACACAAAAACAACCAATGAATCTTTAAGTTGTGTGTGCTCCATCGAGCAGGTTACGCTGCAGACTTTACAGATTTACCAGCAGAGAAAGGTTTTTAAAAAAATCCATCATATCGGTGTGGATATACATAAAAATCATGCTGGAGCCAAGTTGGCAGTTTTTATTGACACCTCACAGATTCTCATGAAACTCGCGATTCTCAGAAAATTTTGGGTAAAAATTGAAAAATAAATGGATAAAATAAAATACAAGACAATTGCACAATACCAAAATAAAACATACCAAGCCTGCATAAGCTCAGCACACAAGGGAAGCTCTCGGCTTGGCTTACATCTGTCCCACATGTTGGGAATCCAAGTATGGAAAAAACCATCCTGGAAATCTTGTTAGATGTAACAGCAAAGGTATAACCACAGAGTACAACTAAGGCTCTGTGGCTTCAGATAATAGTTATATTTTACATTTATGGTTTGGCTATACTCATGAAGAGCCAACAAAACACAGAGTGAAGCCAAATCTTAATGCAAGGCTGATAAAGTGCGCTTCTTGCTCGTTTCTGTTATGTAGCAGGAACGTCGACCATGCTGTGAAGCACCCTGTGAGAGGAGAGAAGACTTGCAGTATAAACCTCATGATTCTGGAATTTGCTTTTTATTACTTATGATTATTTTTGATTATTTTAACTTCGTATGAATTCATTACTAAGTTTACTTTTTCCCCAAATTCCAGTGTCTAACTTTACCTCCCTGTTTTTAGTTTGTTTGGTTCCCTTTTGTTTGTCTAACAAAGACCTTCGTGTTCTACACGCCGCTGAACAATCCCAAAGCCCTGCCACAGGATATAAGGCTAAAAAAGTGACTTCAGTGTTGCCATCTTGGATGTGGTGCTCCGATTACCTCGCAGTAGCAGAAGGTGTTTAACTGCTGGAATATGACCTGGTTTTAAAAAAACAAAACCTACAAACTGAGTGGGAATTATTGACTCTTTTAAAACTGTTGAAAAAATGTCTGTGCTCACCTCTCTCGTACTAAAATTGGGTGCGTTTAACAAACTCAATGCTTCCAGTTTTATTTTTAGCCATCTTTTTTGGGAACTCGCTGTGAGCATTTCTAACAACACAGAAGTGTTTTTGTTGTTGTTAGGATCAAAGTGTCTGTTGATCCCTGCATCAATGCAAAATCCTCTTTATGCCCAGCTGGCTAAGCCTACCTGGCGTATCTCTCCTTATCCCCACCAGGATTCTGATCATCATCATCATACCTGCAGAAAGGAGAGGACACAGCATGTAACACGCGTGACAAACATGTAGATACAGGAAAAGTATCAAGAGCAGCTTCACTGTCCATATTCAGCTGCCACGCAATACTTCATTACATGTTCAAGATTGATGATCAATGCGACAAAGTCTGATGTACAAAAATGGACAACAAGATGGTTTCTCAGGTCATGTGTGTTTTTAGGATTGTCACTTGACTCAGCAGTGACTCACAACCACTACTACTGCCACGTCAAGGCACCAACGAACTGAGCCCAGTTACACAGGAGGGTGTTTGCCTCCTTTTTAAAATGAAATTAACAATCTTTTTAATTGTTTAATAAATTAAATTAGTGTATCGATCCACTTCATGTTACAGCACGCTACAATACACATAAACCCCAGCATTCAAATGTCATCTAGTGTCAAATTCTACATGAGGCTAGAAAACATCTTGATGGACCACTCATCTCATGCTAAACATTTACTAGAATTTCAATCAAACAATAGCTCATAAGCAAGTTGCAAAAACCCCACAAACCCACTAGTGAATATTGTTTCTATGATTAAATTAAGTCCACAATATCTGTAAAAGTCTTTAAGTTGTTCAGATTCCAACAAAAAACAAAGAAAAATTAAATAATTAAACTGGTGAATCTGCACCGTCCAACCTCAAGGTGAGTGTGGGAGGAAATGTGACGTATTTGCTTGAGCTTGTATTTTGTTTGTAAAGACATGTCACCTTCATCAGTTCTTAAAACAAATATTAGACCGCATTCAACCCCTAGCAGGGAATATTACCTGACTGAGAACCTTTCACACTCTGCCTGTACACAGGGCAGTGTGTTTGCTCATCCCTCTAACCTTCAGTTCAGGTGTTATAGCCTAAAACAGTACCAGCTCTCCCCACCCACCATCCCCCCTCAAAAATAAAAGTGAATTCCTTTTTTCAGTTCATTCTTTTGTGTCATGAAATAAGATGCAAGGTGAATGAAAGCTGTTGCATATGGGAGAAAGCAACGATGAATATGCTGGAGTGGAAACAGCAGATGTACAATGTGCATATGCAGCGGCACATCCTTTCATGGTATGCCTTTCTCAATCCACATGGATCAGACATGAAATGCAGTTCCTTGTGTAGCCAGCAGAGAGCAGCTCCTGCTCTCCATTGTCACTGTTCAACTTCACAGATTCCGTCAGCTCCAAACAGCACTGACTGCTATACTTCAGAACTATCCTACACACTCACACATTACATTGTATTAGAAGGAACAAATGAAAGACAGGCTGAAATGAAAGGAAGTTGTGAGAGGACACTTGAGATGCAGTGAGAGGAAGACTCGAGTCCCCTTTATGTAAAAGAAAAAAGTCCCGATGTGTCCACATCAGTTACAAACAGGGTATCAGGAGGATTCTCAAAACAAAATGGGAATTTTTAGAACGATACCTCAAATTAAGGGACCAATTTAAACCAACATAACTGCTACTTTGTTCCAAGAAACCATTAACAACTCATTGCACCTGCCGGTACCCTGAAACAAAAACTGTGTGGTTTTCATGAACTATGTACTCAACAATTTCAGACAGTATGTGTGCCATCTACTGTGAATGTTCTCACCTTGAAAACTTGCTAGGCCCCTCTCCATCTTCATCATCAAAGTCCATTCTGAGAAACAACAACAGGAAAGAGAATTACCACTTCTTAATTTAATTAAGTATGTTTTTAATAAAAAATTTAAAATATTGCATAAACATATCAGAACATAGCCACAAGCTACGTTTGGCCGACAAATTACAAGCAATTTGTAATTCGTAAGAAGAGGTAGAAAAGCTCCTTTGTCATTGATAGAATACCTACCAATGGTTGGACAAAGCTGGACTCAAAGACAGCGGACGGTAATGAAGAGAAGCAAATGTAGTCAGAAATGAGTGGACTGAACTACCAGAAGGCAACACTGCAGACATTGAGGACAGCTACAAGTACCTAGGAGTCCCACAGGTGAATGGGAACCACAAAGAGGCCGCTGAGAAAGCTGTAACCACCAAGTACCTGCAAAGGGTCAGGCAAGTCCTGAGGAGCTGAACGGTAAGAACTGTCAACACCTAGGCCCTGCCTGTGATCAGGTACCCTGCCCCTGCTCCCTTCACTTGTGAACAAGACCCTAAGATACTTGAAGTCCTCCACTTGGGGCAAGAATCTGTCCTTGAGACAGAATGGACACTCGACCCTTTTCTGGCTGAGGACCGTGGCCTCAGACGTGGAGGTGCCGAGTCTCATTCCCACCGCTTCACACTCGGCTGCGAACCGTTCCAATGTGAGCTGTAGGCCATCACCTGATGAAGCCAACAGAACCACACCCTCTGTGAAAAGCAGTGTTGAGATTCTGAGACCACCAAAGTAAAAGCCTTCCACTAGGTGCAGCAGCTTCAGCAATCAGAATCAGAAGGACTTTATTTATCCCCGAGGGGCAATTAAGATACAACAGAGCAGCATGGCGTTGAAGATAAGGACAGGGCATAAACAGGCACACACAGAATATACAGTATATACACAGTTTTAAAATTTAACTGACTGAATAGGTGAATAAATAACTGTAAGTGACTAAAAGTGAGTCAAGTGTCACTTACAGTTATTTATTCACTTTAATTTGGAGATGCTGAACTCAGGTGCAGACTCAGTGTCCCCAGTCTCAGATGCTGTTGACGCTCTGCCGGAGGTGTGAGTTTAAGATCTAGTGGGCCGGGGCCTCTGCTAGGTGTTCCCAGCACACCCTCACTACACGTTTAGGTGCGCCAGGTCTGTCCAGCATCCTTCCCCAGCAGGTGGTGATCAGTTGACAGCACAGCTCCTCTCTTCACCTGAGTGTCCAGAACATTAGGCCACAGGTCTGGTGATTGATGTTCGAATTTATAATCGTATGACCAGACCTGCGGCTGAGGGTGTCTTGGTGCCACGTGCACTTCTGCTCGGATACGGTGTTCATTATGGACAAACTGTGGTTTACAAAGAAGTCCAATAACAAAACATTGCTCAGGTTCAGATCCAGGAGCCCATTCCTCCTAATCACGCCCCTCCAGGTCTCACTGTTGTTGCCCACATGAGCGTTGAAGTCTCCCAGTAGGACAATAGAGTCCCCAGCACCCTCAAGCACCCCCACCCAGGAACCCCAAGAAAGCTGGGTACTCTAAACTGTGGTTCAGTGCAGAAGTGCAGGCAACAGTCAGGACCTATTCCCCAACCAAAGGCGCAGGGAACAAGCCCTCTCATCCACTGGGAGAAACCCCACATTACAGGCAGCAAGACGAGGGGATAGTACGATACCACCCCAGCCCGGTACCTTTCACCAAAGTCAACTCCAGACTGAGACAGAGTCCAGTCTCTCTCCAGGAGAGTGGTTCCAGAGCCCAGGCCGTGCATGGAGGTGAGCCAGACTATATCTCGCTGGTACCTCTGTCAAACTCATGCACTAACAGGCTCCCTCCCCACCAGAGAGGTGACATGCCATGTCTCAGTCACTAGTTTTGGTAGTTGGGGGTCGGTCCGCCAGGGCCTCCGCTTCTGGCCGCCGCCCAACACACTTTGCTACCAACCCCTATGGCGCCTCCTGCGAGTGGTGGGCCAATAGGAGCATGGGCCCATTTCCCTTTTTCAGGGTTAGGGTTTGCTGTTAAGAATACTTGCTGGAGAATTAAAACTGTTATGCACACTGTCTGCAGGCAACAGAGAAGATTTTTAGCTGTTCGTTACCTTGACATCATTTCGAAACCACACAAACACGTGAACACGTTCACATACACTCTGAGCTGGGCACATACAGCAGGAACACCATAGACAGGAGTAAACTGTGTCGCAACCTTGAGCCATACCTTACTTTCTACATTGCCTGTGCATGGGTTAAGTGCACCGTTAAGTGTAAACTGACCAACTAATGTACAACAAACAGAAATATACAAAGTCTAGAGCAATCGATGTGTATTCCAGATCATTCTTGTAATTCTGTGACTTCCATGCTAATGCGGTCTGCCTTCAGTATGAGATGTGGTTCCATTCTAAATGAATCCTTTTTAAATTCAAACAACTTCTTCCATTTTCCACTAGAATATTTTTCATATAAAGAGGTGAGAAAATATCCTCGCACATTTTATCACTCACAGAATAAAATGTGCGAGGATATTCACAGAAACTGTGAATGACAGAACAGTATTAACAGTATACAGTTACTTTTTCAGTTAATACTGTTAATGAATCACAACTCGATGGAAGGGACGATCATTGTTGGCTTTTTCCTGCAGAGAGAACAGCTGGACCTCACAAATAGTATCTTGTGCGGAGAAACTATTCTTATAAACGAGTCTTCTAAACAATATGCTTTCAAAGTTTGAGACACCCAAACTTCTAGTTTTTCATTTAAACCTTGATTGTCTTTCTGGTATTGAGATTGTGGGATGCAACTACGTGAGCACCCACGCTTCTTAGAAAAATCAATAAGTATTATCAATAGACACAATGTGTTGATAATTACTATTGATAATGGGAAAATGCTGAACTACTGCATTTTTCCATTATCAATAGCAATGAATCTTGCTGCATCAACAGAGCAAGAATCAGTTCCATGTCCCACAGTGGGACCAACTCCACTGAGCAGTTTGCAATTAGCAAGTGGTGAGTTTATTGCAGCGAGTTGTCTAGTGTGTAATCATACCGCTGTGAATTAGAAATACCAACGTGTTAAATCTTGCACGGTTCCAACGAGGATGAGAGAGGCTTAGCATTGTTCCCAGGAGTGATAAAAATCGCTCTTTGATGGTGTACTCATTGCCCAAAATCAGACATGTAGGTGCAGATACATTTAAAAGCAGAAGACAATAAGAAAATTTGTCGTGTCAATACAGTTATGCTGCAGTATTGAGGACACTGCGACAGTCCTAAACCTCAATACAATTACACCGATTGCATTTACTAGTTCAGAATACAGTAAATTTAACACTAACAGGATTTAAAGGACTGATGACCCAACAAAGCTTTTTTGATCCTTTAATTTTAAAGCTAATTTCCACAGCATATCAGCAGTAAAGACACTCACCCTCCTGATCTCCTCTTGCCCCCACGACCTGGGACGGCTCCACCCATCCTCACCGGTCCAGATCCAACAGCTCCTGGCATTGAAACTGTCCCTGGCAACTCACTGCCCATTTCTGGAAGATATAACAGAGGGAGGACTAACTATGGTTCTAATCTTAAAGCAATATAATTTGCAGCTATAAAACTGTTTCTATGCTTGTGTGTCCTCTGTGTGTGTCTTCTCCATTGCTTAATATAAACTGTAATTTGCAAATGTGCATTTGAAGTACTGTAAGATGTGTCAAATATTCTAAACTACTCACATGTATGTTTACATTGCTTTTATGTTACAGTGCTGTTAAAAAAATATTTGTCACACTTTCAGATTATCAAACACGTTTTTAGACATATATACACACATACACACACACCAGTAAAAATACAGGCTTCCTCTTTTACTCAACATTAAGCTGGTACAGTGTGAGGACCACAGTCTATGCTCCTGGAGTCTCTATCATCACTCTGTGCCTCTACATCTTTCTGCGCCACTCACTCATTAAGCCAGGTGAAATGGATAAGTGAAGCAAACCTGCCAGTATAACTCAGTGCACAAAGTAAATGAATTAAAATTTGATACAGTATGTGTTACTGCACCCAGAGATATATACATACACAATCTCACATGCACACAGACACAAACACTGCACTAAATAAAGCAGGCTAAATGTCTCCTCATTGTTGAGTGCCACAACAAAATGATGATAAAAACCTGATCTATACAACAAAAAGGAACCTAGGAAATTAAAAGCCACTAGTAACACCAGTACAAACATCCCTCATAACAGATAGGTGTCTGTTCTCTCGTAGCTCTGTTTTTAGCCTCCGCCATCTTCTACTCTACTCGTTTCACTATGTTGATGAGACAGTGAGAAGTCTGGAGCTCGACCAGAAAGCCAGAAGTAGAAAAGCCCTGGGGTTAAATCCATTAATGAGCCTTTGGGGAGACTGAAGGAAATGCTGCCTCCTTTCTCCTTTTCAATCACTGCACACCCTTACCCAAGGTTGTTTCTATTCCCGCTCTTCAGTCACGCTTTATTTCTGACCTCCATAGTTTTTTCCCCTAGCCACAAAGCTTAACAAACAGCCCTCAAACAGCAGGATTATTACACACTCAAAATACCACTATACACGTCTTTCAAGTTTCGAGTGAAGCTAGCTAAATAATAACAAAAAAACAAATGCTGCTAAAGACACATACAGTGAAAGTGGAAATTATATCCTTAGTTTTAACCTAAAACTCATTGTTGCACTCAGGGGCAGCACAAAAGCGACCCCGCTTAAGCTCATTTTTAGTTTTAGTCCCCTCGATTTCCCCCCGAGTTATCAGTTCTGTCGCTAGTTAGCTAACATGAACTAATGGAAGTCTATTAGACGCAACCAACCAACCCGGTAACGTAGAAGATGGCGCTGAACATGTTTTTAAAACTTTAATTTTAAGCACTTTAAAAAAATAACAGCTTCTAAGAGTTATAACTATGTCAGTTTCACAGTGTTTCATCTCCTTTAATTGTCATGGTTAAAATGTTGAACACCGTCAGTGTTTCTCTATACCTCTGCTATCATTTCTCATGATGAATTATCACTTATCATCACGTAGAAGTCAAAGGCCAAAATGTAAAAGACTTGATTTTAAAGGTAACATTATCTGTATTCACAAACTATGTTTACTGAGCAGGTGTCTAAATCGAATCCGAATGATATAGCCTGTACAGGTACACAGGGCTTGTTTGCAATCATACATTAATGCTGGCATGTGTTGGCTGATAATAGAAACGTGCAGAACCCTTAAAAATATATGCCTCAAGTCACCAAGTTTCACTGCTGTATAAATGGACAGTTAATTGTTTAGTCCCTGTGTGTAAATATGGTTTTTGGGGACCTTTTCTGTAACTTAAATACTCCCAACAGCCTAACCTAGTTGAAGCTGGGATCGGCCTGAGCATCCCACAACCCTAATCCAGACAAGCTAGTCTGATAGTGAATGCATGAATCCAATAGAAGTAGTGGGAAAAGCTCAAATTGCTCCATAGTGTGTGAATGTGTGGATGACTGGATGTGTGAAGCGCTTTGGGGTCCTTAGGGACGAGTAAAGCGCTATATAAATACAGGCCATTTACCATTTACAGTCTTGGAGGGATATTCTGATCTGCTGTTATATACTGGTGTATACTGGTATATACTGGTGTATACTAGAGATGGCACGATACCACTTTTTTATGTCCGATACCGATATCATAAATTTGGATATCTGCCGATACCGATATGAATCCGATATAGTGTTTTTAATCAATAAAACTGTTTTTTTTAATATCTTGCTGCATTTTGTATAAGTTCATACTCAATTTTAAAACAATAACTACACTAAAGCTATTCTGTTATACCTGTATGCAAAAAAAATGTTTCATAGTTCAGCAATACTGATCAATCTAATAAACTTAGACCTACACCATCCTCCCTATTCTGGTATTTTAAAGAGTACTTAGCATAAATATTAAGCAACCTAACTAATAGGGTTCCAACTCCCAGCAACAACAAAAATAAATAAATAAAAAATAGGGAACCACCCCTCACGCTCCACCTCATGATGCTTAATCGACGTAATCAACCTTAATTTGATGCAGTGTGAAAAAAATGCACAGAAATCAATTATTTTTCAAGAAATATTAAATAGATTCAACATCTTTCTTCAACAAAATTGCAGACTGCACAGATGGTACCTTCCCAAAGGAAAAAGTACTATAGCTTACTAGGGTATATTAGACTTAACAGTCACTATATACAGTAATTGACTTCTATACATTTTACATCAAATTTAAACTTTGGGTGTCAGATAATTATTTATTAAAAGCGAGACATTTTAAATGAGAATAAGAAAGAAAAGTATGTCTTTGTGCCCCCTTTTCCCTGTTCATGCCCTATCGGCCCCCCTGGCTAAACTTTGCTAGCTCCGCCCCTGCACAGTTACCAGCCGTCAGCTACGTAGAAAAAGATCCTCGAGTAGAAAGTAATATTAAATACATTCTAACAACAGCTGATCAAGCTTAAACGTGCTGCTGTTGTTCAGCCGCTGGTTTCCTCTTTCTGGTGCAAAGTGGGCCAAAAACAAACCAGAGAGACGGACTCACGACAGAAAAGCCGATCAGCTGATCACAGATCAGTTTCATGATTGAAGTAGCAGCAAGAGGAGGCAGTCGCTCCATATATCGCTTCAAATTCAAATCAAATTCAAATTCAAATTTTATTTGTCACGTACACAGTCATACACAGTACGATATGCAGTGAAATGCTTGGACAACTGCTCGTGACCTAAAGAAAACAAAAAAGGAAAAGGCTATGAATAAGATAGGAAATAAATATGAAAAATTAAAAAAGGGTAAATTTAACTAGGAAGGAATAAAATATAAATTAAGGTTAAAAATGAAATAACTGTACAACACAAATTAGAATGAAGGGTAAATTTAACTGGGAAGAATAAGATAAAGATAAATATATAAATTAAAGTTGAAAATAAAATAACTGTACAACAAAATACACAATACACAATATAGAACTATATAAGAATGTATGAAGAAATATAAATATAAATAAATATATACACAATAACAGCAGCTGTACAAGTATTAACCGGAAATGAAGAATATAGTGTATATATAAGGGCATGGCTATGAAACTAACTTTACTTGGAAGGTTTATGAATTCAATAAATCAACTGACCTTAGTACAGGTGTAGAACAACTTTCTATTTTTTGATCACTTAGTTAATGGAAAATGATTTCAGCAATAAATAAGACTAGTTTAACTGATAAATGAACAGTCAAAGATCTGACAAGGATGCTCTGCTACATTCTAGCAATCCGGTTGTTCAGTCTGACGTCACTAGCCGTGTCTGGACCTAAACTCCGCTGCAGGTCCATATATCAAACGATCACTGTGGCATTACTGAGAGTTGAAAAACTGTCTAAAGTCTGTCATCTTTAATAAAATGATCAGCGTTCTGCTCTACCAGGTGTAACAACTGAGTTTAACATCCAGGCATCCATGAAAACGGAATTTATGACATTTAACGGAGTTAGAAGTTAGCAGGGAGTTAGCCCGCTAGCTTCCATCTAAATACAATATAGCATGTCCTGACTGCGGGGTTTTGGAAACAAATTAAAACGTACAGCTCTGTTATCACTTCCAGCATAAATGAAGACAGAAAACTAAACAGCAGTGACGTTTGTAGGGTTACTGAAGTTGGGCTAGCTGCTATATAATGATGTGCTACGTGACCGCTAGCGACACAGCTATGTTAGCATAATATAAACACGCTAACTTTTTTTCCACTGGATAAAAGTTAACGTGAGTGTTCTCGGTGGTCAGGAACAAATGTAATCGCATGGCAGGATGCTGTAAAAGGACCAAACTTCAGCCAGGAGAACAACTGAGATAATCCATCCACAATACGAGGTTAGTCATTCATATACTGCTGCATGGGCTGGGCTGTAGTTACATCCTAAGGTTTTAAAAACTGAGCTTAAATAAATGATTAGCGGTAATAAAAGCCGAGGGAGGTCAACAGTGATCACTGACTGTTTTAGGAGCTTTTTGAGATTAAATAGAAGAAAATACAAAACATTAAACATGTTAACAACACATAGTTAACACATAGCCATATTAAACGCAGACTACTTTAGACCCAGAAGTAGGATTCGTCGCGTCATCACTGAACAACCGGATTACTCTTCTGAGCTGCAGTTTGATTTATGGCCTGATTTTTTTTTATGGGTTTTTTTGTCCTCTCAAAGCACACAGACCTCATCAGATCATTTCACTTCTCGTGTTTCTCACCCTCTTACACCAAATGAGTCTGAGCCACAGAATTATGGGAATAATCCTGCAGTGACCAGCCCCTCCCACATCCCTGGGTATCTGGTCTGAGTCAATGTGCCTGACTCTACTGCCATCCCAGGGAAACTATAAGGCTGATTTTTTTCCTCTGGCTGTGCTTAATGACACACAGAGCTCTCACTGCCTGCATCCACCACACATTGGAATGGCTCATTATACAGTTGGATGCAGCCTCCATAGAAGACATCTGCACTGACTGAGATCTTCTTTGACTAAGAATAAGAAGAATTTTGTTTTGTCTGCTCCCCGTCTTCTTTTCTTTCAGCTGCTTGATTGAGGGGTCACAATAGCCGCTCATCTGCCTCCATCTGACCACATGCCTAGAAGGCACCTCTGTCACACCAGCCCTCTGCATGTAGTCTTCTCTGAGATCTTACTCTTTTCCTTCTGCCTGGTAGCTTCATATTCAAAATCTTTGGTCCAGTATATGCACTCTCCCTCATCTGCATGTCCCTCTGATTTACTCAGTTCTAATCTTGTCCATCCTGCTCACTCCCAATGAAAACTTTAACATCTTCAGCTCTGCCTCCTGTCATTTTGTCAGTGCCCCCCTCTTCAAACCATACATCATCACTCCTGCTTCTATCCTTCTGTCAGAAATGACTCCTGAAATTCCTCCACCATGCCTGTTCACGCTTCTTCACCTTTTTCTCTGCAGTTTGTCTGCTGACAGTGCCCTTTCATTGTCTGACAGGACTGTTCATTTTTCATTCTAATTGCACCTCATTTCAACACTCTGTATGCAGCAAAGGTACTAATAACCAGTCAGTTCTTTATTTGTATTCCCTTTTCATTTACACTGTCAATGAAGTGACGCAAAGCATTAAGGCTGACCCGTTTCTTCAAGAGAGTCTCTGTCATCCGCACAGGAATAATTACTTTACCGCAGTACTTTTTCAGATTACGTCAACTTGAATTCATTTATGCTACAGTGACATATGATGTGTGACAAGAAAAAAATTCTCAAGGGTGCTCCACACTCACAACCACCTTTGATCACAGGACGAGTGCACAGATCGCCTGAGAAGACGCAACGTTTCCGCAGACAGTCGCTGTCTCACTCGGACTGTTGAAGGTTTGCAAATGATTTGTGTCCAACTAATAAATGTAAACAGATTGCAGAGTCTGTGTCCGTGATCACACACAGAGAACTCAACTCTATTTGTGCCAGCTGAGTTGAGTCCTGGCTATTTTCTTGTACAACAGGAAAACTTGCTGAGGACGAATGGACTTTTTAAATAGGAATCCCTACCTATGTAGACGGCAGAAAACATGTGATTTACCACAGTTAATTACTGTATTATCAAAAACAGATTGCTTGTAATTGACTGCTTGACCCCATTTAATCTCAGACTGTGGAGTGCTCTCTTCTAGGATGACAGTCACAGCTTGAAATCTTTGTTGCTGATGAAAATGGTTCAGCAGCATTCTGAAACTTGCTGAATGAATTCCAGCGAGTCCTGAAGCTGCTGTATAACTTTATCAGCATTTCGTGGTTGTTTTCCCTTTGAATTGCCATCAAAATTCAAAAAATTCAACCTATTTAGTAGTATATACTTTCATTCTTTACCAAGTATTAATGTAGCAAACAGGTAGAACTTCACATACAACTTATTTAGTAAACTGGCAAAATGAGGACAATGTATTAGCATTGTAGTGAAATTTTTAGGACTGATTCAAGCACCTAACGTCTATTAATGCTGATGCTTAACATTTGGTACTGCAGTTGTGTCCGTCTGCATATCTACAAGTATTTGGCAACAAAAAGCATGTTGTGAGGGGTTTTTAACCAACTTCCATGCATGCTGCAACTGCCTGATGCTTGACATGGGCCAAAAGCTGACTGGTGATCGGTGGAGTTTACCAGGAATGGGAGAAAGATTGAAAAACAAAATACCAAAGATCAGGACAGCATCATGAAAAGTGACCGACACCGGCTACAGTGGGCACTTCTCGTTGTTTTTAGCATTTTGTTTCGGTTCTTTGTATCTTATAACGTCTCCGTGCTTGGCTAAGGACCGACAACAGCACAGGCAACAGTAGCCCACAAAAGGTTGTGCATCATATTTCTGACACCTGATGTTCTCTGCATCAGTTGTCAGATGGACACCGTGTCCACGCACCGCCAACGCGCCACCGCCGCTCAACCGTAATTTCCCCTCGACTCTGCAGCCTGTTTGTGGTCTTTAAAAGTTTAGATATATGGATTCAGCTCACTTGTTTTCACCGTGGCTTGACGCCGGCTTGCAGTTACTTGTTTATTTACCCCAAACCAAGAGGAAATCCCAAAGTGCAGGGGCAGACTTTTAAACAGCATTCCGCTTTGTCCAAGCGCCCCGGAACATATTTATCGGCTTTCTGTGCAATAAAGAATCAACAGGCACGGAACAGAGATACACGAATAAGGCAAATGCCGATGTGAGACTGCTCCCCTTTCATAAAAACGAGCATTTAAATATCTTAGAGGCAACACAGCGTATAAAGGGCAATGGGGTACGGCAACAATATGCAAAATAACCTTTTGTATCACTGAGAGAGGAAAGCAACGGGCTGGACAGCCAAACCCGTACAGCTAGCAGTTCTACGGGACACGAATCGCAGCAAAAGTATGACAACAAATGGGCATAAAGCCATAAAATCACACAGCAACCACGTCATTTCGACAGAAGTTGGCTGCAAACCTGGGAAGAAAAGCCTCGCGGTGGTGTGAATGTCGGCTTGGTGGGGGAAGGGATATGGATGCTGGAGCCAGGCTACGGCGGCCTGTCGGAGCTTCGACCTTCTTCAGCAACAGTCGAAACAAAACCCGGCTGCATTTTCTCCTTTACTGTCCTGAACATATCCATTTTATTTCTCCACCAGCACACTATAGCTGCTCACTTACCGGACGGGTTGACCGCAGCCGGGGTTGCCATGTTTCCTCGGCGGAGAAAAATAACAAAACGGCGGCGATGCAGATGACGCACAATACGGCTCGAAAGCCCCCGTGAGAGACTGTCTCTTCTCCGCGGGATTAGCACGCGAGACTCGGTCTAGCCACCAACTACACATCCGCTAAAGCAGCGGAAAATAATGTGAACTCAAGCCGCTAACAAAGCCTGTCTGTATAAATATATAAAGAGAGAGAGACAGATGGATAGATTTAAAATATATATATGACGTATCTTTAATGAAAAAAAGTGGTTTTAATAAAATTCAAGATGTCTGAATGGTAACACCGCGAGATTTTCGACTTGCTTGAATAAATTAATGTTCTACAGTGTGGACAGTGTACGTAATGCACGGTGCTGTGGAAGCAGGCATCGGTGGTTTGTAGCGGGCTTGTTTGTTGGGACGCTTGGAGGAATACATTTCCGCCTACGCTTGTTCGCTGCTCTTCCTCTCGGCACCGAGCCGTGCAGTCGTGGACTTATTACAAGATCGTCAGTTGTTAACCTTTGCATTTGTTCTGCCTTAAAATATTATCTGCCATCAAGTATCATTGCAGTATCCGTATCACTGCAGGGTCCTGACTGATGTTCGCGCTATATAATAAAACTGAGCTGAGCTTAACTCCTCACTGGCTTGTACCTTTTATATTAAATCAATCGATTTTGGCAAAACCTGAAACAGTTAAGACACAAGTACAGGCCTTATTTTCCCTCTACGCACAGGATAATGCAATCTTCAACAACTGAAAAGATTTCACACTAATTACTGATAATAATTAAGAAAAATAATTAAGAAAAAGACCACCAACACACACACACACATATATATATATGTATATATATATCTGTGTGTGTGTGTGTATGTATACATACACACACACACACAGATATATATATGTATATATATCTGTGTGTGTGTGTGTGTGTGTATGTATACACACACACACACACACACACACACATACTTGTAACTGGTCAACATTCACATTATTTTCATCTACTAAATTACATTAGTTGAAAATGATTTCATCAGTAAATAATTAGGTCGAGACGATATTTTATTGTGTGAATGAGAGAAGTTGGACAATGTAAACGCCTCAGTCTCAGCAGATCCTCTGATACTATTATGATCTTCAGTCCTTACTTATTTCACTGCTTCTTATCTTAAATGTAAAATATATTGGGAAGGAGTGGTAACATTTCTGCTTTTAAGAAAGTTGATTTAACAGTTATATAACAGTTACACTTAATGACAACTTCTTTTCTGTAATACTAACACAGCAAAGGAAATTACTACAGTAAGCTTTTAGATGAAAATAAAAATAATATGAAAAGCATATGGATAGTAATCAATAATATTGTAAACAAAGGAACTAAAGGATTGGACTATCTAAACAACTTCCAAATGCAAAATACAATAATCAGTGACATAAAAAAATTGCAAATGATTTGAATGATTTTTACTCGCTGTGGGTCCTGGCTTGGCTAAAGTTCATAACATTTGGGAATGACATATATTCTACCATACTGACAATAAATAACATATTCAGTGTTATTGAATGTTATTGTGTAGCTATAGAGACATTCATGCAAAATTTATGCCTTTAAGTGTTTTTCCTTTTGTTGTTTTAGTTATATTTACAAGTTTGAAATAAACGATTCAATTCTATTCTAGGGTCAGAATTTGGCATAACGACATAAAAGCCTGCTTATAACAGTTCAGCCTGATGATTTTGATGTAATGGTGCAAGGGATATTTTCTTGGCACACTTTCCACACCCAATTTAGCAATTTTCAATTTAATATAAACGCCACCTCCTACCCAAGTGCTAATGCGGACCATCATCTCTATCCCAGAGAGTTCCCATCTTTTGGCTGTTTCCAGCAGGAGAGTGTGGCGTAAGATCAAAAAACTCAGATCATCTCTGATTGGATTCTTGAACCTGTCAATGACTTGGCTGCACTCAGATGTCCTCCCCTGGCCAATTCAAGAGAGTTTGGGATTTGGTAGAAGGAGAAATTCATGTGAATGTGTAGCTGACAGTTCTGAAGGAAGTGTGTAATGCTATTGTATGCCAGAGCTTGGATACACAACTCTTATTAGATAAGGTGATGTTTTGTTTGCATCTTTTTATTGTTGATCAAAAGAAAAATATAGATTCAGACAAACATCCCCAGTTCATTTAAAGCAGATTTAACTTTTAGCCTGATTAATGCCTTAAATAATACATCCCCCTTTTCAAAGTGTAAATGCACATCATCAAATGGCGTAATTTCGTTAACCTTTGAAAACATTCTATCAGTTGTAGCATATGACACCAGAGCTTTTGTTGGCAGTTCAGCAAATACAGTGCCATAAATACTTGCTGCATCTGTTAGGTGGACACACATGCAGCTGCACACTGAGAGTGAGAGTGGAGCAGTGGTAGGGTTGTGTGCTGCACTCTGCACTGCTATGCTTATAAGACTCAGATGCAGAGCGGAGATGCAGCAGCCACCAGTAACTCTTCCTCCTGCTCTCTGCCCATCTGCCCCCAACATCATCTTTTCCTCTGCCCTCCCTTTGTACATCCTTTCCATTAACTTGTCATCCTTCCTTGTCTCCTCATCCACTCCTCTGTCCCATTCCCCCGACTCTCAGTCATAGCAGCTCCTCAGTGCAGAGCAGAGCCGTCCTACCTTCAGCAGCTGCAGGATGTGAGGAAAAGCAGGTAAGAAACCCCAACTGTTGTCAGTGCTGTATTTGAGCAGCACTGTGTGAGATGTTTTTTTGTAGAAATTAAGGAAGCAGTGGATTGTAATTGCAATTCTCCAGTCTTATTTCCGTACCTGAGACTAGAACAGATGGGAGAAATAGAAAACAGGGTGTGTGTGTGTGTGTGTGTGTCTGTGTGTGTTGGGGGGGTAGTGAGGGTCTGCCTGTTACACCTGCACCAGCATAGTGTCTATGTCCAAAGAGATTAGGTTAAGTTTGCCTATGCATTTGTCATTTCTGATGAAGTGTGGAATAAGAGAAATACTTAGACAGGTACTCTGGTTAAACTAAAAACTAACCCTTAATTAAGGCTGCATGCAGAAGTCATGAGTGGAGGTCAAAAAACAAAAGAGTGGTGTGTATCTGAAATTAAACATTTACACTGATTGATCTTGAAAGGTCCATTTGTCATCCTTCACCTGGTTCAAACTGTAAATGGCCTTTTTCTTGTTACTGGCTATTTGAGAAGTCTTCACCTTCCTTTCCAAAAGGTTGAAAACTGCACACTGTCCTTTTGTAAGTGTTCCAGAATCCATCACCTCCCTGCGTAAACTCTGTTTCCTTCCTGTATCTCTACAGATTTGAAAGTTGACTGCTGTTGATGTTGCGCTGCAGATAGCCTGTTCACACTCCTGGTTTCTGTTCAAAATAAAACTGTGGTTTCTGATTTGGCCCTTTCATGACTTACACTACAAGTCAAAAGCTTGGGCACACCTTCTTATTAATGTTTTTTCTTTATTTTTACCACTTTCTACATTGTAGAAAGATAAATGCCACACAGAGTTCCAGTAGCAGACACATCTCTACATCAGCGGTTCAGAGGAGACTGCGCGAATCAGGCCTTTATGGTAGCTGCTAAGAAACCACGACTACGGAAAAGCAACAAGCGAAAGAGATTTGCTTGAGCCGGGAAACACAAGGAATGGATACTGGACCAGAGGAAATCTGTGCTTTGGTCTGATGAGATCTCGGGTTCCACTCGCCGTGTCGTTGTGCGACACAGAAAAGATGAACAGATGGTCTCTACATGCATGGTTCCCACCGTGAAGAATGGAGGAGAGGGTGTGATGGTGTGGGGGAGCTTTGCTGCTGACACTGTCGGGGATTTATTCAAAATGGAAGGCACACTGAACCAGCATGGCTACCACTGCATCCTGCAGCAACATGCCATCGCATCCAGTTTGCTTTTAGTTGGACCATCTCCATGCTGTGTAAGGGCTATTTGACCAAAAAGGAGAGTGATGAAGTGCTGTGCCAGAATGCCTGGCCTCCACAGTCAGCAGACCTAAACCTAGTTTGGGATGAGATGGGCCACTGAGCGAAGTCAAAAGGGCCAATCTCCGGGAACTCCTTCATGACTGCTGGAAAACTGTTTCATGTGAAGACTTCATGAAGCTTATCAAGAGAATGCCAAGAGTGTGCAAAGCACTGATGAAAGTAAAGGGTTTCTGTTTTGAAGAATCTAAAATATAAATCATGTTTTGAGTTGTTTCACACTTTTTTAATAATAATGGAGTGGATTTATATAGCGCTTTTCAGGACCCCTCAAAGCGCTTTACAATACCACTATTCATTCACTCTCACATTCACACACTGGTGGAGGCAGCTACAGTTGTAGCCACAGCTGCCCTGGGGCAGACTGACAGAAGCGAGGCTGCCATATCGCGCCATCGGCCCCTCTGACCATCACCAGTAGGCGGTAGGTGAAGCGTCTTGCCCAAGGACACAGCGACCAGGACAGAGAGCCCGGGCTCGAACCAGCAACCTTCCGGTTACAGAATGAACTGCCAACTCTTGAGCCACAATCGCCCATTTTGTTTACCACATAATGCCATATGTGTTCATTCATAGTTTTGATGCCTTCAGTGAGAATCTACAATGTCAATAGTCATGAAACTAAAGAAAAAACATTTAATGGGAAGGTGTGTCCAAACTTTTAACTGCTAGAGTACATCTCCAGGTTCAGATAAAAATGAGAGCTTGTCCAGGTTTGATCAGTTTAGTGCATTTGAGTTTGTACTAATTAGCTCATTTGATCATGTTGTGCATTAAGCCAGGTTTGGTCTGGTTTTTGGTGGATGCACTAGGTGTTCAAAATAAGGTGTGTTTGTTTTCCATCAGAGATTAGATGTTTGGACGCCTTGAGAACAATGGTTGGTGTTTGCTTAGATGAGCTTTAGTCATTTGGGTTGCATCGTTTCTCTTTCCCACATTCTGGTTGTGTTGTGGTGTCATGGTTAGTGTCAGTTGCCTCTGGACAATTCTACATGTGCACAGGAATTTGTGGGGTTGCCAGCTTGTAGGTTGCTTTACAAACCTACTTGTGTAAAAGGCACATAAAGACTAGGGGTGTAGTGTTAGTTGTGGTTATGCAGATAGTGGAAAACTCTAGTGGTTTTGCTATCTTTGATGTTTTGTGTCATCCTATACCATGGCCTCAGTCGCAGCTTTTGTTGGCTCTCCTTCTTGGATCTTGTTAGAAAATATACCAAGGAACAGCTGTTGAAAATAGCTGGACACTATGAACTGACGTTAAGGTTATGGTCTTCAAGACAAAGGTTATTAAAGTTGTAGCTGAGAACATAGTTTGGGTTTAGAGCCAGTAGTTGCTCCTCTGGTGACTACAAGGCTTAATTTTGAGCAGCAGGAGCTGCTTTTGATGCAGGGACAGTGTGGCCAGGATGGCCTGTAAATGGTAAATGGCCTGTATTTATATAGCGCTTTACTAGTCCCTAAGGACCCCAAAGCGCTTTACATATCCAGTCATCCACCCATTCACACACCCATTCACACACTGGTGATGGCAGCTACATTGTAGCCACAGCCACCCTGGGGCGCACTGACAGAGGCGAGGCTGCCGGACACTGACGCCACCGTCCTGATACGTTTCATATCAGGACGAACTTGTGTCTCATGCCTATGTTTGATTTGGTCTTTATTTGAGCAGGTGGCTAATTTGAGGCAGTGGGTGAATTCAAAACAAACTTTGTTGCTCAATGGTTTATTTACTGAGAAAGCTCAGGCTGGTCACTTTGCATTAAGCACAGAGGGTAGCTTGAACTAAAGTCTGAGTTAATGTTACAGACATCCAGCCACCACTTTCAGTCCTGGCAAGCTAATGTGGAATTTGATGATGATTTGTTGGCTAATTTTAATCAGTAGTGTTCTGCTGCAAATGCTTTTGAAAGGCCTTTTGATTTATTTGTCTTATAGTAATTTAAGAACTGAATATCAGAGCACAAAATTACTAATGTTCTTGAAACAGCAGCTTTAGCTGATGACAAAATATTGACCCACAAGAGTCATGCTAGGGATGTACACCCCCATTGTGACAGGAGAAACCTTAATAGTTGGCATTGTGATAGAATTCCAACTAATAGTGCATTGAAAGCTCTGCAGGCTGTGTATGATTCAGTTGCACAGTCGATAACTTTTTTCATTTAAAAAACAACAACAGCAACTTCATGAGCACAGAGCAAAGTTTAGAGAGCTTAGCCCTGGTGATCTCCCGTTCCAGATACAATTTATGAATCTTTACTCTACCGTATGTTATACAGGCAAGTCTATATCATTGGTTAAAGAAAGGCAACCCAATTGTGCCATGTAAATGTTGATGTTATACCTGTGGTGCATCTGGGACTGCTAAGATGTATATAGGGAACTCTTTTGTACTCTTTTTTCCTGCTCTTTGGTGGAAGCCAGTTTGGACTTTGCGTGTTGGGTGTAATACATTTGTCAGTAACACAGTAATCTAATGCTTAACGTACTCAATTACTTTTATGATAAGTAATGAGTAATGTGTAATGCATTATTTTTCTTGAGTAATGACCCCAACACCTGGCTGTGGCAGATCATAACTCACAAGATGCAAGGGTTTAGATGACCTTATTATATATGGTTGCCTGAAAATTGTGGAACTACAGAATCTAGATGTGTTTGTCAGACATTTGCCTGCATCCAAATGTATTTTAGGATTTACAGATCTTTCATAGGGGACACACAATCCCACACGCAGCTGCTGGAGCATGGCAGTGATGTCAGGGATGCTATAGTGATCCAATTTGGCAATGATGATCTGGCATCATTTCTAAGTTTACATTTCTTCAGTATTGAACAGCAGACATTAACATTTCTTGTTGGAGGTCATTTAAAAAAGAATAAACCCCGACCCCCAGGGGTCGTTTGGTACCGGACCGCGAGATTTGAGGCTTGGGTGTGAAATTTATGGTTTTCAGGGTTTTTATCGATTTTTATCATTATTTTTTTTAATCGTTTTTATCGTTAACGGGGTTTCCTGGGTCTTTTCCCATGTGGTATGAATAAATCTGCTTCTTTTCTTTTTGGTACCGGTACTGGTTTTATTTTGTTGTATTTATCTGCGACACCTTAAAGGCTGGTCTGTGAAAATATTGTCAGAAATAAACCGGTCCGTGGGGCAAAAAACGTTGGGGACCGCTGAGTATCTATAATACATAAACATCTCCATAAATATTCAAATAAATACATATAAAGGGAATGGATGCAAATTACATACAGATACAGATAAATGAGTAAATAAGAATTATGTATGGTATTAAGGGTGTGTGTGTGTTTGGGGGGGGCATGATGTTGAAAGAGCTTTTAGTGAATTCAGTGTTCAGAGCAGAGATGTGCAAAGCAGTCGGTATTGGTATTTGTTGAGGGGGGGAAGTATCAAAATAGGCGTAAAGATCCAGTTTTTTTGTGTTACAGTTCTAATTAACATTAGTGTAAGTATTCTTTAGTAGTGGTGCCGGTGGGGGGGATTGGTGCTTATGGGGGGGTTGGCAGACAGTACCAGGAATAAGATGCTTTAAGTGCATGTGATTATGCATAACAGATGTTGACAGATGTTTGACATAACTGCCTCTGCTGATCTGACTTTTGCACACATTACATAACAGTTTGGTTTCATCTGCAGCACTGAGTGTAAAATGCTTCCACACAAGTTGATCAAGTTGTTTTGGCTGGTGCAGGACCAAGAGGTGGCTCAGCAGCAGCAGCACTCTTTTCTGTTTGGTTGACCAACTCCATGTGGGGAGTTTCAGCTAAGTTAATGAGTGACGGAAAGCTCTGCTACTAGCCTATATCTTGCTGTCTGCAAAAGACAGAGTAACATATATGTACCATATAACTCCCACAGGTGCATACAGTTCGACACAACAGAAGCATTGTTTTATCCTTTTAAACCGAACTTTAACGTTACTCTGTCAACAGCCTATTGTCTAAATCCGGTCCTTTTTTGCGCCACGGACAATATTTTTACGGACCGGACTTTAAATACAACAAAATAAAACGAGTATCGGTACCAAAAATAAATAAATAAAAATATGTATTCATAACACACGGGAAAAGACACAGGGAAACTGAGGTAACGATAAAAACGAATAAAACCCTATAAACCATAAATTTCACAACCGAACCTTATCACTCACGGCCCGGTACCGGTCCACGGCCCGGGGGTTGGGGACCGCTGGTCTAAATTACTAACAGAGCTACGTAAACAGAGCGAACATGAGAGCACTGCAGACGTCAATAATGCAGCGTAATGGAATCATCTCCCGATCCTCGCTAAAGTTACAAACTGCCTCCGGAACCCAGTTAAGGTCCAAAAAATCTATTCAACAAACATAGTGATGCAGTTCAGTTCAGTCTTGTCTGCGTGGAGCAGCCTGTGTCATTCACCTTTTACATGCACTGCGGTCTAATAAGGACACTCAGCTTTTTGATATAAAGTTTTTCTTGTTCCCGAACACAAATATTTTTAAAAATATTTATTCAAAATAAGTATTCGTAAAAAAACACGATATTCGTGCTCATCCGAATCCACCCCTAGTTCAGAGTTTTTATAGCCTGAGTAGGCAAGTGTGTTTTTGTAACACTTTAACGCAGCTGTGACCCGTGGAGGGCCAGAGGCACCAAAATGAATGAATTAAATATGCCACGAAGTAATTAATTATATGTTGAATTAATTAATTAAATTATTGCAGAGAGTAATTAACACCACCCAAAAAGTCATTGGCTGCCCTCTGCCAGATCCTCCTGTCTCAGAAAAATCAGGGCCATCACAGGTGACCCCTTGCACCCCGCCCACCTGCTGCCCTCTGGTCTGCTCCTCAAGTCAGTCAGGTCCCACACCTCCAGACTCACTCACAGCTTCTTCCTCTGGGCCATTCAGACTGTTAACAAACACTATCACCCCACACCACACCCCTACCCACCCACCTCACCAATCTGAGCTATGGTCTCAGTAACCCTCATCACTCAGGCCTCTCACATATGGACTCTATATTCACACCACGTCCTTACTTCTTCCAAGCACTTTGCTGTCCATTGTGTGCCTTTCTCTTGTTTTGCATATATTCACAGCGGTGTGGAACACCCATAAGCTTGTTGTACATGTAAACAGGAAACATAATGAGATGCAGACATGATAACACGAGCTTGACAACATAGGACACACAGACATGAAACATGAGAGATTAAGACCCGCAGACCTAACATGACGAACAGACGAGAAACACACTGTAGATATATTCAGAGGGAAAAGGGAACATGAGACATGGACATAACGAAGTACAAAAAGAACATGATGGCTGGGGGAAAATACACATAGTAGATGGAATGGGTCATGGGGGGGGCAAGAGGAGGAGACGGTGGACAAAGACATTATTGAAACACATGAAGGGAGACTTAGACACAAGGGGTCTAATAAACAAAGAACTAGAACTGGGAAACAGGAGCTTAAGATGACTAAGTGAACTTAAACATAATCCATAAACATCAAAGTATATTAAAACTCAAAGTCTTGTGCTGAATGTCTTACTACCTTTTGTGGTTTTTAATGTCCATTTCATGTGGATTATTTCAGTGGCTGGATTGGCTTCCAGGAGGATAAGCCTGAAGCCATGCGAGGTCCATGGTGGTGGTCCTTCTCCACCCCCCCTTTGTTTTACAGTACCTGGGTGTAACGTTGGTGAGTTTGTATGTGCTCCTTTTTTCTTCTTCTTTTTGTCCTGAGCAACTGGTGAGTCCAGCTCAGCCTTTCTCTTGTTTTTACTTGATTATTGGACAGATTTATCTGCTTCAGTCAACTCTTGATAGTGATCCAGCCTGCAACTGCTTATAATTTCTTTTTATACATGTAATAAATATATCTTAATATTTAAACCAATGTATCTCACTGGGTTGCATTTTAAAACCTGTGCAGCCTTCTATTTAATTTGCTTAAATATTCCATCTTTATATTTCCTAGGAGTGAAATTCCCCTAGGTGGCAGGTCGCAACTTACTTAATGACAACCCCCCCTGAGCACATTGCCAGTAGCAAGACCTCAGGTTAAGTAGTTTTGAGACAAAGTTAAAGAGGCGAGGTTGAGATGGTTTGCAAATATATAGAAGGGATAAGGTATATGAGGGATACCGCAGAGACGACTCGTGGAAGTAGTGAAAGAGGAGATGCAAATGGTGGGTGTGGTCTGTAGCTCAGCTGCAGGGGAGGTGTGGTGCAGTGGGTTCAGGTGGCAGTACCGGGGGAGGCTGGCCAGCACAGTTGGTGGTCATCATTAAGTCATGCCGCCACTTTTTCAGTAGCACCGGTCAGAAACTAGAAGAGAGAGGAGAGGAGCTGGAAGTGGACAGCTGCAGACAGCAGACATGACAGAGCAACTGTCTGTGTGGAACAGCTGCAGCTGCTGCTGTTCAGTATTATGGGGAATATGAGCTAGCTGCCATAACATCCTGGAAAGGCAATGCTGTAAATTGGGTTGTTCTGGCCAAGAATAACACTGAGTCATGTTACAGTTGGTGTGACAGAAGTGGATGCTCGGATTAGTACATGCTGAGATAAGATGGAAGCAGAAGATCCACTGTGGTGACCCCTAAAGCGAGTAGCTGAAAGAAATCTCTAAAATACTTCTGCAATTAAAAATCATTAACTAAGTAGTGACTGAAAGAATTACAAATGTGAGTGGCGAATATGAACTTTCTCAGAAAGGTGAATGGCTTCTCCGAGTAAGGAGCTCAAACATTCGAGGTGGACTAAGACTAGAGGCAATGCTCCTCAATATTGAAAAGAACCAGCTGAGGAGGTCCAGGCATCTCACTGGGATGCCTCCCTGTGCCACCTGGGAGAGGTGCTCTGAGGCATGTCCTACTCTGAGCAGGGCATAGACCAAGGACACACTGGAGAGATTAGATCTTTCTAGGCTGGCCTGGAAATCCCCTGGATGAGCTGCAGTAGGTGGCTTGGGAAGAGGAGGCCTGGGTTTCTCTGCTTAGATGCTCCCCCCGTGACCCGGACCTGGACAAGTCACAAAATTGTACAAGGAAGTTATTGATACTGCTCAAAAAATGTAAAAACACCTCTGAATCAGAGTATAGCATGAAGTCAATGAACTTCAGGAATAGTACTCTGCTAGTTAAGTAGCAGAGGGGATTGTTGACCAGGTTTAGCTACTTTGGTGTTAACAAACTTCACAACAGGTGCACTAGAGAGGCAACAATGAGACAACCCCAAAAAAGGAAATGGTTTTACATGCTACTAACATTGCTGCCCTCCTTATCTTTCCGAGTGTTTTTCACTATTTTTGCATTTAGTTTGTCACGGTTCTGGGTCAGTTTGACCCAGTATTTTGAGTTGTCATGTTTTTGCAGGTTTAGTTTAGTTCCATGTGTCATTTTCTGTCTGTCTCTGTGTCGTGTCTGCATCTTTGTTTAGTGGTTTCTTGTTCCTGTTTTATTGTGAAGGTCTGCGTCTCATGTGAGTGTGTTCAGTTTTACCTCTTGTCTCGTCTCGTTGATTACTCCCAGCTGTGCCCCCACCTGTGTGTAATCTCCCTGTGTTTCTCTGTGTGCATTAAAGTCTTTGTAGTTGGTGGTCTGTCTGTGTATTCCACCATGTTTCATCCATGTGTTCCCTGCTGTCACCATCTTGTACCGTCGTCCACCTTGCTTCATGTTTGAGTTCCGGTTTGTATTCAGTAGTTTAGTTGTCTCCAGTATAGTTTAGTGTGATCTCTGTTTCCATTTTTCCACTGGCGCATTGTGTTCAATAAACCACCTTCACTCCTCCACTTCTGCATGGGATTGAATCCTCATTTATTATTTTCATACGGCTCATCTCACTCGTCGTGACAGTACGGAATAGCCAGATATGGATCCAGCGGCAGTCACACCACCCAGGGAGCTTCAGGAGGCCGTTATCGACTCTGCTTCTAAATTAATTTACCAGTGGTTAGAGCATGAGGGAGAAGCCCCTCTTTACACTGTGGAAGCCAACCTACAACACCTCATTTCCGGTTATCCCTGGTTATTGGACTCTCTGCATCCGCTCGTGCAGAATTTCGTTCTCCACGAGCTTCACCTACGCCCCCCTGCTACCGCTCGCCTGCTCGCTTCAATGGAGGACGTGCCGTCCGAACCGCTGGACGAAGGATTACCCGGCCTGTCGGAGCCGTCTCCAAGAAAGAAGCGACGTTTGCGCTGTCGGCGTGGCACCCCACATGTAAACAATCGGCTGTGGTGAGTGAAAGGGACGCTTTTTCTGCTGCGTCAGACTCTGTGACTGTGTTTTCTGGAGCTATTTTTTGTGTGTCTTCTGAAGATAACAATTTTTCTGTCTCACCCATGGCCACTGCTTCAAAGTCTGTTTCTCCTGAGCCCACGCTCTGTGTTAATGACTGTTTCCATTCTGTTTCCAAGCCTGGTATTATGAATTTAGAGAATGGAAATGTTTGGGACCCTTTTTTTACCTGCGCTGATTCATTCAGGGGAAGTTGTAAACCTCACCGAAACAGTTTTTCCTGATCATGTTCTTCCATCCACACTTTCACCACAGTTTAACGTTGGGTCTGCAATTCAGTTAACCGCAGTTCAGTCAGCCGCTCCACCACCTGTTACAACTTCGCTACCTGAAGCTCAGTTGCCACCAGTTCAGCAGCCTACCCACTCTTTCATTCAGCCTCCATCTTCACTGTCTAATTCTAAGCAGGGAACACACTTCACCACAATATCTGCTGGTTCTCTTAAGCTGGCCATGTCAGAGACAGTTGCTCCCTCTAGGGCCTCCCCAGAGGCTGGGTGTCAGTCACCAGCCAACTCTGGACCCCTAGAGGTCAAGACGCCAGCGCCAGCAGCCTCACTGGAGAACTCACCAGAACAGTCTCGGCTCTCAGCACCCCCTGAGAGTTCAAGTGAGTTCATCCGTCCGCCTCCGTCCTCTGCTGAGTGTATTGGGGAACACTTTCAGCCCTCTGAGGACTGCATCCCACTGTTGCTGCCTGAGTCTAGCCACTGTGCTGCTCAGTCCCAGCCAGTGTCCACACTGGCAGAGGTCTGCGTACTGGCTGCTTCAGTGTCTGTTTCCACTGGAGGGCCAGAGGAGCCCGTCCAGTCTCAAGCCACGTTAGCTGGGGGTTCAGGTGAACCCAGCCAGCCTCGAGTGTCGTCTGCTGGAGGGCCCGAGACGCCCGTCCAGCTTTAAGCCAAGTAAGCTGGTGGGTCTGAGGAGCCCACCCAGCACCACACCTCGTCTGCTGGGGGTCCTGGAGGACCCAGCAAGCACATCCTCACATCTGCTGACGGTCCGGGGAAGTTTGTTCAGCCACCACCTGCTGAATCATCCCCTGTGACTTCTACACCGTTGCCTGCATCCACATCACCTCCTGCAGCATCACCTACTGCAGCATCACCTACTGCAGCATCACCACTGTCAGGTTCCGCAGCCGTGCCTTCATCCACACCTGGTCCTGCCTCCGTGACACCGTCCTCGTCTGGTCCTGCCTCGTCTTCGTCCTCGTCTGGTCCTGCCTCGTCTTCGTCCTCGTCTGGTCCTGCCTCGTCTGGTCCGGCGGTTGCCACACCGCCGTCAGAGCCAACTCGACCCGTTCCGCCTCGCCTCTGCCGGCCATTTTCCGGGCCTCTAAGTTAGCATCATGGCCTTCGGGGACGGCCTCCTGAAAAAGTTTGTCGCCGCCGCTGGCATCGTGGCCGACCTCCGGACCTGCTCAGTGGCCGCCACTGCCTTCCAAGTGGTCGGCCTCCTGATTGGTTTTGCCTGCGGCGCCGCCGTTGCCGTGTGCACGGCCGGCCTCCAGAACTGTCTTGGTCTTTGTGTTGTCGACCCCTGGGTCGACCCCCTGAACTTTTCTCGGACTCTTGTTGAACTCTAATTTTACAGCATTGACAGGAAGAGGGAGCAGACAGCCCCTCCTTCTAGAGTGGGTGTTGGGTGTATCTTGGCGGTAGCCAACTAGGTGTTGTCTCCACAGTCAGCCTGGTATCATGCGGGTCAGCAGAGCAGTTACTCCATTACAGTGTGGTACCTGGATCTTGCGGGATCCCTTTGTGTCAGTCTTGTGTCTTTCAGACTGATAGCTCCTCTGCTTCTTAGGGTTGGCCTTCATTTCTGGCAGGGTGCTGACCTGGTGGGCATGTGCTTAAGGTATTGGACCGCACCGTCTCCCCATGCGCTGTTTTACATATGGAATATGTAAATGAGCGGACAGATAGTCTTGATGTGATAGAAAGCATGCTGTTATTTTGCAACCTTGGTTCTCTGAGTGAGAAACTCTCTCCCCAACTTTAAGGACACTTGGAAACACGTCCCAATGACACTATCAGCGATTTCATGTCTGCACAGCTGTTTTATAGTTAAGCTGTGAGGTGTGGCAGTACTGTCTTCAAGAATTTTATACAACCTGACTAATGGGGGGTCATTCTCCTGTACATGCGGGATATGTAACAGAGCAGAAGAGAACCGAGGTTACACAGTAACCGTTCATATCCTGGTTTCTCAGATTCGTTTTGTGTCTTGTGTGAGTTTTTGGTTGTTCTACTTTTGTGTTTACAAGCTACAGTATTAAAGCTGCTGTGTTAGTTGATTTTTTTTTTTGGTCTCCAAGTCCTGCATTTGGGTCCTGTCTAGAATTCATCTTAAAATCCTTTTGTTCACTAATAAATGCCCTGTCATGGTGCTCGGTTGGCGACCCAGTGCTTTGAGATTTGTTCTGATTTGATGTTTGATTTTTTTCATTTCATTCATTCTCTATTAGTGTTCAGGTTTTGTTCTCAGGGTCTCTAGGTCTTAGGCTTTCTTCCTCTGTTTAGTGTCTACTTATCCCTGTCCAGGTGCTTTCTCTGTGCTCTGTTTCGTGTCTCTGTGTCTGTGGACTTCCTGTTTTACTTTGAAGGTCTGTGTCTTTTGTCTCGTCGCGTTAATTAGGATCAGCTGTGCCTCCCTCCTGTTTGCCATTCCTTGTTTCCGTGTGTGTATACAGTGCGCGGTTGCCTGTGTTTCCTGGTGTCTCTCTTCGTATCTCTGTTCATCATCCCGTGTTCTTCCCTGCATGTTATGGTTTCAGGTTTGTTCTCTAGTTTTCCCAGTTCAGATCTTTTCTTAGTTCTGTCCTCGCCATCCTCGCTTTTGTTTGTTTTCACCTCCTGTTAATAAAGCTTACTTGCATCATCAGCCAGTGCCTGCATTTTGGGCCCTTCTTAATAACTCCACACGGCTTGCCCTGCGAACCTTGACATGCCCCTTATTGAATACTTAGATCAGCTGATGAGTAGGTGTTCATAGTTCAATGTACCAGACTTGCTGCTACAGGTAATTAGACTTTTACCATTGCAGCTCTGAAACAGAACAACATGTCCTTTAAATATGCTATAAATAAACATTTTTCTTTTTAAAATTTATTTGTTCTTTTTTCTTTGTTCAGTTTTTAAATAAAATCATATAATACACTATAATAAACATGACTTGTGCATAATCATTTATGATAAAACACATATGTCAGAGTAGAAACCGCTTCTTAGTCTATTAGTCTTTGTTCTGATGTGTCCGTATCTTTTGCCTGATGGCAGCAGTTTGAAGAGATTATGAGCAGGGTATGAGGAGCCTCCACATATCTATAGTATAATACTCACCATATCTCTTTGTTGTGCTTCCAGTCAGGTCTTCAGGATGGTAGCATGGTATGTGGGCGTGTCTGAGGACAGCAGCAGCAGTGAACAGCAGTCATGGAGATGGAAGGTACTGCTGAGCCAGCCTTTGTGGATGTGGACCAGGGCCTGACTTTAGCCTGTGTCGCCTTCCTCTGCTTACTGCTGATGGCCATGATCATCCGCTGTGCCAAGGTCATAATGGACCCATATAGTGCGATTCCTACCTCCACATGGGAGGAACAGCACTTGGATGACTAACAAACTGAAACACATATATACATATACAAGGGGGTAGTGGTGGTTTTTCATTTCACTAAATGACAGTGTGTGTTTTTTTTCTTCTCTAAAATGTTGAAGCTCCAGAACACATGTACTGCTGTACAATCGAAAATTGTATGAAATCCAGACATAAACATGGAATTTACACATCAGCAAAGATTGAAGGAAATGCTGCTGTTTGAAAAACCATTGTTGGAGTGACACTAATACAACCGATACAATAACCTTGGCTTTTGTGCCTAGGGATGTCTTCCAGAGCCTGAATTCTTGTTTGTGTAATAAACACTATTAGTATTTACAAGTGGACAAAACACTTGACTGACCGCACATTTCCCTTTACAACATTACAGACTGGAGAAAAAAAGCAGACGATGATATAAAGCAGAGGACCCTTTCACAAAAGTGGAAACAAAGAAAAATACCATATAGTGATAACACATAACTTAAGCAATGTTTAAGAATAATCTAAAGTATCATTTTAGTTTATTGCAAGTTTTATTTCTTGGTGTTTTATTTACAATTCTGGAATGCTGACAAATATGATGGAACGTCTGAAGATATTGGAACAGATTAAATCAAAGTCATCATTTGATGACTGATAATTATATGTAGTCATCAACCACAGTTTATTACAGTTGTCCAAAATATTGTTTTTCCCTGTTTTTGGAACTTTGGTAGAAATTAGCAGTAGATAATCATGAAGCCATGAGGTTAACCTCATGGACACCTGATTGATTTTTTTTTAAAAAAATTTTTATTTAAAAAAAGCCTAAAATATAGAGATTTGCCATTACTTTGGAGATAATAATAATAATAATAATAATAATAATAATAATACATTTTATTTATTGGCACCTTTCAGACCCTCAAGGTCACCTTACAATGACACGTGAACAATAGCATAAAAACATAAAAAAAAATATGTATATATAGTAAACATGGTAAATAAAATTTAGACATAATCAGTCATAAAGGCAAGTATAAAAACTGAGCAGGTAAAAATGGACTAAGACAGATCAGGTGTGTGCAATTCTAAATAGATGAGTTTTGAGACGTGATTTAAAAGTGGTGAGACAGTGTGTGGTCTCGGGGCAGAACAACTAAAGGCTCTGAAGAGAAATGAAGACAGAAAAAACTAAACAACAGCAGTGTTTGATGGGTTATTTAAGTTGGGCCATGTGCTACCTGGTCCCCAACAGCAAAGGACAAGACACTGAAAACTGACCAAATTTCAGTCAAGAGATCACATGATGTGATGCAGCCACGAGGTTAACCATTAACCCTCTGCGGCCCAGGGCATAATTTGCCGTTTTTTAATACTTTTGATCGTACTTTTATATTTATTTCACCTTAAAAAACTATTTGTCTTGCCTTGTTTGCTATAATTTTTTAGCACAACCTCTCATCAATTTTTCATTTTGCCATTCTGCGTTAACACAACTGATCTAAAATCACACATAAAACATAAAATCAGAGTCGGAAAAAACTCACAAACATGTTTAGCGAATCATTTTCATACTTTTAAATGCAAATATAAATCGCACATTTTTAAAACGTATGCACAAATTTTGCCAACAGCAAAGTAACATGCTGTTTACCTAAAAATGCAGCCAATTTCTCAGGCGCTTTTGTACAACCCTTTAAAACTACTAAATTAAAGAACAATCTGGTTTCACGATAAGATGCCACACAAATTTGACCATTTTTGCCGCTCCAACAAATATTTTCTGCCCACAACAAGACAGAGGAACAGTCCTAGGTCTAAAAACTGACAACAGGTGTATCACTCCTCCTGTTTTCCACCTGGAGACAGCGTTTACAATCTGCCTTCATTAGTGGCTTCATTGTTTTGACGCTCAAAACAAACAAATGACTACACTACACATTAACTACATAAGACAACAATACACACAAACTACACACTCCTAAAACGCTAAATGTGAAAATACGCTATCTCCCTCGCTCGCTCGCTCTCTCTTGCCTGATGTCACTCCCAAAACTTTCCCGTCTTCCTGCCAAATGCCTTGTTTTGCCATATAATTCCAGGGAACGAATACCTAAATAATCATATTTTTGACTACAGGCCCAAAGTTTCTAAGTAAAAAATGTAATTAAATTTTGATTAATTACATGGCAGGTCATGGTTTTAACAAACCTTTTGACCTTTTAGTAAAGTTGTGTTGGTCCCAGGTCTCATTATTACTATTGAAATGATGGCCTACAAAACTGCAAAAATACAAAGTTGTGTTAAGAACATTAGCCATGATCTCTGTTATGTGCTGACAGTATATCGTATGATGTGATTTTGACATATGATGTAATGTTATTTTGGCCATCCACAGTAGACAAATGCAACAGCCCCAGTTACTTAAATATTCAATGCTGTCATCACAAAAGAAAAGGTTAGACCAGCATACTTTAAAATGATTCATTTCTGGACAGAGACAATGGCACTTAACTGATTAAACAAGTTTACTAATAATTTCAAGTACTAGTCAGAACTTAATAACGGACAACAAGATAACATATGAGTGGTTACCAGGCTCTACAGAAAACAAACTGCATTACTGGACCTGTAGGGTCCAAGGTTTTTAAGGTTTTCACCAATACTAACAGATAAATTGCAGCAATTTCAGTCTTCTAAATATGACCCTTGCAAGTTGCCAGACTCATGGAGATGAAAAGCCAAATCACCAGAGTGCCCCTTTATATCACTTATTACACAAATACAACATAACGAGGCCTTTGAATATTACTTTCGCTGTCAGCCACATGTGAAAATTTTATATGTTTTTTTAAATAACTCTGACTTGACAGAATTATAGCTTGTTTTTGATGTAGTGTCTGTGAGGATAAATGCTCAAACAATCTGTAGCCTTTACGACAGCAGTCTTGCTTGATTATGTGCTAATGCATGTTGATGCATAGGATTTCCTCTCCTGGTGGTGAAAGGAATGCACACACCGTGTCCATGCAAAGATAAACTCCAAAGCAGAGATTGAATGTGTCCCGGTTTAGGGCAGTATAGCACTGACACCTTTGCCTGTCTCAGCCACTAGTTTAAAATAAGCTGGGTGTTCTTGTTGCATATGTCTGACTTATATTTGTGCGTAGACTGCATTTATCATGTATGAAATGTAAGATGCATGTTATGAAGTGCCTATGCTCATAATAAACAACAGAGGAGCCATTTAATACAGAGTTCTAGATCAGCTCCTCAAATCCTTTAAAGTCCTTGGACAACTTTTCATTCGGGTTTCAAAATTGTATAGTGTCTTTCTCCACAGACAGCCATGCTCCATCTACCAGAAAACATATCCATACTCTGATACATGCATCAGAGAGCAACCTGGGGGTGGTATCTTGCCCAAGGGTATTTGACATGCAGCCTGGAGCCTCCAGGGACTGAACCACTAACCATCCAATCAGTAGATGACCTGCTCTACCTTGTATCCCAGAGTCTGTGGGCTACACTCTATAGGCATTAACTACTCGTAGAACTGGTCATCTACCACTGAGGGGTTAAGTGTCCAGCTACTACAGTATGTATGTCCAAATATCTTTGGGCAAGATACTGAAGCCGAGTTGCCCTTAATGCATTCATGTGAATGTGTGCGTGCCTTCTAGCAACTACCAAGAAACAAACAGATAGGCAACAAACTAAAAGACAAACACAGATGATCACTGAAAGGATCAGGTGATGCTGCAACATTTTGTGACAACCGATTGGATATTTACTTCATTTCAGTTCAATGTTATTTATATAGCGCTAAATCACAACAACAATTGCCTCAAGGTGTCACGAAGTGGGATGGACTCAAGTGCAGAAAAGGCAGCTAGAATACAGTTCTGTTTATTACTATACAACACCAGGTGCAAATATATACAAGTGAGAGGGCGGGGGGAATCCAGGGCACAGGGAAATCCGGGAAAGGAGCTCTTCACACACGAGGGACTTCACAAAAAACACAGCACATCAGCAGCCCGCACACCAAGGGTTCCAGGGAAACGGAATTCCTGTTTACAGACAACAAGTGATTAATCCAAAGGGTCAGCGACACGAAAAGGAAACAAGAGACTAGTACTCCGGAGCTTACTACTGAGGTTACTCAATAGTCCAGCAACGAGATGTTTCCAACCACTGCCTTAAGTAGTGGATGAATTTAGGCGATGAGCCACAGGTGTGTGATTAACTTCAGGTGCGAGGGCCAGGGGCGGGAGCCCGCAATGAGCTCTGCCCCGGCGAGACACGGCAAGCGTGAGAGAGGTAGATGTAAACAAGAAACATATGTAGCCAACCTGAGGCAGACACGGGGACCATGACACAAGGTGCTTTATATTGTAAGGTAAAGGTCCTGCAATAATACAAAGAAAACAGATGAAAGGATCATATGACCTCCATGAGCAAGAGTTTTGGTGATAGTGAGAAGGAAAAAAACTCCCTTTTAACAGGAAGAAACCTCCAGCAGAACCAGGCTCAGGGAGGGTTATCTGCCACGACTAGTTGGGGGTGAGGGGAGGAAGGCAGGACAAAGACACATGTCGAAGACAGCCCGAGATAACATCAAATAATTGAATGCAGAGAGGCCTATTAACACATAGTAAGTGAGAAACGTGACTGAAGAAGACACATTCAATGCATCATGGGAATCCCCCAGCAGCTTACATCTATTGCAGCATAACTAAGGGAGGATTCAGGGTCACCTGATCCAAACAAAACTAAATGCTTTATCAAAAAGGAAAGCTTTAAGCCTAATCTTACAAAGAGCGTCTGTCTCCCGATTCCAAACTATCAGCTGGTTCCAGAAGAAGAGAGGCCTGAAAACTGAAGGCTTAATATGTGCGTTGAAGGACATGTCCTGGTCAAAAATGACTCCAAGGTTCCTCATAGTGTTACTGGAGGCTGAGGTAATGCCATCCAGAGTAAGAGTCTGGTTAGACACCATATTTCTAAGGTTTTTATGGCCGAGCACAATAACCACAGTTTTAACTAAATTTAGAAGCATAAAATTAGAGATAATCCAGGTCTTTGAGTCTTTAAGACATTCCTGCAGTTTAACTACTTGGTGTGTGTTATCGGACTTCAAGTTCAACCTACAACAGGAGCTGCTAGTGATCTTCTACGCTGCCATCATCCAGTCTATCCTGTGCCCACTAATCACTGTCTAATTGGGCTCAGCTACGAAGCAGGACAGGACCAGACTGCAATGGAGAATCAGGTCTGCAGAGAGGATTATCGGTACTGATCTTCCCTCCATCCAAGACCTGTACAGGTCCAGTGTTTGGAAACAGGCAGAAAACATCTCTGCAGACCCCTCACACCCCGGAAAAACTATTCCAACTGCTGCTTTCAGGCAGGTGTTGTTTACAAAAACCACAGAGACAGTTTCTTCCCTCAGGCTGTCACTCGGAAGGACACCGTGAAATAACGCACTGCTATATCATTCAGGTTGTATACCCATATGCACAATGAACTACACAGTTTTTCATTTACAAGCTATACAAACTTGTTTGTATAGTATCTTAAGACTTTCTGCAAATTTTTTTTCTTACTTTTTATCTGTGAGCTGGACTCAAAACTTGTGTTCACAAAGAGCAGAAAAATGTTATACAAGAACCAGAGCAGTGAGTGACGTGATTTAAAGTGAAATAAAATAAAATAAAAAGTATTATAGCAATAAAACTGTATTTTTCAAGGGTGAGAAGCTGTTATCCAAAAGTTGACCAAAATGACATTTTGTTGACGACAAAATGTATAAAGACTTCAAGACTTCAGCCAATAGAGAAACACATGAAGGAGGAAAATGATCTGATGGAGACTGGAGAAGATCAGCCAGATGGACAACATGTGTCGCAGCTGAAGTGCCAGAAACCAGGAAGCTCCACCATGAAGGGAAGGAGAATCCCAGCACAGCTTGAGACGTGCAGGCAGGGAGATTCAAACAACAGCAGCAGACCAGCATCCAACTGTAATAGTATTAGTAAAAATGTACAAATGAAAGATTTTTTCACAGATCAATAAAAATGTACATGGGCCAATAAAACTCTGAGCTGAGGGGCTGTTGGGTTGGACAGCGAATTAATATTAACATTAATTATTAACATCTACACCATCACAATGAGTCATTTTCAGCAGTATAACATGTTGCATCAGCGCACAGGGCAAACTTTTCTTTACTGCAGCAACCACATACAAGCAATACAGACACAGACTAACACTTACACAGGCAGAAACACATGCACAAAAATACACACATGGACACACAGGAGACACAAGTATACCTTATTTTATTTGACATTACTGCACATTTGATATGCCATGTAAATACACTGAAAGGGTTAGTTTTTAGTTGTTGTTTGCAGTTGAACTATTAAACATTGGTTTCCATTTGAGAAATTGCATTATTATTATTATTAGTAGTAGTAGTAGTAGTAGTATTAATTCCGATCAATTACTCACAAACACACCTCTCTAACTAACCATCCTCTGAGATTTCAGAAGACGTATGTTATTATTGGGAAATGACATGTTAAACGCTCCCTAACTGCTGGTATTTTTCACCTTTTTGGTGGCTCCGTAATGTGCTTACAGTCTCCTTGCAAGCTCGTGATGATCCTCAGAATTACCTCAGATCCAGTTCACATAAAAAGAAAATTCCTGTGTCTTGTAGACAGCTTTCACAGAAACAGGGTCTTTATCTTTGGTTATGTGATATTCTCAAGAACTTCTTATAGACTTCAGAAGGCACAGACAGGTCCACTCCTGTCTCATTATGACTGGAGAACAGGTGGAATCTGTCTCCACTTTCAGGTTTCTGGGTACCCATATATCAGCCGCTCTCACCTGGATGCACTACACTCACCCTGAGTCCATCAGCAGCTGCACTTCCTCCGTGTCCTCGGGAAGAATGACCTCGACCAGAAGCTGCTGCTGGCCTTCTACTGCTCCTCAGTGGAGAGCACACTGTCCTGCTGCCTGGATGTCTAAGGGGCCAAAGCTGAGAACAGGAAGACTCAAATTCTGTTATGCAAAGATTAGTTTCCCTGTGTCGAGGTAAGTGAAATGCAGGGAGGGATTTCCTTGCCAGGATGATGGAGGATGCATCAAGACATTCCAGTCTGGATTACAGCATTTGTCACTGGCCTCTGTATGGCGCCAAAGAGCCTTATGTAATTTGCTAATTATTTGTAATTAATTTAAACTTTCATGAATACCTGGACCCTATCAATGTTGCACAAGTAGTCCAACAAAATGCCTCCAGCCTCCAGCAGCCCACTGGTGTGACCAAACAATGAGAAAGACATTTCATGAGGGTGGCCCGAGGGCCCCGTGCCCTCTACTGGCCCTGTGTGCACTGCCCAACACCACAGAGTCTCATTGAGATTTGCCATAGAATTTGAGAATTGACAGGTCCAACATTGGGTCCTAGGTTCCTCTCGGTGCAGTAGCCAGGACAGGTCATCCTCTAACACTCAGAAAAACACATTTCAGATTTTACTTCAAGTTAATTCATTAATTAATTAAACAAAAGAAAATGAAAGAAAGAAAACAGAACGAGGTTGTAGGCTTTATGTGGTCAGATTTTGTTTAATATCTCCATCCAAACTGATTTCCAGGTCAACATGTGATGTCACACAACATCATGTGGCTGGGACTGGACCAAAGACCTGGACTGAATTAGCTTTCAAACCGAGTGGATTTCTGCTACGTGTCTATCAGCATGTTACCCTCAGCAGCTCTTTTTCATGTATTTTTTCTATATTTTTCTATATTTTTCTATATATACTTAAAAAAACACATTTTCTAGTCCTGTCAAAGGGCAAAACCCCATTTCCATAGAGACTGTGTCAGCTCCCAAACAGACAAAAAACTAACTAAAAACCAGCACGGCACACCGTGTTCACTGTTCATAATCATAAACTACACCTTTATTGGCTGCTATTTCCAAGCACATTGTGCGCTGTCGGTCCTGCGTGCTACACAACAACATTCAATATTTAGTATTTACTGCTGTTTACACTTAGCTAGATTAACGTGATGGTGTTGTGTTTAGTATGTTGCTCTGTTTTTTTGTTTGTTTTCTCTTCTTTTTCTCTCAACAGGTGATCCAGGAGATTTTTTTCTCTTCTTTCTCTTTTTAAGTGCCCTTTCTCACTGTCCCTTCTGGTTTTCTTTTCCTTCCTCTTTCTTTCTCCCTTTCCTATCCCTCAGTCATGTCTGTCCCATCTGTAACAACTGAAAATAAAATAAAAGAAATAATAACAACAAAGGTCGATCAAATAGACCAATACGGCAAGGCCGTGATGATCCATTTGGCAAAGTAAATCCATTGGGTCTCCTTGTTGGTCTTTAGACAACAATTCTGACGGCTAAAGAACCAAATGGGACAGGCAAAAAAAAAAAAAAATTAGGTCTCTCTCCTCCAAGTCTCTGTTAGTACATGACTTAATAATTGATCAACAAATTGATTTACTCTGCCTTACAGAAACCTGGTTGCAGCAGGATGATTATGTTAGTTTAAATGAATCAACACCCCCGAGTCATTCTAACTACCAGAAACCTCGAAGCACAGGCCGAGGGGGCGGTGTGGCAGCAATTTTTCACACCAGCCTATTAATTAAGACAGACTTTTAATTCATTTGAAAGCCTGATGCTTAGCCTCGTCCACCCCAGCTGTGAAACTCAGAAACCAGTCTTACTTGTTATCATCTATACACCTGGGCCTTACACAGAGGTCTGATTTCTCAGACTTTTTATCTGATTTAGTGCTCAGCTCAGATAAAATAATTATTGTGGGTGATTTTAACATCCATGTAGATGCTAAAAGTGACAGCCTCAACATGGCATTTAATCTGTTATTAGACTCAATTGGTTTCTCTCAAAATGTAAAAGAACCCACCCACCACTTTAATCACACTCTAGATCTTGTTTTAACATATGGCATAGAAACTGAACATTTAACAGTGTCTCCTGAAAACCCTCTCCTGTCTGATCATTTCCTGATAACATTTACATTTACAATAATTGATTACACAGCGGTGAAGAGTAGACTTTATCACAGTAGATGTCTTTCTGAAAGCGCTGTAACTAAGTTTAAGAATATAATCCACCCACTGTTATCATCTTCAATGCCCTGTACCAACACAGAGCAGAGCAGCTATCTGAACGCTACTCCAACAGAGGTCGATCATCTTGTTAATAATTTCACCTCCTCACTACGTACGACTCTGGATACTGTAGCTCCTGTGAAAACTAAGGTCTCTGACAAAAAGTCAGAGCTCTGTTGAGCCAACAATCCCTTTAACGTTAACTAGTAATGACTTCATGAACTTCTTCACAAATAAATTTTTGTCATTAGAGAAAAAATGACCAATAATCATCCCACAGATGTAATATTATCTACAGCTACTCTTAGTACCATTGATGTTAAGTTAGACTCTTTTTCTCTAATTGATCTTTCTGAGTTAACTTCAATAATTACTTCCTCCAAACCATCAACGTGTCTTTTAGACCCCATTCCTACAAAACTGCTCAAAGAAGTCCTGCCATTAATTAATTCTTCAATCTTAAATATGATCAACCTATCTCTAATAATCGGCTATGTACCACAGGCCTTCAAGCTGGCTGTAGTTAAACCTTTACTCAAAAAGCATCTCTAGACCCAGCAGTCTTAGCTAATTATAGGCCAATCTCCAACCTTCCTTTATATCAAACATCCTTGAAAGAGTAGTTGTCAAACAGCTAACAGATCATCTGCAGAGGTTTATTTGAAGAGTTTCAGTCAGGTTTCAGAGCTCATCACAGCACAGAAACAGCTTTAGTGAAGGTTACAAATGATCTTCTTATGGCCTCTGACAGTGGACTCATCTCTGTGCTTGTCCTGCTAGACCTCAGTGCAGCGTTCGATACTGTCGACCATAATATCCTATTAGAGCGATTAGAACATGCTGTAGGTATTACAGGTACTGCACTGCAGTGGTTTGTATCATATCTATCTAATAGACTCCAGTTTGTGCATGTAAATGGAGAGTCCTCTTCACACACTGAGGTTAATTATGGAGTTCCACAGGGTTCAGTGCTAGGACCAATTCTGTTTACATTATACATGCTTCCCTTAGGCAGCATCATTAGAAGACATAGCATACATTTACACTGCTATACAGATGACATCCAGCTCTATCTGTCCATGAAGCCAGATAACACACACCAATGAGTTAAACTGCAGGAATGTCTTAAAGACTCAAAGACCTGGATGGCTGCTAAATTTCTGCTTCTTAATTCAGATCAAACTGAGGTTATTGTACTCGGCCCTGAAAATCTAATCAGATTCTTACTCTGGATGTCATTACTTTGGCCTCCAGTAACGCTGTGAGGAACCTTGGAGTCATTTTTGACCAGGACATGTCCTTCAATGCACATATTAAACAAATATGTAAGACTGCTTTCTTCCATTTGCGCAACATCTCTAAAGTTAGAAATATCCTGTCTCAGAGTGACGCTGAAAAACTAGTTCATGCATTTATTACTTCCAGGCTGGACGACTGTAATTCATTATTATCAGGATGTCCAAAAAACTCGCTGAAAAGCCTTCAGTTAATCCAAAATGCTGCAGCAAGAGTACTGACAGGGACTAGAAAGAGAGAGCAGATTTCTCCTGTTTTGGCTTCCTGTTAAATCCAGAATTCAAAATCCTGCTCCTCACATACAAGGTCTTAAATAATCAGGCCCATCTTATCTTAATGACCTTGTAGTACCATATCACCCTATTAGAGCACTTCGCTCTCGCTCTGCAGGCCTACTTGTTGTTCCTAGAGTATTTAAAAGTAGAATGGGAGGGAGAGCCTTCAGTTTTCAGGCCCCTCTTCTGTGGAACCAGCTTCCAGTTTGGATTCAGGAGACAGACACTATCTCTACTTTCAAGATTAGGCTTCAAACTTTCCTTTTTGCTAAAGCATATAGTTAGGGCTGGACCAGGTGACCCTGAATCCTCCCTTAGTTATGCTGCAATAGGTGTAGGCTGCCGGGGATTCCCATGATCAGAGATGGGCAGTAACGCGTTACTTGTACCGAGTAGCTACGACGTGATGGGAAACTCACAGAGAAACTCGCGGATTCTTCCACTGACCGCGGCACACCTGCACCAGGGTAAACCTCCGCCTGCCCCACTCCTGCTTTACAGGTGAAAATAGAGCAACAGCACCGCTGAGTCTTTGACTTTATTTATTTTCTGCTGTGTTTTACTTGCATCTATTTGAAAGACTGAGTGTAAACACAAAAAATATTTTATTTTATGTGCTGGAATGTGCAGAAAATAGGTTTAAATGTTAAACTAATTTCTTCCAGTCAGAGAATGTTGCATATAATTTAATTTTTGCTTGATGCATAAAGTTAAAAGATTAAAACTAATAAAACAAGTTTTAAAAAGAGACTTTTCCATTTGATTACATTTTGTATGATGGATTATGCAGAAAAAGTAGAATTGGGCTGAAAGATCTATCGCTTTATCACCTATTCAGGTTGTAAATCGTGTTTTTAAAAAGTAAATAATTAATTACTTTTGAAAATAAGTAATCAGTAAAGTAACTGGATTACTTTTTGGGGAAGTAATTAGTTACTGATTACTTTTTTCAAGTAACTTGACCAACACTGCCCATGATGCATTGAGTTTTTCCTTTTCTCACTCACTATGTGTTAACAGACCTCTCTGCATTGAATCATACCTGTTATTAACCTCTGTCTCTCTTCCACAGCATGTCTTTATCCTGTCTTCCTTCTCTCACCCCAGCCAATCACAGCAGATGGCCCCGCCCCTCCCTGAGCCTGGTTCTGCCGGAGGTTTCTTCCTGTTAAAAGGGAGTTTTTCCTTCCCTCTGTCGCCAAAGTGCTGCTCATAGGGGGTCATATGATTGTTGGGTTTTCTCTGAATCTATTATTGTACGATCTACTGTACAATATAAAGCGCCTTGAGGTGACTGTTTTTGTGACTTGGCACTATACAAATAAAATTGAATTGAATTGAAAAGTGGGATTTTAAATCTTTTAGAAGCTTTTCAAATATGATCATCAGGGGAGATCTCATTTCATCTGTTTTGTTTATTTCTGACTGGTTTATTTCCTCATACTCTCACCTCTCAAAGAGTTGGGGTCCCAGAAGAAATCTACAAAAATCTGTGAAAAGAAAATGCTTCATTGCTCTTTTCCTACTTTTATCTAGAAATGTACACCCCAATCCTGGTCCAGATTACAAATGTTTGAGTACTCCTTGTGATGTTAAAGGTATTATTTATTTAAATGTCAGAAGTCTTCTTCCTAACCTGGATTCAGTGTAACTTTGGGTGAACACATCTGATTCTGATATTCTTATATTACCTGAAACCTTGCTTACAAAATCAATTACTGTTTAGCAATAATGAGACAGTGTGTCATGACGCTGTTTCTTCTTCACTGCACACTGAAGCAAATACAGAATCACCACCTCCAGACAGCTTTTTTTAATTCATTTTTTATTCAGCTTTTCAGAAATGATTGTCAGATTTTTGGAAGCATTCATTCTTGCATCATCTTTACCCTGTATTCAAGTTTACCAATTCATCTTTTTCCTATTTTTGGTCATATGCATATCCTGTTCCACTGGAGTTTCAGATAATAAGGTCAAAATGTTTACAAGTCCTGAAAAATCAGAATGACCTGAACATTTACATTTAACCAATTTTAAGCTGCTGCTCTGTAAGGTGACATAGAGAGATAATATATTCATCTCAGATCAACTTCTATGGAAGTGGAAGAGCTCCAGTTGGATAATTCTGAATGCAGCTGTGTTCCTGAGGTGGCTGAGTAAGTCCGCATGAAAACAAGACAATAACAGAACCAAATTTAAAATGGATGATTTCGTCATAGAGGGGATACAAAACATCAGTAACACTGATCCTGGTACAGCAGTAACATTGTGATATGATACAGGACAATCTCTCTGCTGGATGGTTATTTCATTATAGATCAGTAACAAGGTCAGAGATCACATTGAGAGAAATCTGCATTCATTCTTTACTAAAGCCCATAGCGCCCCTTTAAAGAGAAGAGGAGAGTGAGGGGGAAGGTCCATGTTGCAGTTTTCCATTGTTGTCATCAAAGCCAAGTGAAATACTTGTGTGAGTAGACATCTGTTTTAGAGCAGCAAAGCTGGAAGGATTGTTCCCTGGCACGTCCCAAAGCCCACCCTGTAGCCATCTCCTTCACAGTAACCTAAACAGAGGAAGCCATTGGACACGTATATGACCAGTGTCATGATGCTGTGTAATACTGTGTAAGCTCGAAAGCTGAATTTCTGACAGGCAATATAAAAGTAAAACTTTCTCTACTTTAGTGAGCCATCTGTTTGTAGTCATACATTTGTTTAGGGCTGTGCGATATGACCAAAATCTCATATCCCGATATAAGACATTTATTGTCCTGACAACGATATATATCAGAAAAATTTTAGATTTTCTGCCAATTCTGTGAATCTCGACTTGCATGAAATGTTTTCAGCTGGGTGTTGAGTCTTTTGACCCATGCATGAAACTATACATTTTCTGATATAAGTAGTAAAGGCCGCTTATATCTAAAAAAAAAAAGCGAGAACTTTAAGAAATTAATAGAGCCACTACAGTGACCATCACAACGCTGATAAAATATTGCTGTAAATTGTTTATTTGCAACACCACGAAACTGTCACGGCTGGCGGGGTGAGCCGTGTGGTGTGGAGGAAATGGAGGACCCAAAATGCAGCAGTGACTGATGGTACGAGTGATGTTTATTCACAAGTGGTAGTGGCAGAAACAGGCAGAGAGGTATGACAGAACAACTGAAGAAACCTAAACTGGGAGAACTAAATGACAAACCTGAGACCATACAAAAGGCGTGCGGGGCAGAGAGACGCAGAGACAGGAACACCATAGAACGCAGAGATACACGGAGGAACGCAGACGAGCCGACAACGAACACAGACCGACACCCACTAAATATACACACACAAGGTAATCAGGTAATCACACACAGGAGGGAAGAACAGCTGATCCTAATACACATGAGGACCGGAGGACACAAGCTGAACACAATGACAACAGACACAGACTTTCAGAACAAAACAGGAAATCTAGGACCCGAACCGGACACAAGGGGGGAGGACACAGAATAACTAGAACAGAGGGAAATAATCACAAAACACAAAACGCTGGGTCAACGACCCAGCACCATGACAGAAACAAACGGTAGCGTGATATGAAACGATGGATGTTTTCATATCATCATCCGAGCCGATATCGTTATCTCGAACAGCTACATTTGTTTATGTATTATTGTTATTATTTAACTATTTGTTTTTAACAACAATAATAAAATATTGAAATACACTTTGAAACTGAACAGATTCCTTTCATAATGTCAGCCAGATTAAATTTTCAAGTTCAACAAGTCCAAACTTCAGCTGCAAAATTAAGATAAGAGTTTATCTGGAAATGCCTGAAGCACACGAGAGTCCGACAGTTATGTTCTAATTCTTCAATCCTTATGTTTTGTCTATTGTAGTTAACCTTATCTTTATGTCCATGTTGGCATTATGTAAAGATGCAAAAATGTTATTGCTACTTCTAAAAATATTGTCACATAAATCCAAATGATATGAAGTGGAAAGCATACGTTTTAAACAGACCAACCTGATATAGTGACTTCATCTCCATCATTCAAGAAGGTTCTAGTTCCTTCTCCTCCCAGGTCAATGTTCTTAGAGCCATTCCACGACAGCTCAAGCATGGACCCAAAGCTCTCTGGATCCTGCCATGAAACAAACCAGTTGCAATAAGGACAATGGAAAAGCAACAACAGTGTGAAAAGCCCACAAGAGAATTTGCTAATGAGTGATGTTATATAATCTAGCTTACAAACTGAGAACTGACAGACAAAAAGGTACACATTACAGTCATCGAGTCCTAAGCATACTGTGCATGTGGACACTCACAGGTCCACTGATGGTGCCTGAAGCGAGCAGGTCTCCTGGTTTGACATTGCAACCATTGACCGTGTGATGGGCAAGCTGCTGCTTCATGGTCCAGTACATGTACTTGAGTCAGAGAGACAGAAATAAAAATAAAACATTAGTGAATTCAAAACGGGGACAGTCATGGTACACAGCGGCACAGCACGCTTTTCTACTGTGCACTTTATTTTGTCTTTTTTATGCCTTTTTACTGCAGCTTCCTGCAACACACTGTCACTTTCAGTCGTCAGACATCAGCCTCAGCCTGAACCTGGCCTTTACTTCAGATTCGACCGACATTATCCCACCTGAGATTGTGAGACCACCCAGCGCTCTGTGGTACATTGTCAGAAACAGACAGCCGAGGGAGAGGAAACAAAAGTGGGGATGGAGAACTGATTATCATATCCAGCTGTCAAAATAACAACACAAACCCCTCCATCCATCCTCATCCTCCTCATTAATGACAGCTCCCTCACAAACATCCCTGATCCCTCAGCGGAGTTACCGGTCAGACATTACACTGCCAGGACCGCAACAAAGGAAGGGGGGGGGGGGGGGGTGCTCTGTGCTTATGTGCTTCAGGACTGGTGCCGTAACAATAGGATTGTGGACAGTCACTACTCACATGTCAAATAAGTGCAGGCCCTTTAATTTACCTCACAAGCTAACGGCAGCTGCATCAAACAGCAGAGAGAGCGCCCGGAGAGTGTCCATAATCTTGCTTTCAGAAGTCATGTTTAAATCTGTGCTCTGTACCAAATTCCAACAACATGTTACATGTGCCACACAAATATGGACTCTATACTCAGAGCAAATCCTTTGCACTACTTCCAAGCACATGGTTCTCCAGTGGGTGCCTTTCTCTTGTTTTGTATATATTCCTGTTGACTGTATATATTTCACCTGTTTGTTATTTATTCCTGCTGTTTTTCTATTTACCTTTTATTCCTACACAGTTAGCATCGAGCACCCATAATTTTGTTGTAGATGTACATTGGCAATAAAGGGCTATTCTATTCTATTCTATTCTATTCTAAAAGAGAGCAACTGAAACTTTATACTGATTCTCCATTCTCCTAACGAATAAAGGCCAATCCTTCCTTTTGCAGTCTTCTGACCAGCTGAGAGAAATGAAGAAGTCAACAATGTCAAAATTGCTACAGCTACACTAAATAGATAAAAATGTCAGAACACATTTTACATAACACAAACATTTACAAGAGAATCGGTCTTTCTAAAGAACTCACTGACTTTGAGTGTGGTGCTGTAACAGGATTTCAAATCAGTTCATAAAAATGCTTCCCTTATTCCATGTCTGGTAAGGTTCTCCAGGTTCTCCCGGTCATTGTAGTCTAAGAAGCTTGGTAAGAAAAGCGTCTGAACGTCTTTAAGTTTCCTTGAAGACGTTTCACTTTCATCCGAGAAGCTTCTTCAGCTCTAAGAACAACTGGTGCAGAGTCACAGCTTTTAAGCCCTATGGGAGTGTCCCCCCAAGAGAGACATGGACCCCCTCAGATGAGAGGTGAAACGTCTTGAGGGAAACTTGAAGTAGTCCAGACGCTTTTCTTACCAGGCTCCTTAGACTTCCCTTATTCCATGGCCAATTTTATGTTGTTTCTTTGCTGCAGCAACTCAAAAAACCGGAGCAATCCATGTCAAGTTAAATCAAAGGATTGCTGAGAGCCAAGGCTTTAAATGACTCGATAACTTCAAAATCCCTCTGGCATTAACATCAGCACAAAAACCGTGTGCTGAGAGCTTCACAGCATGGATCTCCATGACTGAGCATCTGTTGCATATATAATGTGTAGATGGCTTACTACTTTTGTTTATACATGCTGTTTTTCTTTAGTGGTGCAGCCAAAGAATATAATAAAATATAATCATTTAAGAATGAAGCAACCATAAAATGCTGGCAAAACAGGCATAGCTGAGACAGCAACATGTCAAGTCCTCTTTAATCGTATTTTATATAATACGGTTTGTTGGTTTAAAAACATGTAATATAGTGGTTCTGGCTCTGCAACCATGAATCTTACCTTAAAGTTGGATCTGCAGATGTTCACAGCTTCAGCCATGCCTTTGCCTTTAACAACAGAACAGATATTCATTTCAAAACATGTTACTCTCCTAACCAAGAGCATTATTATAGTGAACTAAAACTAAACTAAAAATGTGGGCAAATGGTTAACTGAAATAAAATCGCATCCATCTTCTTCTATTTAGTAGAAATAAGAACTATCCTTAAAAAAAATTAATAAAAGAAATTAAAGCAGCATTGTGTACTTTTAAAATAACTAAGTTCAAATGAAAGTATATAATAAATGAGCTTGTTTTAGGGTTGTGACAGTTTGGTCAGTTGTGTTTGTTGCCTGACCTGGACCGTCAGTGTGTCTGTGAGTCAACAAAAGTGCAACTTCCTTTATGTTATAATAGCAGAGTAGCACTGACACTTTTACAAAGCAAACTAAAATAAAATATTTTGACTAAAAAGACTAAAAGCTAAACTGAAAAGAATAAACTTACTCTGGCAACGAACTGAAGCTAAACTGAAGGGAAAACAAAACCTCCAAATGAAACAAAAATAATAATAATAATCTAGGATCAAAGTTATTGTAGTCTTGTAGTTTCTAATTTTTATTTTTATTTCATTTGGAGATTTGGTTTTCAGGCAACCACCAGTTTACAGTAAATACAGAAATAATGCTTTACACCAGAAAATCCAATGGGGTCAACCCAATCTTAAACTTTTAAGGCCAGAAAATTCTCATTTTTTGAAAAAAATCTGATCAAACTACGAGAAAAATTTGTATTTCTTTGAATATTTTATTCCCAAACCAAACAGCAGAAGATTGTTGTCTATTAAGTGCTAATGCTACCCAGTCATTAGGGTATGAGCATTCATTAAAGTATCTACCCAACAGTATGTAGAAGGTTGAATGAGACTCACTTAACCAGCTGCATTAGGATGCTGCCTGCATATTGAAACATCACAGAAACTCTATTACTATATATTACTTAACACTGGCAGGGACAGTGCTACTCCTCATGAGAGAACTTGACCATGAGTATATGTACAATTGATATCATGATAGTTTGTGGATGGTACCTTTTAGTGAAACAAACAGATTAATATTGAAAGTATACGCATCATGGTGTTGTAGGTATGGGAGGGGTTCTGGATCCTGTTGGAAGACACAAAATACAAAGCTGAAAAAGAACAGTGAGCAAAAAGAGATGAAAAAGAACACATTTTCATTTCACAGGTTAGAATGATGGAAGAAAAAGGTTGTGAGGTGATGTCAGATGGGACGGTCTGGCTTGTGGTCTTTGCTCTAATTCATCGCAAAGGTGTTCAGTCAGGTTGAGATGAGGACTCGGTGCAGGTCAAGTTCTTCCTTGTCAATCTCACCAGTCAATCCCATCGTTATGGACCTTGATTTGTGCACTGGTGCACAGTCATGTAGGAAGGGATCAAGTTGGGAACATGAAACTGAATGAAACTGAACATGAATGACTTGGAATGCTGAAGCATTAAGAGTTCCTTTCACTGGAAGTAAGGGGCTGATCCCAGCTCCTGAAAAAACCCACCATAATCCTCCCTCCTTTAAGAAAATGACACTTGGCACAATGGCAGTGAAGTACCACTCTTGTGGCAACAACCAAACCCAGACTCCTCTATCAGAGTGACAGAAGCACGATTCATTACTTCAGAGACACGTCTCCACTGTTCTAGAGTTCAAGCTCCTGTTCTGCTGATGGGTTAAGGACCTTTACCGCCTTGTCCAGCATTATTTTAATTTGTTTGTTTGTTTTGCCTGTCCTGTCCAGTACTGTAGCCATCAGAATTATTGTCTGAAGGCCAAGAAAAATGCCGAATCGATTTATTTTCCCTAGTGGACCATTACGTATTTGCTAAACTGGTCTTGATTGACTGGTCCACTTGATTAGATTTTTCTTTACTTTAAGTTATTACTAGAAAGAAGATTAAGAAGAAGGAAAGTGAAGTTGGGAAGAGAGTTAAACGAATGAGAGGGGACAAAAATAAAGGAGAAGACGGGTAGAGAGAAAGGACACTGAAAATCTACTTGACCACCTGCTGGAAAAAAACAACCAACAAGAAAACAACACAGCAGGGAAACCACAGCAACAACCAACATAAGCACAAGTAACAGTAAATAATAAATACTGAATGCTGAGTACATGTTTCTACACCTGTATGAACACATGTGTGTACACCTGTGTCAAAAAGTGGGTGTGGGAAGTCATAGCCCCGCCCCCCCAAGAAGCAGGCATGGAGGAGATCCGGGCCCCGGACATCTGGAGGCCGCCCAGAGCATGAGGACCACCGCAGGGGCAATCACACCACCCACTCAGAAAAGACCTGAGAAGTGTCCTAGAAAGAGGTCACCCAGCAGCCACTGTACAGAAGCCACAGGGCGACGGGCCCAGAGGCTCCACTGGCAGCCGGCTATGCCACCAGGAGTGAGCCAGTACTCACCCAAGCATAACCACCAATGCACCGGCAGCTGGGGGCACCAGCCACTGGGAGGGTGTGTGGTGGGAGGGGCCTGAGATGTTCTGAGAGAGGTGGAATCTGAGACCTGACCTAACACCTAGATATAGATGAACAGGCACACACAGACACAAAGATCCGTTCCCACCCTCATGCACACATATACAAATACTCAGCACTTGCCCAACATGGACACACACAGAAATAAATGTAGTACACACGCTCACACTCCCCTCTACATACTCTATATTCCAGGCACAAGCACCCCCAGAGGAGCAATCCCAGACCATGGACATGGTTCCCTTTACGCTGGGGTGGAGAAAGAAAACCACCCCGGGTCCTGCAACAGCAGGGAAGCCCACCAGCCCAGACTCAGACCAGCTTCTCCTCCCAACCCTCCACCCCAGATGGCAAACAGAGAACGGGGTGTGTGAAGAAAGGAAGCCCCTTCCTGGAGTCAGCTCACCCCCCGACCCCCATGTGTGAGCCGTTCCCTGATATCCACCAAGGACAGTGGGTGCCTGGGCCCATCCAGACTGAGGCCCACAGCAGCAGCACCACCAAGCCACACAGAGCATGAGGAAGCCCCATCCATGCAGTTAACTCCCAGACTGCATAAGACAATAGACGCCCAAGCTGAGTTCATCTTTTGACTCGATGCTATAGTCTGATTCAAATGTGCTCCTTAATTCTTTTTGAGCAATGTACTACATGCCGCTCATCTTTGTTGTTGTTAATTGAGAACCTTATGTTCACCTGAATGGGGTTAGGCTCAGCAAAGGGTAACAGTGCCTCCATGGGGACGACCCAAGGTGAAATAGTTGTCCCAAAATTCTTCCCCAGGAAAGGTCCCAATGGAACATACTCCCAGGCCTGGATGTCCCTAGCTGAGAATAAACACAAGTGAGAGAAAATTAGGAAGGTTATTCTTTTTTCTTTCCAAATTACTTTGCAGATTATTCAATCCACTCTTGTGGCAAACCTTTAATTTAATAAGTTGTATTCCAGGACACAAATTTCCAAAGTGCATAATTATCGGTTAATACAAGAGTTCAAATATGGTTGTCCATTCATAAAACTTTGTGTTCTTCGTTGCCACATTGACAAGTGTATACTGAGATAGTCTATACGTTGGTCGCACATAGTATTGTCATGATCCTGGGTCTGTTGGCCCAGCGTTTTGAGTTTTAGTTTATGTAAGCCCTTCAGGGTTCCTAAGTTCATTTGTTATCATGCCTAGGTGTTTCTAGTTCTTATTATTTCCCCTCGTGTTTCCAACTATGTTAAGTCTCCCCTGCTCTTCATGCGTTTCATGTCTGTGTCTTACGTTGTCAAGTTCGGGTTGTCATGTCTATGTCTCATTATGTTTCCTGTTTTATTGTGAAGAGGTCTGGTGTTTCTGTGTTCATCGTGTTCAGTCTTACTCTCCCACTGTGACGTCATTATGTTCATGTGTGCCAGCTGTTTCCCCATGTGTTCCCACTTCCCTCATCATCCTCCTGTGTGTATTTAGTCCGTGTGCTTTCAGTCATTTGTTGTCAGGTCGTCTGCTCATCCATGTCAGTTCACTATGGTTAAGCTTTTTCATGTTTTGTTATTAGTTCACCCAGTTTAGGTTATTGTTTAGTTTTCACCGATGCCCGATTATTTTTACCCTCGTTGCTAGCCTCAATAAACGGCTTGTTTTGTTTAGCCACACTACGTTTTGGTCTGCGTTTGAGTCCTCCTCTGCAACACATACGGTCTGCCCCAGCCAGACCGTGACAAGTATACGTCCAGATTAAATATCTTTGTTTCAAAATCATGCAGAGTGTAATGATTTGTGTATTTATGTCAGTGAACACGAACAAATGCATTGCCTTGTCACGGCCTTTTCATGTTTTGCCATGAGAATTGGTAGTAAGGGACAATTCATCCATTCTATTTATTAATGAATCAATTTTCCAAGGGACATTTCTAAAATACACGCACAAGCACATGTTTAGTCTAAGTAATGTTTTATATGTACTAAAACAAACTGTTGACAAGTTAAATTTAATCTTGATCTTGAAAGGTTAGTATATCCAGTTCATACCTGGTACCATAATTCATTGTTGTAATCCAAAGTTTCATATTCACTGTTCCTCAGATTCCACTTCATTTAGAAACTGATTTCTTTTGATCTCACAACATTTTAATGTTTAAAATTACATCTTTAACAAATCAGTGATTAGAAAAATATATTTTTAATTAAATTAAGAAAACATTTTCTACAATTTAAAGCTGCAGTGGAGACCGTCTAATTAAATCGTCTAGATTGGTTCAAAGTTGCATTAGCTACTGAGGTACCAGCATGGCCGCCTACAGGTTTAGTTTTAATGAAGCTGGTTCCTCTCATGAAATCTAGCTGCAGTTCATAATTAGACAGTGGATGTTGTTTAAGTATATTATACAACAGTTTGTGTAAGTATATATTTTCACAAACAATGACTCAAATGGAGCTGTGGCAGTGTAACAGGACTGTTACTTACGAAGAGTAACTCTCTGCTTTGGGGGTGACTGTAGCTCAGGAGTCAGAGCAGCTCCGCTAACTGAAAGGTTGGTGGTTTGATGCCTGGCTGCTCCAGTCTGCATAGCAAATATCCTGTGGCAAGATACTAACCTCAATTTGTTCTCTGATGCATCTATCAGATTAAAAATGTGTGTGAATGAAAGCACTTTCTTTTTCTTTCTGGGTTACTTATTCTTTGATGTTCAAAGAATGTATGGGTCCATTTTGAAATGTTTGTTTCGTGCTGGCTATAGTTTTAATGCCAGTCTTCTTTCAGAATCTTTTTCTGTTCTTGCACACAGATACATTTCATTGCCTGAGCTTTCTCCACTGAAAAAAATACTTTATAAACAAGAAGAAAGCATTGCATTTAGCTTATTGTGCAGTTCTATGGGAGAAAGTTTACATGGCAAATATTCATAGAAAGTCTGTGGTGAAGTCTGCAGCCTGATGTCCTGAGGGCATCAGCAGTCGTGTATAAAGTAAAAGTGACATCAGTTCACCTTCAAGCTGCATATTCAGCAGAAATGTCACAGGCTGAAAAACCTCTTACCACTGTACTGTTAGGAGGAAAAGCTGAGGACTAAAGTGAAGAGTTCACTAGTAAGACAGGATGTGCTTGAAATATCAAAAGTCCAGAGAATATGTTCCCTAAAGACAACTCCCTACTTACTGGATATTTTAAGAGTAAAGTTAAATTCAAAGGTTTTGTACATTTAGCTTTTTTTCTTTTTCCTACGGCTTGTATCTCTCTGACACTCAGACACGAGAAGGCCTGGCTTACAATCTCCGCTCTGATTCATCATAAAGGTGTTCTATCAAGCTGAGAGGAGGACTCTGTGCAGGCTAGTCAAGTGCTTCCTCAGCAATGTCAATCTCAGCATCCACTGCCCTGTGATTTCACATGGCCCACCTGTCAGGGGTTTTGAGTTTGTTCTGTATTTTTGAGTTTCTTGTGTAAGGTTTGTGTTATTCTTATTAGGGTCTAGTTGAGTTGAGTTGAGCCGTTACTATCATCTGTCTCCTTGGTTTTTGTGTCTTGTTTCTTGTCTAGTCCGTCATGTGTTTTAGGTCTGTGTGTTCCATAGTGTCAAGCTTGTGTTGTCATGTCTATGTCTCTCCATGTTTCCTGTTTTATTTTGAAAGTCTTGTGTTGCTATGTTCAATGAACATCTTGGGATAACAAAGCAGCAATATCTGCTCCTGTACTTTAGACACATGGGATTCATGTAGCCTCTCTCCAAGTACCAATAAAAGACAAAGCTACAATAGTAGTTGTGTTGAAAAGGCACAACCTGTACTCCCTGAATAGCCTCCCAAATCACAGCCGGGCAGGGCAGAAGTAACTCACCCAGTGTTGTGCAGAGGATTACAGAGTGCATACATATAAGACTAAACAGCAGACTTGGTTTGTTGTGGAGGGTGGAAGTTCATGACTTATTTTTTCACTTTACTTTAACCGGAAATAAACTTTCAGTTACACTTTTAGTAGCTATAGCTATGAAAATATGAAAACAGCTTGCAGCATTCATAGCATGTAAAATTACAATCTATGAATATAAAAGGACAATTAGCTTTTACAACCAGATACAATGTGTCATTTGAACATAATTATTTGAGTCTCATAGGTGTTCTTATTGAATAGCGTCACAACCACATGTGAAATGTAAGATTCTGTGTAAACCTTAGTTTGACTATGGCACTGCAGTTGGTGGCGTACCAATGTGTTCTCTAGTAACGTTTTGGGAGTCCCCCCTTCTTCTCCTGCAGATTATCTACTATAAACATTCCCATTTCTGTTGCATAGTAAAACCATCTTCAAGCATTTACAACATGAAAATGTTGGTGAGGTGTATTGTTTAGAGACTCTTACCACTCCAGTCATTCATGAGTACCATTCCAAAGATGTGTTCATGGGCTTTCTGGATAGGAATGGGTTCCCCTAGCAGATTACCTCCTCCAACAAAGAATGCCTGATCACAAACAGAAGCAGTTGTGAATATGAAAACAACTAAATACTGAAGTACAATACTGAATATTCTGACCAGAGAAACTCTGATCTTTCTCTCAGTTAATTCAGATGTTGAAATTAAATTAATACAATTACAAATAAAATACACCTGGGCTGTTAGATTAAACAAACACATTAATCACCATCTCCAGTTCAATGTCCAGCTTCTTAGATGGGCCAAACACTGGGGGTTTTGCTAAAAAGAAGAACAAAGGCAACAGTTATCGTCAGCTACGAGGTGAGACTGTGCCGAAGCTGCTCAAAGTCACAAGCACATCACGCAGTCATATCTGTGGACAAGTAAATGGTTTATATACAGCATATGATTGGATTTAGACGCTAAAGATGCATTAATTGATATTCTGATTACTAATAAAACACAAATTAGTTAAGCAACATACAAACAAAAATAAAATAAAGTTCTTGAAACTAGATCAGGGGAAGCCTTGAGGATTTTTAGCACTTATATGATGAATGTAATTTGGATGCTTTACCTCTGATTTGGTCCATCGGGGTAATATAGATCGATCGAATTCAGTTCACTTACTAGTCTCTAACTTTGCGTCTTGCTGAACACATAGTGTAAAGTGATTTATCAAAACTTTTTTACTATTTGCTGCTGCTGTAAATTCCTTAGCATTAGATATCACTGCTGATTCATTAAATTAGCATTGATTTACTTTACTTATCCTGTTTGATGAGTAAAGGTTTACATGAACTCTTAAGATGTAAATGGTTTGATTTCACAAGACTTGAGACTAATTTATTACTTAGTACTTGTTATTCTGTTTCTTTGTTATTCTGTTTCTTTCGCTGAGGGAACATGTGCACGTAATTTCGTTCCACCTCATGTAAACATGTGATGCGAATACAATAAAGAATCCTTGAATTATAAGGATCTTACTCTGATCAGGCCTCATCTGGCCTGAAGGGCGGCGGATGGGAGTCCCAGAAACAACCACTGATGATGCCCGGCCATGGTATCCCACAGGAAGCCTCAACCTGCATAATACAGAACTCAAGTCACTACAACAAGCTGCTGTGCCGCTTTAAGTCTGCAATGTGCAAAATGGATAGGAAATTGATTTCTGGCAAATAAGCTGCATCATTTCCAGTTATCTTCGAAATGTACAGTTAGTGACAACAAGAAGAAGATAAGGGTAAAGGCATAACCTGCAGAAATGAGACAAAGGTACTTATAGTTGAAGATGAAATATTAACCATAGTAAATAATGACTCATTTAATTATGTAAAAAAGCTCAATGTACGCGAGCGTGTGGGTAATTCTTCACAAAATATTCCAAAAACAAGCATTTTTAGGCATGTAAATAATGTTGAATACTAAGAAATTTCAAATCACATATGTTGCTAAATGGCAAAATGTCTGACTTTGAGATGATAAACCCCACGGTAGCATTTCTGTTTCAGTTCAGCAGCATCGATCGTTGGTCACGTTCATAGTTTGATTGCTGGTTTTCTGGACTTAATTGTCTTCTGAATCATATTTTCAAAGTGTTTATATGCAATAAAATCCAAAAATAAATTCGCTTTAGTAACTTTGACACAGTCACATCTGCTGTAATATTTACACAGATTACTGTGGTTTACAGAAATACTCATTTTGGCCATGTCATTTTCAGGCAGTAACCTCAGAAAGACTGTATGGGCGTTTAGTTTGGCAGGTGTTTTGGTAGCAACCAGGGACCCCATACAATATATGACATGTTGTGGTTTACCATTTGCCCTTTGGAGCTTTTAAATTGCTTCATTTTATAAATGAACTGTTAAAATGAAGTGTTAGGTAACTTTATGCAACCTTCACTGCCTGAGATGAAATTATCCAGTACAGTGTGTCAGAGGGATTCAGTGGGGATTCCTGCAAGTCCACACCAAAGCTCTGAAGTACAAATTAATTAGGCAAACCTTGTAGTGGCCACAGTTTGTGGACAGTTTGAAATGATCTCTTTTAATATTACTACACATTAAGGCCTCCCAGTCAGCATTTTCTTCATTGTATCAAGTGTTTACTGTTGGTTGGATTCACATGTACCAGTTTGGCATCAGAGCATTCTCCTTTCCCCGGAACATGATCCCAACATTAGTGGCATGATCTCTGGAGGAGTAGAAGTCCGTGTAGTCTCCTATGAAAAACAGACAGTTCATGAATGGGATGGATGCTTTCTTTAACAAACATTTGCAGGAGCGGTCTGCATGCCTAGGCACTTGATTTAGTGTACCATTTCGAGATTAAGTATAAAAAAGCTTATTTTTGCTTGTACTCTCTGCCGCCTGCATTCTGGGTCCACTATGTGGTTCTCCACCCAGTTATATTTGCTCTGTCACAGCTGTAGTAGGCTGTAAAAATGTGTTCTGAATTTTGCAAGTGTCTTGAGCCACTGCTATAGAACCAGCAATGTCCTTGTAAAAGAAGAAACAGCATTATTTGATGTGTGTGTGGTGGGGCGTGGTTTACGATGCTGCTGCAGGTGCGCTTGATCCACCTGCGCGGCATCTGCAATGACGCCTCGCCTGCTTAAAAGTTTGGAGATGTGGTTAACAATGTGGTTGTTGGTGTGTTGAGCTGGTGGCGGGCTAGCTGCAGCTGTGTGTGGATGTATAGCAACCGTGTGAGTGTTAATAAAGTATGTTGAAAAGCATGTTTATGCCACCGGGCCTGCCGTGGTCGTTTACAGTGTGAAATTAATCAAAAAAGGCTTTGTACACAGGTGTGTATAGATATGACATCAGAACAATGCAGAAGGTGCTTGCAGGCACCATTCCTGCCATTTTCTTTGGAAATAATGATATTTCTACATGACCTTGAAATTTTGAGTGGAAGTTTATATAAACTCGTCAACCACAACATTAAACTCAGACAGGTCAAGTACAATGACATTAAATCACATTAACTGAAGTTTGATAAGCGGTTAAGAAAATGTATTCATGAATGAATGGTATATACAAGTGTGTATAAGTGTACTCTGAAGTTCTTTGGGCAGTCAGTAAGATTTAAAGACTAGAAAAGTGCTGCAGTCAAGAGAGACTAATGACTCTCTCACTGCGTCCAGACTCAGCAGCTACGGCGCGCTGCCAGAGACCCTACGTATGCAGTTTAACAACCGTTTTTTGCCTTTGCTATCAAAACATCATGATAGCGTGATTACCTGACAGAAAATGACAATGAAGCCACATTTTTGCACAGGTTTGGCCTGTGGTTCTAAACTTTTGATCAGCTGTGAAACAGCCTGTTTCAATTTAAGTGTTGTTTTCAATAAATTGCTCCAAAAAATATTTTGTCTCACTCCCAATTCTGCTTGTTGCATGTTGAAGCTCTACTTGGAAACTTGTTTTGCAATGCCATCTCTTCAATAATCATGCAAAATATGTTTGTTTTTTGCCATTTTTCAAGTCGTCTTTAACTTTTAATTGTGACTGTATACAAAAGCAAGTCCATTTTCATACAACAAAATCTCTGATAAGAGAAGTTTAGGTGAGGCTTACCAATGTTTGCAGGAAGGTGCATGATGACTGCGCTTTGATGGATAAATGCTCTGCACAGACAAAGGAAAGAGGTGGATATTAGCAAAATAAGCTTTCTGAAAAGAGGATACACACACTTATGGACATAAAATCTCCTGAAGACTAAATAATGCAAAGATACGTTTTGCTTTGTTTTGTTATATGTGGCTCAAAGGGGATTAAACAATACAAAACTGCATTTACAAACACAGACACACTTGTAGAGTGCAAAAGAATCCAGAAAAAAAAACCCTTAATATTCTGGCAGCTTTGCACCAGAAAAATATCTGAAAATAACAAAATCTATCATCACGTAAAACTGTGGAAATTTTCTGTAATTTAAATACAATAAATGTGTGTGACGTGTGGGATACTAAATTAGACTGCAGCTGTTTTAGCTTTAAATTTACTAGAATCACAGACTTTGTATATTAAAAATAAATGCAGTAGTAGTATTAAAAACAATGACATTACCTATTAATATGGTAAAACACTGATCTAATACAATTATCAGGCCTCTAACAGCAGAAAAGTACTCTTATTAGTTGGGCTTTATTAAGTAATTTAATGTGAACATTTTTGTACTTTTTATCCATAATTAATGCAATAATATTCTGTACCGCCCATTAAACAAAAGTCACAATATTTTTATTAAACGGGTACAGTGGTTTAAAAATACAGCAATCTACTGTTTATTTTTATACGGACTGTGTAATAGGTTTTTACGTGTATTCTAGCATAAAGTTAATGGATTTACCCTTTAAAAATTATCCTTGTTATTGTAATTATAATATATTGTTAACTACAGATGTTATAATGCACATACTGATCAATATGAATATTGAAAGAGACCATTTTATCATTTTATATAACTTTTTCAAAAATTAGAGAACAATGAGATTTTGTTTTACAGTGCCATCTCTTCAATAATTAGGACACACTTACTTGCTTTGCCTCAGCATTTAATTCTGTTAACAAACAGACCACAACAGAAAACTTCTAACAATCTGTCGTAAAAAAAACGAAAGTGCTTTGTTCAAATGGCTGTTACAGTTTTTCTCAGTCGCTTTGGTGCGTTTCTCAGATCAGAATTGAAATTCTCATAACTATTAGTTCAACCTCCACAACACTCAGTCATTTGTGCACATCATAGTAGCAATTTCTCCTCTCTCTGAACAAACTGCAAATGATTTTGGACATGAATCAGTTGCTTCCATACATTTCCCTGCTGCTTTCTGACATTTCCATTTGCTTATGTCATGTCAGTCAAAAGTAATCATACCTATGGATGCTGAATGGTCATTCCCAATAAAACTAATAGTCATACATCCATTGCTTAAGTCATCACACACAAAATTGTTGAACTAGTTATCACATGCCAAATATTGGCCATCTGTCAAGCAAATCCTATACCTTTCTGTATCATTGTTCTTGGAAATGTCTCCGAAATTGAACAATTGATCTCAGGTGAATTACAGCTGTCACTCATGAGGAGGCTCTACCAAATTGGTGATTTTATGTTTACATGTATTCTACAGTGAACAAGTGACTGTAGCATATTTTTCTTTTGCACAATTCTGTAGGATTACAAACACTTCTACACAATGGAAATGTGAAACGTACGTATTCAGTGTCTTAGTTACTCCCAAGACTCCCATAACATCTACAGTGACTTTACTGCACATTTCAAATGGCTGTACAGGTAGGCCATAGTGCTGTTGTCAGCATTTTCAGGTGTCACCAATTGTTTTTGCAATGGGAAACACTGAAATTATAAACTGTCATAGTGGAAACATGACAATGCCATTTGACTATCTTGTTCATAAAGATGGTGTCAAGACTTTTCATTTTGATGGCACTGACAGTTTCATTGACATGGATACTTGCTTTTGAGGTATGGATAATCAATTCTGTGCATGTGACGTGCTTTTGCAGGCTATCCACTAGGTTTTGCAGTTTGCACTAATTGTTTTGGGAAATGCACTAACTGCTGTGCAAATGTTAATGGTGTTCTGAGAAACGCACCAAAGCGACTGAGAAAAACTGTAATGAGCCATAAAAAACAGCAAGTAATTAAACCTAGGGTACACTAAATTTAGAGCCACACTGAATATGGCAAGTTTTCCTGGTGCTGCAGACACCTAAAGATATTTAGGCACGTGCAGACAGCAAAGTTATTTTTCAGTCTAGTTGACAACAGGCATAGTTTCTATGGTAGCTCGCTCTATCATTAGAAAATAACCACTACAAACTTCACTGGTGGTGGAGTCTGAGTACACCACATCTCCAACTTCCTCACCTAAACTGTTACAACTGGAGTGCTTAAATTTTGGGCGAATATTCTAAATACCATTAGCCACATTATAATAGATAGATAGATAGATAGATAGATAGATAGATAGATAGATAGATAGATAGATAGATAGATAGATAGATAGATAGATAGATAGATAGATAGATAGATAGATAGATAGATAGATGGATGTGGGGCACAGAAAGGAATGGGCAAGAATACTAGAGGAACAAAACAACAGCTCCTGGTAGACAGAGCAGTCGTCCAAGACTGCAAGAGCAGGCTGACCAACCTGTGCACTGCCTCGATTGATTAGAAGAAGGCCAATGACTCGATGCCCCACACCTGGATCCTAGAATACGTCGAACTGTACAATATCAACAGGACCCTAAGAGGTCAGGAACTCAAGTTTTTATAACATGGTAGTTTACTTGATCATACTAACTTTAGCTACTTACCTACCTTTAACTACTCTGTCAGGGGTATTAATAGTTAGTAATAGTTAATAGTATGATGTATAAGTTAATATCTACAAGAGACAGTCCTAAATATAATGTATGAAATAAAAAAGGTTTTAGCTACCTTGCAGTCCTGAGCAGTAGCTAGAATGTGGGGTTTGCTGCTGTTGAAACCCATTGGTTTATGTAAGCATGGTTCTGTGAGGCAAGCCACAGAGGAAAATGGCAGCTAAAGTTAACTGTTGGTGCCTCAATTCTTTTCCTTCATCCTGGGCTATAATAGAAAATGCAGACTCCCGATAAGCAGCAGTCTGCCACCTACTGGCAGCTGGCTCTTTGCAACAGTGTCTAGTGTTGAAGTGGCAATTTAAAGGGATGCACACTGACTATTGCCCTAATTAACATAATTTCATCTTAATGTTAATAACCCAAAATAATCTGTGTCCTGATTGCACACCTCACAACACTGAATTGGACAACTGGGAAAACATGGATGGTATCTTATTTTTGTTTACTGGACATTTTAAACATGTGTTCCCCCTTCTTTCCTGCCTGAAATACTTTTACCATATTATGTATTGTCATCCAGATGCTGTGAAAGAGCAAATCTAATATATTCACATGTATAATTCTTTTAAACCTAACTATTAGCATTTAGCATGTGTTTCCAGTTTATTCCAGACTTCCTGATTCTTTCTGATTCGTGTTTTATTCAGTTATCATTGCCATGGTATTAAATTGCTGCTTATTACACCAAAACTGCCAGTTGTTTCCTGGTCATCACTATTCTTTAAGCTTGTTTTAAAAGCTTATTAACATGGGTATTAATGTGTTATTAAATAGAAGCAGGCAGTTTTGGATTTTGTAGTTGGAAGCAGGTTATTTATTGCTTTATACATAGATTTATGTGCAATATTACTCAACTGTAACCACTGTTGCTACCATTGTATTACTTGGATATTAAGTGGTTATTACTTTGGTAATTAAGTGGTAATAACTTAGAAATCAGCACATTATTACGTTCATGTTTCTGCCTTGTTACCCTATTATTACTACTTCATTACAGAGCTGTAATAGAAAGCACAAAAATATATGTATTTTCTAAGAGAAAAACAACACAGTAGCCTGAGGATGAAGATGCAGTGTAGACTATGCTTTGTACTGTACACTCCTGTAAACAGACTGACCTGCTCCGAAGGCTCATATCATCTCTCAGTGTGCTCTCATTGGCTGACAGCAGCATTTGCACTGTCCTTCTGGCTTCCCTCCAGGCCTCATAACCAAGAGCCATGAATGCATTCAGTGTAGGCTTATAGGGACACAGATAAAGGTTAGTATATGATCCACCAAGTAGCCTTTTTGGTACATTTCTTCAATGGAACATGAAGCAAATAAAACTTTGGCTGATGCACAATACATTAGTGGGCGAGACCACAATCCAAGTGTAGGGGTTCTGTGTGACTAAATGTACACAGGAACCACTTGATCACTTCCAGCTTTGTCTGTTGTACTGTGAACATATCAAAAAGTAGAACTAGTAATGACAACCCTTTTGTTCTAATGAAAGCTGCTTAATTAGTGAATATACTTTCAAACATTTCTACTGTCCTGTAATGTAGGATATCTAAAATATATGATCCACAGAGTTCAGAATGTGATTCTTCCTGACTCATCTCTATACAAAGGAAAATATTTACATTGCTTTGAGAAAATATTTGCTCCCCTTTCTGTTTGTCATATTTGTCCCACTTACATGTTTCAGATCAAATAGATTTTAATATTTTAATAAGTTTTAATATTATAGAAAGACAACCTTTGTAAATACAAAATATGATGATTTAACTTGTTTAAGAACTGCCACCAACGGCAGCATTTAAAAAAACACCATCATCATTTGAAAGGTTATTATGTTTTAAGAATGCATATTTGTCTTTCTAAATGATGTTTAGGACGAGACCTGCAGTCTGTCATGTTACTGAGAATGCCAAATCTGTAAAATCTGAAGCTGCGGTATTCCTGGAATCTTTATTTTCATTTTTATTTCCTTTTTTAAGGCATAAGATTGTCTATTAACGATCTGATCTTTAACTGACACAAAAAATTAACTTGCTGGATTGTATTGATATTCTACTGTATGATGAAGAGACATAGTATGGCAGTAATACAGTGGCTTGCAAAAGTATTCGGCCCCCTTGAACTTTCCCACATTTTGTCACATTACAGCCACAAACATGAATCAATGTTATTGGAATTGCACGTGAAAGACCAACACAAAGTGGTGCACACGTGAGAAGTGGAACGAAATTCATGCATGATTCCAAACATTTTTTACACATAAATAACTGCAAAGTGGGGTGTGCGTAATTATTCAGCCCTGAGTCAATACTTTGCACACCCCACTTTGCAGTTATTTATTTGTAACAAATGTTTGGAGTCATGCATGAATTTCGTTCCACTTCTCACGTGTGCACCACTTTGTGTTGGTCTTTCACCTGGAAGTCCAATAACATTGATTCATGTTTGTGGCTGTAATGTGACAAAATGTGGGAAAGTTCAAGGGGGCCGAATACTTTTGCAAGTCACTGTATTTCATTTACTGAAATTTTGTTTAGTTAATGTCAGATTAAACAGGTAACCTGTGTTATTGGTTAATGTTTAGACTCACCTGGTCAAAGACATCTTGATGTTTGGAAAGCACAGGTCCTCTAAACAGAGACTTCACTGCACTGAGGTCTAGGATCTGGTCCCCAATCGCAACACCAATGCGATGTCTGGGCTTGGGAAGTACATGCATCCACAGAAATACACGTGACTAAAGATTATCTACTATGCTTTCACATACACCACAGTTCCACCACCAGTGTTATGTACATCAGGGCAAAAGGCTCCCTTTAATGCAAATAATAGTTCCCTACTAATACCACTGTTCTCTCTTCACATTAATTTAATTCTCATTGTGTCCTGTAGATGGAAGCATTGTCATCCAACCCCACTTGTAAAGGGACAAGTGGACCCATACCAGGCAAGAAAACATAGACACTGAATGTATGTATGTATGTATGTATGGGGGGAAGGGTTGAGGTTTTTCATTCAATTTTAATCAACTCTCTTTGTCTGTGTGACTAAACTAGTGTTTGTGAGCAGAACATTCCCATGGGTCAGGTTTTTACTTGGAGAAAAAGAGGCTCTGCTGTCATCTCTGTTACTGAAAGGTTACGCAATATTCCTTCATTAGAATAGTAGTAAAAAGCAAACTACACTTACACTGTCAGGTGTAGAGAATATTCCATAAGGAAGGTTGTGGAAGGAGAAGTCAGAAGTTGGATCTACTGCTATAAAGGACATCTTCTCTTTGGCAGCTGGATTCAACTGAAGCTTACTGACTAACCAAAAGACTGAGCAGTAAGCTCTTCCAGATGTTTAACTTTAGAAAGGCCCCACCTCCTACTGGACAGCCAATCACATGTTGCCTAGAGTATCCACCTCTAGCTAAGGTCCCTGGAAGTTAATGCAAAACAGCCACATAAATGACTCAGCAAAACTGTAGCCTCATCTCTTGGTGGAGTATGGAGAGAGGGAAAGTTCATGCACCTTAGTAGAAAATGTTAAAGATCTCTCAGGTGTTAACTTTGAATGAAAAAGCCACAAGTAAGTAAGTAACACTTATATGATCGTGACAGATCGTTATTGTTTCAGTATTACTGATAGAAAATGTGCTGTCAGTCTTATAGAGTTTAAATAAAGTGTTACCAAATGTTTTTAGTTCAATAAAGTTCAACACATAATTTGCCTTTGATGTCTGTGCTTCCCATCAGGAAGATACATGAATGAGTTTGAACGAGTGGCACTTCACAGAGGCAGTTACTTTTTGTGTTTAAAAAATTTGTCCCAAAAGTTGATGTGTGTAGTTCTGTGATGTAGTGGGTCAAAAAAAGTATACTGAAACACACAATGATAGTCTAATAGAGTGAAAATATAACAGATAACACCAAATCCATTCTTACCCTCATTAAAACTGAAGTTTTGTGTAATCATACGTGCATTTTGACTTTTCTTCTCCATGAACAGACTTTCACTCGTCTGTTGTATTTATTGCTGAATTGTCTATCAGGAGTTTCAGCCCAAAGGAAAGCAAAAATTTTGGGCTTCAAATTTAATCACAAAATTATTTTGCCAGTGGCGGTCAAAACTTCTGCGCTTAAATCTTTCAATTCCCCCTTCCTCTCACAAACACACTCTCACACATTTCCCTTTTAAGGGTTTGACAGATTGACACACTCAAACAGAGAGCCTTTTCTTAATGATGAATTGGAAACAAAGTGAAGTTTACACTAATACAGTACATTTGCTTATGAAAGACTGAAGTGAGGAGTAGTAAAAAATTCAGTTCAACTTCCCTACAAACAAAAACACATGGGTTTGATTGCTGTGATAAGCTGTGGACAAACGCATGCCTGAGGTTGGCTTTGACGAGACACCATTTCGTATCTCTTTCATGCATAGTGGTCACCACAGTTACAGCTATTCAAAAGCTGTTTTCTTGTATTTGTGTCAGTGTTGATAGGGGAGAGAGGGCTTTTGCTGTGGCTGCACCCAGACTGTGGAACAGTTTACCTCCTCACATCAGATTCTCCACAAGCCTAGGAACTTTTAAAACTGCTCTTAAAACTCACCTCTTCTCATTGGCTTTTTAGCAAGGTTTAACTTATTGTTTTAACTTATTGTTTTATCAGTGAGGTGTTTTATGCACTTGCGTTTTATTGTATTTTATATTTGTATTTTATTGTACAGCACTTTGGTCAGCCTCGGTTGTTTTTAAATGTGCTTTATAAATAAACTTGACTTGACTTGACATCTATAGTAACATTAAACAACCAGTGGGAGGCAGGTATGGGCTGACACACATTGTCCAATGTAGTGGTTTATGTACAAGTATCTGTACCTGGGAACATCTAAAAGCATCAGGTCTGCTGACCTCAAAGATCTCCTGGGGCGGTAAATGCTAAGAAGCTCTGCCAGGTAAGGAGGTGCAGTACCGTTAAGAACCTTAAAAACCAGCAGTAAAATTTTAAAATCAATCCTAAAAGCAACTGGGAGCCAGTGGAGAGAGCAGAGGACCGGAGTGATGTGGTCTCTCTTTTTGGAACCGGTCAGCATGCGAGCAGCAGGGTGCTGCACCAGTTGGAGGCGATGCAGACAGGAACGATCTAAACCAGCATAAAGGGAGTTACAGTAGTCCAGCCGTGAAGTAATAAAAGCATGGACCACCCTTTCTAGATCGTTCCTGCACAGGTAGGACTCCACACCTTTGCTGAATGTCATCAGCAAAGGTGTGGAAGGACACATTATGTTTGCGCAGCACATCGCCCAGAGGGAGCAAATACAGAGTAAACAGCAGGGGGCCTAGAATGGACCCCTGAGGTACACCACAAGTTAAAGGAGCTCTGGGAGATGACAGTTCACCGAGGTGAACAGAAAAACTCCTGTTATCCAGGTAGGACTGGAAAAACTTTAAAACAGTACCTTTCAAACCGACACAGTGTTCTAGGCGGGATAACAGTATGTTGTGATCGACAGTGTCGGAGGCTGCTGTCAGGTCTAAGGTTACTAGGACAGCAGCACAACCAGAGTCTACACAGCAAAATCTCCAGTGTTAATTTAACACTGGAGATTTTGCTGTGTACAGTTAAAAGCAAAAGCATGTGATGTGCGACGTGTTTGATTGTAATGATTGTTATTCAACCCTTTCATGCATGAATTAGGACAACCTCAATCAGGATTTTTATTATTCTTTTCATGCATAAAGACAAATAAAAATCCTGATTGAGGTTGAAAAAAACAAAAGCAACATCAGTCCAGCAAACAAGTACTGCACACTCCAGTGCTCAAAATCTTTAGTCCAGCGGCTGTTTTGAAGCCTAATCTCTTCTCTCTGTAACAACCAAACCCACAGCTGACTAACACCTTCAGGTGTGCTCCACCAGCGACTCTTGGACAAGGACAAAAACTCTGGTTCAAAGGGAGTCTGGCTGCTCTAAAGCCGGCACAGCCGTAACCAGTATCTAATGCCCCTCTGGAACTCAGGCTACTCACAGGATTGGGCCCATAAGTAGCAATGTCAACTAGTGTCCTTTCCTGGACAGCAATATCTAACAGGTAGTAACGTGACAGCAGCACAGCTCCTGATCTAGCGTTTCCCACATATGTGCTTCATGTTCTCCCATCACCAGTCCTGTGCAGGCCTATAACTATAGTAACAAACATGTAGCTCCACATCAAGACTGCTTATTGGCCCTCAGCAACCTGCTCCCAAGCAGACTGACTCTTCCAGTTTTCCATCAGACTACTCAGTTGTGTCTATTAACCACAGTTGTCTTGTCATTCAATTGTCTCAACAAAATCTGTTTTGCATTTATGGTAAACTAGTTGGAAAAGATGGTATGAGTTTACAGCTAAGGTTAAATAAATGTGTGTGTTGTGTTTGCTCTGGTACAAATATCTGCCCCAGAGCAGATACTGTATTTATCCCAGTGAAAAAAGACTGAGCAGTTGCCTCAAAACCAGCTTAAAAGTTGTGTAAGTGCCAAGAACTCAACAAATTTACTACAAGAATGTTCAAACATCCAGCCATGAAAGAAGGTGGTGTGTGGATGAGGTGCCACTTACTAAGGGGCATTTAACCAAACATTAGTGAGGAGGTAGATATATATTCAACCTGCATGTATAATTTAGAGAAAATCTCAAATAAATTTTAATTTGTGTACCCAATTCTTGTTTTTTTCTTTTGAAGATGTATGCTGTACAATCATTCCAACATGGAAAATGATTCAAAGAAATCATTAAAACCCTCAAACGAACGTGGATGTCATGGTCCTGAGTCTTCTGACTCAGTGTTTATGGTTTTTGAGTATTTATATTCTCTGTTTCCATTTATTACACTAGGTTAGGTTATCGTGATGTTGTTTATTCTATTGCTCTCTTTTTCGTCGTTTCTTTCTCAACAGGTGATCCAGGTGATTGATAGATGTATCTTTTGTCTGCTTATTTTGTTGGTTTTTGGGGTTTTTTGCCCTTTATCCCCGTTCCTCTTCTCCGTTGTTTTTCTTTCTCCCCTTTCTTTTCCTCAGTCAAATCTGTCCCGTATTTAGCAAGTGAAAATAAAAAATAAAATAAACAATAAAAGGTGAATCAAATGGACCATTACGGCAAGGCTGGGATGGTCCCTTTGGTAAAGTAAATCCGTTGGGCATCTTTCTTCGCCTTTAGACAATAATTCTGATGGCAAACGGGACAGGCAAAAAAAAAAGACTAGGTTAGGTTTTGCGCTGTGCCTGCATGTGTCACGACTAGTCAGTTATGTTTTCTTGTCTACGTTCATGTGTCTCTCCAGTCAGTCGTGTTTCCACGTCGCAGTTCGTCGCTCTTGTCACTGTTTACACCGTGTTCCCTGTCAGATGCATCCCTTTGACAGTCTGTGTCTCTGTGTTTTGCTTCCTGTTTTACTTTGACAGTCTGTGTCTCTGTGTTTTGCTTCCTGTTTTACTTTGACAGTCTGTGTCCTGTGTCAAATATATTCTGCTTTATTTCCTTTGTCTCGTCATGTCAAATCAGCCCCAGCTGTGCTTACCTCCTGTTTTCCATTCCCTTGTTACTCCCTGGTGTATTTAAGCTCTGCGTCTTCTGCTGTTTGTTGCTTGTTCGTCTGTGTTTTATCCATGTTATATGTCTCCGCTCAGGTTTTTGGCTGTATTACTTTCTGTAACTTAGTTTTGGGACATTCTGCTTCTGTTTGTGTCTCATCCACTGTAAATAAAGCTCACTCAGAGTAAAGTCAGTGCCTTCACTTGGTCCTTTTTTCACCACTCTGACATTCATGCTCATGATGAGTGTATTTAAACTTTTGATCACAACTATAAGTTGTTGTCTCTGCAAACACATAGTTCCATTAGTCTCTGATCTAACTTTCGGTCTGACAGGCAGAAATACCTTCCTGATTTCTCTCTTTGTGAAATAACGATCAGAACAGCAGCTCCTTGCACACAAACAGCATGTGTTGTTTGCAGAGATGCTGATGTGAACGTTTAATGAGATAATATTTCATATGAATCTCATAACAATAAAAATAATAACACTACTTTACTGCATTAAAGGGAATACAAACAAAACAACAACTTGACTACTGAGCTGCTGCATTCACACGGACCACTGCTGATTTCTAGCATCCTTTTTTCCCCGTCATGTTTTCTCAACAGTCACTACAATAGCGACCTCGTCTCCTGTGCATTGCGTTCAGTTTCTCTTCCCTTTGTCGCATTAGATAGATTTAGTTCAATTGTGTTTCCGCAGGTGTCTCTACTTTGTAGTCATTTTCTGTTGTGTATTTAAATCCTGTTTTTTTTCTGTTCTTCTTCATGTCCTCCTCCTCTTTGTTTTTCTTTTTGTGTTTTGACCTGCGTTGATTATTTTTTACTCAGTTCAAGTTAAATAAAACTGTTTTAGCTTACCCCCCCTTAATTTGAGTCCTGCATTTGGGTCCAACTCCTGCCTGCACAGTCTTGACAGAAGGATACCAAAGGACCCAGCAGACTCAGGTTTGCTAGAGTACAGTGAGGAACTAGGTAGAGGACACAAGTCTATCTCACTGTAGCAGCAAGTGTCCTCCTGCCTCCTTTCTGGCGAAATTATAGGTTGAAGAAGAGGAGCCTGCTTCCTCTGTTTCTGCTGCACCAGTTTCATTGGCTCCATCTTCCCAACAGAAGCAATGTTCTTGCCCCCGGCGTACAAGATTGGACCCAAAAGCACACTCAAAACACTGTAAAATTTGAATTAAGTCTTTTATTTAACACAGGAATTTCTAAAGCAAAGTAGAGATCTAGTCTCACTGGACGGGGGAGCACTGCAAGGGAGAGGTGAGTTAATTACAGAGTTTTTGATGTGAGGAGTGATGTTGTTCAAGGAAATAAGGCGAGGTTTTCTCACTTGTTGTTAGAGCGACGTGGACAGGATGGGGTGGGTGATTCTCGAGGTGCATGAGGGAAGCAATTTGTCTGATTTCTGATCTTTCCTTTCTAGAGCGGAGGTGAACTAAGGTGTGCAGGAAGGCAGGTACGCAAGATTTCTGAGCGGCTCAGAGGTAAGCAAAGAGCAGGTGCGCTACAGGCAGGCAGCAAGCGTGAGGGGATCAGCATAAGAGGGAATCAGGTTCTTGGCTGAGCTGAGTGAATGGTTGGAGCGTAAATGTAACACTAACGATCTGGCAGGGAGTGAAGCTCTGAGCTGGTTTTCAATACTGCCGTGCTGATTGCTGTCAGTGAACTGCAGGTGAGGTGGACCTGGAGTCTGAAGTTGGAGCTGAAGTGAGAGAAATGGGAAAACTACTCCAGGAAAACCAAAACACATCAGATTATGACAGCAGGGCCCTGTTTCAGGAAGCCGGTTTAGTGGAAAAACTGAGTAAGTATACCCTGAGTTAACGAAAACTCTGGGTTTTCGGTTTCACAAAGCGAGTTCAGCTGCAGCCTGAGTGAGTCACTATGACGACACACTCCGTGAAGCTAACCTGCCCCCTAGCAGGTTTACTACAACTAACCCTGACTGTCTCCGCCCCTTTGTCGGAAACCTGACAGTAGGAAGTGTCGGACATGGCGTGCCCCTTCCTTGAAGAGCCAGTAGATCGTGAAGCCCAAATTCTCCGCAGAGCTCTCCGCCGGGAGAGAGTGATTAGAGCGCGTTTGGACATTTTATCATTTCCTGATGATTTTCTGTGCGAACGTTACCGTTTCTCAGCACAATCTATAAGTTATTTGGATAACATCCTCAGGCCTAATATTGCTCATGTGACACATCGCGGACATCCTCTCAGTTCATTACATATTATTTGTATTGCACTTCGGTTTTTTGCAAACGGGAGCTTTCTGTATAATATTGGTGACGCTGAGCACGTTTCCAAGGCTACCGTCTGTCGGGCAGTCAGGAATGTTACAGTTGCACTGAAACGTCTCCTGTACTCGTTTGTGGTGTTCCCCGGTCATAGACCCACAAGATTTATCAAAGAGGGATGCCACAAAATTGCAGGTATCAGGATGACCAAAACTTAATGTATGATGTGGTGATACTTGAACTACTACTTAAATTTTACATTTATTCTCACGGTTCCCAGGCGTGATTGGCTGTACAGATGGCACTCACATTCCAATCATTGCTCCTTCAGTAAATGAAGGAGACTATGTGAACAGGAAGTCTTTCCACAGCATTAATGTACAGGTACATAGTTCCCTGTAGCATTTCAAACTAACAAATTATTTCATTATAGTAATGGATGCTAATTTGTGTTCTCTGCACTGTGAAGATCATATGTGATGCTGCCAACATTATCACAAATGTGGAAGCCAAGTGGCCAGGCTCTGTCCATGACTCACAAATATTCCGTGAATGTACACTGAGCACAAAATTTGGACATGGTGAGTTGAGAATACTGTAAAATATATAAAGACCAATTGCTTCAGGGACATTTGAACTGAAGTGTACCCTTCTGTCTTAGGAGAGTTCACTGGCTACTTGCTTGGTGATAGGGGGTATCCATGTTTACCCTATTTGCTTACCCCTTACCCTGACCCTGAACCGGGCCCACAGCAGCGATATAATCTGGCTAATTGCAGGACAAGAGCCAGAATTGAAATGACTATCGGAATGCTTAAGGCCCGGTTCCAGTGCCTGCAAAGACTCAGGGTCACCCCAGAAAGGGCATGTGACATTATTGTGGCATGTGTGATTCTTCACAACATTGCCACAATTAGAGGAGAACACTGTCCTTCTGAACCAAACATCAGCAGTGATCCAAACCATGAACATCCTGACCCTCCCACGGACATACAAGATGGAAGAGCAGTCAGAGACACCATATGTCACAATCATTTCTTTTGACCCATCACCTCAACATGTTGAAAGAAGAATAAACAGATTTTTTGTTCAACTGGCTTTATTGGTCGCCTGTATTTCCTGTACACAAAGTATTACAAGATGTAAACCTCATAAAGTGTCTCTGTTGCTTCCTCCTCTGTAACAGCTGTCAATGTTTCTTCATTATTTTCCTGTAGTAAAGAAATAAACAACATTGCTGTTCTACTGTAAACTCATATAATCTGTGGAGTATTACTCACAACTGCATGTTGGTCTGGCTCAACAGGAGGCTGCACCAGATGCAGTACACCATCACCATCAACTGATAGAATATGAGGTTTACACAGGTCACTTATAACTTACAAGGGACCAAATGGCAATTAACAAACATACCAAGCACCTTACACTTCATTGTCATTATGCTCTCAAAGACAACCAAGACTGAGGGAAGGCAAAATCAGTAGGAAAATAACTTCACTACAAAATAATCCATTATGGTAAAGAGTTTATCAAATGAATGAGCAGCACTGCAAAGGTGACTGTGAAGAAAGGATGTATGCACATCATGTATTATTTTGAATTTACCCCTTATGTAGGCACTTGTGTCTTGCGGGGTTATTGACTCAGAGGATGTCCCCGCAGAGATGCCTTCGGCCACAGGGCGCCCACTGTTTTGGCTGAGGGCCAACTGCTCAGCCTCTGTGAGTGGTGGTGGTGGAGGACCCCCACCTGTTTTTCGGGCCTCCGCTTTTTTTCTGTTGGCTATAACGGGTCACATTTGAGCATACAGAGTAAGCAAATATGTACTTGTAATGTGCTCAGATAATTTCAATAAGTGCTTACAGAAAGAAAATTAATGTAGCCTCTAACTGCAATTGATTTACATCGGACAAACAGACCAAGCACTATGGCTCATAATACAATTACACCTTACCTGTTTGGACTATATTTTTATATTTCATTTTTACTTGCTGCCAGGAACGTTTGGGGCCTGTTGGGTTGCACCTGCGCTCACATCACGTCACAAAATAAAATGTATAAAATAACAAATAAAATAACATATGATAAAATAACGTGTTAAATGGGTGGAAATCCCTAGATCAATGTTTAAATTAACACTCACGCATTGACTCTGTCGGCTATGTTTTGCCATGCATGCTTTTGCAGCTGTGGCTGTGTTACTTTTTTCCGCGGAATTTGCATGTTATCGGCATATACTGCCATCAGAATTTCGGCCTCAAGCGCTGTGAAATACATTGACCGCGCCTTCTTTCCCTCCGTCTCCATGGTGACTCGCTTAATCTGTGCTCCGCTTATCAGGGCTTTATGTATCCTCGTCCGCGCGCTTCACTTGGGGTTAAAGCAACTCCGCATTGACTGAACTAATTGTTATCAGCCTTTCTGAAACCGAATATTCCGAGTTGGACAGTTCGGGGTTACTCAACCCTGCGTATCGTTTTTCACTCTGAGTTTTCCAAACCGGCTTCCTGAAACAGGGCCCAGGTGTTAGTCACCACTCTCAACTGCTTTCCAGCCTGTGCCCGCCTCCAATTGCATCAGCCAATGTCAGGCCTCCGTGACCCAATAGAAGGGTGAATGAAAAAGACGTGTGCCTCCATGGTCACTCTGAGCCTGACAGAATAAAGATGGGCTTTTAATTCTAGTTCAGTAACAAAACTGTTCTGTGTGGTGCTATCCCAGTTGAGGTAATGACTATGATTTCTATTTTTGAAACCAACAATATTGTGCTTGCTTCTGAGTTTTTAGTTTCCAAGCCAGTCAGTGTTAATGGGTTAGTTGGTGTCTTCTCTGTTCATGAGTCAGTTCACTTGAGAACTGAGAAAGATGTGTTTGAGCTGGCCGAATAATAAAGGTACAGATGTTTGTGCTACTGTTGTCACAAATAGAACACTACCTGGTGTTCCTGTGTCGACCGGTAAGAAAGTATTTAGACTTTTCTGTGTCTGAATTGGCCTCTGATTGTTTCATTTCCCTGTTGTTCAATGTGGAAAGAATTGTGTTTCGTCTTCCCCGGCTGGCTCACTCTGATACCTTGCCCCAAGACTGCATATTCTGTTTCTAAAGCTTACCCCATCAGGGACTTTGGCATGTGCAGAGTCTATTCCCCAGCTGGGATTCCCAGTTAAATCTGGAGCCTCGGTGGATCCCATGCCAGAAAAGCCACAGTCGTTGTCACCTGTAACGTTGGTTGCATGCCCTACCGAGCAGCCATAGCCTCAAGCGCCAGCTGGGTGTTCCAGCAAGCAGCCCCAGTCTCTGATGTCTCCAGAAAATCGTATCCGTCCTGCGTTCCTAGAGTTTTTCATCCTGCCTGCTTAATCCACTTCTGAGCCCATAGGGCATGTGTCACCTAACCCTATGGGTTCCCTCCTCTTTCTGTCATAGCCCCGCCATCGCTGCCAGGTCTCTAAGGGGCATGTCCTCTACCTATGTATGTGTATGAAAAAACAACAACAACAACAAAAAATGTTGTTGACTCATTGGCCCACTAGTGCGTTGACCCACCAGGCAAATGCCACATTATCATCCCATTCCTGGCTTCATGGATAGATAAAGCTGGGTATCATCTACATATGCACTCATCAGGGAGAGGCAGGGATGTCCCTGCAATAACTTAGAGCAAACTCTAAGTTATTGCAGAGATTGCTCCACAAACAAAATTCTCTGTTTTCATGTTTGTGGATTAGATGGACGTGTGGAGTTTACAAAATTTGGCAGCTGTTTTATAATTATTCTCTATGATCAAGGTGATTGCAGGAGTCTGTGTTTTGGTGGAATTCATGAGGGAACCATAAATCCTATGACACTGGCTGAAAGAGGACAACACTGGTTACATTTTGATGCGTGTGTTATGCATGGAGATCAAAAGGTTTGGGCTTGAAACAAAAAAATTATTAGTAATTGTATTACATTGGCACACATAATTATCAAAATAATAATTTGGATAAATTATATACAGACATTTTCTAGTTGAGTTATTGCATTGAGACACTCAACTAAATTTTTGAAGAAATGTCTTGTATGCTACTGATGATAAATTGTATCAGAAGCCAGTAAGACCTGGAAGTGGAAGATTTGCTTATTAGAAGAGCTGGGTGCATGGTATATATCTGGAAACAAAAACACATGGAGACCAAGTGTTTAACCCTCTCAGGCTCAAATTAAACTTTTTGTTGCTAATGCACAACCAAGTCCTGCAGTGGTGCTTCTGAGTTAAAAAAAAACTCATAAAATATGTATGTGGGGTGATCAGGTTGTTAGTTTTTAACTGTTGCAAATCGGCAACGCCTGCCTGGAGAGAGTTAACAGTCATCACTGGAATTCTATTTTGATACATTATTACACCGACATCCTGTTCACACAGCAGTAACAGTCGTAAGTCAAGCTACTGTGGCAACCACATGATACAGAATGATGTGATGAAAACTATCATCTTATACAAGCCCTGGAAAGCAACTTTAATACTTTAAGGTCAAATATAATTTGGTTAAAAATATTATAAGGTGAAACAAAATGTAGAGATTTTGTCAGTCACAACTTGTCCATGAAAGAACTAGATACATATAATTTATTAGGTGGACATGTTAAACAAAAGCTTGTTTTGAAAATGTTCAATTTAACTTTTTATTGGCAAAGATAAGTACTGAAAAGTTAACAGCATTACAAGAAATGATTAAAAGAATAAAATGTAAAACAAGGTAAACAAAACAAACAAACAAAAACAATGAACACAGCTCAGGCAGGACTGATCAACCTTCAGTTCTAACAAACCACAGAAACAATTTCTTATAGAGGTGCGTTTGCATTGTGCCACTTTAAGTAGCAGCGTTAGACATTTAGCTTTCATTGTTATGCTGAAATACTCATTTTCACACGCTGAAGTGTATTTGTCTGGTATATTAACAAGGAAAACAATATGATGTAATGAACATTTCTTTATTCACTGCTGGTATTACTGCGGTCCTTCATAAAGGGTAAACTGCCTTGCAACACTGTGGTTCTGTCCATTTGACTTCCACCTACACACAAGAACAGTTCATATGATCAAATGAACAAATTAAATGAGACAGTTGTTGATGACCAACAATGGTGTGAAATGAGAGAAAGGCTAAATCGGTGCATTAATATACTCAGTTCAGGTGTGCGTGATCCCTCGTCTGAACTCTCTAGATCTGATATGTTCTCCAAAGGTTGTTGGTTCTCCATTATTCCTGTCAACAATTCATCCAACTGCTCCGTGTGCTTATTTGCAGGTCTGCCACCACTATTTCTGCAACAGTCTTTTTTAAGTTTATTTGTATATTCTTCCACAAAACAACTTGATCTAAAGCAGCATTGTAAGTCTGAGCTAAAAAGATTTTTCCCGTATTAGTATTCTGGAATGTGGCAAGGTACTAGAGATTGCAATTGTCTATACAGGCTAGTTGTCATGACCCGAGTGAGTGTCCAGCGTTTTTCTGTTTTGGCTCTGCTTTTCTTGTGTCCACCCATTGGAGCAGACCCCTGGTTCCACACCTGCATCGCTACCTGTCGTCCGTCAGCAACAATCAGCGTTTGTCATCACGGTTGTAACTAGACCTTCATGGTGCTTGTTGTTAAACAAGTGTTGCCTTGTACCCACTCCTGTGTCTTTATGCCTCTAGATCCTTTCAGTCTCAACTTACCGGTAACTCAGTCCTCCGGATGCTGGTCACTAGTCATGGTGTGTGTGTGTGTGTGTGTGGGTGTGTGGGTGTGTGTGTGTGTGTGTGTGTGTGTGTGTGTGTGTGTGTGTGTGTGTACACCAATATGTGTAGCCTCATATGGGTATTCTATAATTCGTACATCATTACATTTACATACCTACTACTGGTATGAAGCACACATTTAATGCCACAGCAGGGCTGCTGTACGTTGAATAACCAACAGATGTCAGTACTTTCAAACGAGCTGTTAAAAAGGGCTTCGTGGGATCTGCCTTTTGGCAAAGCAATTGGCTGGAAAGATTAGACACATTCCTCATGCTAAACCTTCCAAGTAAGCTTGCAAAATCATTCTTTGGAAACTCAGCTGCTCCCACCTGCCTGCCCTCCTGCTTGCTGCACCATCGCTGGACCTCTGGAAACAAAAGGTTGTAACTGCAAGCTCGCGTACATCGTCAGCCAGACGCTCACTCGGTCATACTCTACCCTAGAGCAAACTCTCATCCACCTACAAGTAAGGCTTCATCATCCCAACTCTTACTTGCCTTCAGTCATCCTCACCCGTTCACTAAAATGAACTATTCGCTCCCTCTGTTCCAGTTGCTTCCTCGATAGGGACTCTCACCACCACACCTACAGTTCACGTCACTAATTTGAATAAGGCTTTGTTTAAATCACAACCTAACTGTCCGTTGAGTCTGCTCTTGGGTCCACTCCCACCTACAGGCCATCTCGGCCACTGAGTGTAGCCATAGATGATAGTATGCAGGGTCAGGGATCCATTTACTTTGTATCAAATAAATGTTTCAGAATTTCACATATTCAAAACCTGTGACCAATATTAATGTAAAGCCATTTCTGTCTCAATGTATTTTGAAAAGAGGTCTAAATGATTAAAGTACTTATTGTGCATCTGGAATCTAATGTGGACTGGACCATTATTTACATAATGAATACCATGCTGTGTTTAAAAGCCTTAAAACTAAAAACTGAGATGTTATACTCATCACTGATTAATAAGGGAATAATAATAATGGAGTGGATTTATATAGCGCTTTTCAAGGCACCCAAAGCGCTTTACAATACCACTATTCATTCACTCTCACATTCACTGGTGGAGGCAGCTACAGTTGTAGCCACAGCTGCCCTGGGGCAGACTGACAGAAGCGAGGCTGTCATTTCGCGCCATCGGCCCCTCTGACCAACACCAGTAGGCGGTAGGTGAAGCGTCTCGCCCAAGGACACAACGACCAGGACAGAGAGCCCAGGGATCGAACCGGCAACCTTCCGGTTACAGATACGCTTCCCAACCCCCTGAGCCACGGTCACCCCAACTGTATGAATGAATGAATCAAGGGAGCTAAGTTCTATTTCTCCACTGATTTCTATATAGCTGGACTTCTTTCAGTAATCATAGTTAGTAACAACTAATCATTCAAAAGAATGCAGGTTAAAGGAATTTACATATGAACTTAATTTTTCAGACTCAAGGGCATATTTTATATACAGCAAATGCAACAAATGAAGCGGGCAACTACCTGCACTGTTCTCACACATATAGGACATCGCACAGATGCTGTGTTAGGAGGCCAGCAGGCTAAAGACTGTTTAGTGTTCAATTCTTGATGGGTAACTTCTACAAAGGTTTAGAGCTGGAGTGCATCTGTTGAATCATTTAATTTTGTGTGTTGATTATATAGGTTGCCTCCTTATGGGGCAGCTGTGACTTAGGAGATAGAGCAGGTCACCTAATCCAGAGAGTGGTGCCTCAATCCTTGGCTCCTCCAGACTGCAATTCAAAGTATATTATGGAATTTGTGTCATGTGTGACTGTCAGATGAGGCTTGAAATAAAAAGTTTCTTGAGAGCACAATTAGAATATAAAAAACTATTTAAGTACAATTTATGCAGTTACTCCTAAAAACTCTGGTTTATGTAGTCTTAAAAATGATCTCCTTTTTTATTTGTATTTTTACTGTCCAACAATCGTTTGTTCATCCCCTCCCGTCTATGTAAAGTTTTCTCTTAAAAATGAAAAGCAGAATACAAAAAAAACCTTTGACAATTATCAGCAATTCTCCCCACTTGAAACCACGTGTAGGGTTTCAACCCACGACACTTTCCAACAGCTTTGCCGGCCAATGAGAATAGAGAGATTTCTCGGCCTCGGTCGCCTTAAGGTTTAACGGACCCAATCTCACGCGAGTAGAGGCGGACTCCAGCTGTGTGGGCGTGTCCTGCGCTGCAAAGTAATTCCAGCCTGAGTTACTGAAGCTTCTCCTACTTTGGAAAAGTAGAGTTTCCGACCTATGCTTCGCTGAGCGCTTCGGTTTCCTCAAAATAAAGCACTTTTAGTTTTTCTTTCTGCGCTGCTTTGTTTTTATCATGGTTAACAGCCATGTTGTCCCTCTGCTCTTTCTCCTCTGCATCGCATTCACTGGTAAGTATAACAGCTCTTACGCATGAACTCGTTGCCTTGTACGACGGCTGACACAGGGCAGCTGAAGAAATGTCTTTCTGCAGTTAAAAATCCAAATGTTTCTCACCAGTTACTTGTATTCTGTTACGAATAGTCGAAGGCTTTAGATTTTTGAGATCCACAAACTGAGCTCGGATGTTGAACGTGTGTGCTAAGAGTCAGGGAGCACCGGAGCAGACTGTCTCCTCACGCAGACTAGGATAGACTATTTTTGTCCAATGTGGTCGCTGTTTGATGGAGGCTGTCTCTATCCACAGCCCAGTCTGAGCTGGAGACAGATGAAGTAATTCCCAGGCTGCTGTATGGCCAGGAGGCGCACCTATCCGACCACACTACCCGCACCCTGCGCCGCGGTCAGCGCTCCCTGGACGCCGCGAGAGAAGGACGCTCGGAACCAGAAAACATCATCGTCTTACTGCCCGCTTTCGGAAGCAACCTGCATTTAAATCTAACGCGGGATAGCACGTTTCTGTCCAAGGACTTTGTAGTAGAGGAGAGGTACAAGGGCGAAAGCGCTGTGGTAAACAGCTTATCCAAGAACCAGCTATGCTTTTATTCTGGAGCCATCATTAACCATACAGACTCTCTGGCATCAGTTAGCACCTGCGGTGGTCTGGTAAATGTGTCTGCAGTTTCTCTTTGTGTGTGTGTGTGTGTGTGTGTGTGTGTGTGTGTGTGTGTGTGTGTGTGTGTGTGTGTTTGGACTTGTTAATAGGTGTCATATGATTCGATTCAAGCAGTTGGGGTCATATTATTCATTTTCATAAAACTAAAGACTACGTTACAGCAAACTGGCTAGTGAGACTTCAGTCACCTAGTGAAGCACCTCTGAAGCATGATTTTGTAACAACTGCTAATCTCTTAAACCCCACTGACCTGATGGTGGGTCAGTCAGTTCAAAGTCGCACAATGCAGCTCGATACTAACTGTATATTAAGGGCTTGGCAAAACACTGTAATTCAAGTTCCACTCAGCAGTTCTCAACTGCTTCTTACAATCTCCTCAGTGAGTCAAAGATTAGCAACTTCCACTGTGAAACATACCTGTAAGCTGAGCGAGCAGGCCAGGAGTTAACAATTTGTGTTTCTTTCATGCTCTGTGTGTGTTGAGTGGTGCTACGTAATCACTTTGTCCACATCTTGATTAGTGACAGAGGAATAAGGCGATTGCTTCAGTCTTAAAGTATTGCAAGGAAAATACTGCCTAACTACAAAATACTGGATGTTAAATAGTCAAATCTGTTAGTTTGCCAACATCCATCGGAAACTATCACTTTAAAATGTTTTGAGTCACGTACTTTTACTAGCTATAGCAGTCACTGATCTCTGAGGCACTCGTGGAGGAATGGGGTGGGGTTAGTGTTTGGTATTTTGATAATACTCTTATGTAATGGGACTGTGCAGGTAGGGGTCCGGGTTCAGTCCTGGACTCCTGGATTCAACAGGCCTGAGGTCAGTTCTCAAAGCTGTGCTTCTTTATTTTCTCTGTATAGTCTTAGTAGCCACATTTGAGCATTAAACCCACCTACACTGAATGAGAAGATCATTGTCCAGCAGTGAACAGACACATAGTGTGTTCATATGGAAAAACAAAAACTTTGGCAGCTGCAATCCATGAACTTACAGCCTCATATCCTCCTGCATGGTAGCTTATTCTGCGATTCTAAATTGGCTAAGTGGTCAAAGACCAGAAACACGTTACTCACTGTAAATGTGTGCTTACAGTAAGTAATTCTGTAAACTCACATTCACATTACATTACATCTGACTTACAAGTAAACCAACCCTAAATGGGTTACTGAGGGGATGATAACACAATATCACTTCAAAGTTTAATTTTTCCAGGACAAGCAGCTGGACGAAGGTTGGAGAGCAGGTTACTGAGAAAGAACACTGAGGCAGCAAGGGGAATAAAAACTCCTGCTAAAGATGCCACAGTTCAGTTAGTGCTGCTTTTACTACTGGAAGAAATTATGTTCCAAAGTAATAACACAAAAGTTGTAAGCAACAAAGCAGAAATGCAATCTGCATGAAAATGTTTCAGTTGCTTGTCCAGTGTTTATAAATGTATTGCAAACTTTATCCATGATTAGTGTTTTGTGGAAATTGGATAAAAACTACTGGCTGACTCCACAGTGGGACTGTAAATGGTTTGCATTTGTATAGCGCTTTACTCAGTCCCTAAGGACCCCAAAGCGCTTTACACTACATTCAGTCATTCACCCATTCACACACTGGTGATGGCAGCTACATCGTAGCTACAGCTGCCCTGGGGCGCACTGACAGAGGCGAGGCTGCCGGACACTGGCGCCACCAGTAGGCAAACATGGGGTTAGTATCTTGCCCAAGGATATTTGGCATGCAGCCTGGAGGCAGCCTGGGATCGAACCACCGACCTTCTGATTAGTGGCTGACCTGCTCTGGCTGTGTAATACACCCCTGCCAGGTTCCCAGTTTATGGTGTGGCTAACAAATAGAAGAAGCCAGCTGGTAAATTACAACCAACGACCCTTTTGTGCTGTTAGGTGAGAGTGCTAACCGCTGCCCACTGTGCTGAGAGAAAGAGAAACGTTTCCTTTTTAAAAATGTATTTATTTCTAAATTGGGACCCATGGCAATGGATGGTAACCATGTCAAGCTCTGGGACACCTGTCAGTCGCACTTTACTGTGTATATGTGTGAGATAGCCTGGCCTACACACACGTGCACAGAGTTGATTTAACCATGTTGCTCAGTTGATCTGGTAGTTGAACTGTTTGTGGTTGGATAAATTTCATAAGAGTGCAAGCCCACTTTGCCCTTGTGCGACCAAGAAGCATAAATGAGACTGATATCTGCATGGCCATCTGTCAGGTCTGCTTGGATTATGGTTTGCTGCATTTCTTTCTTCTATTTTTTTTAACCCGTATTCAAAATTCATCATTGCAGAGTAGACAGGATAGGAGGGCAAGGGAAGACAGAGCAAAAGGCCACAGGTCGCACTCAAACCCCGGCTGTTGCTTTCTAGCAATAAGGCATATGGGCACACGTTTGACCAGTGACCTAAACTGGTTCCCTGTTTGCAGTATGTTTATTCTGTATTTGCAGTAAAGATGAGTTTGTTCCGTTGGTGTGTGATCGCCGAACACTTGTTGAAATCAGATCATCCCACATAACTTGGATAAAGCATTACTTGGGTGATCAAATCTCCTTCAAATATTCCAGGACAAGGAAGAAGGGGGAAGGTGTTTTGATGAGAATTAAGGTTTACTTGAAGTTTGCCTGCAGGTCTGGTCCCTGCCTGCTTTCAGTTGGATTTCTTCTGACTCACTGACTACTGGGGCTTTTGTGGACCCATCCAGTCCTTCTTGTTCATCCAGAACTTCCTCACTGGCTGATGAAGACTCCTCTCCCTCTCCAAAAACAGGCCTAGACATTGAATTACAAAAAAGTTCCAGGTTGTTGGTGATTCGTAACTGTTGTGAATCCAGACCCTTGGCCAAAGAATTTCAAGTCAAACAGAGTTTTATTGTCAACCCAACATTATACACTCAAAGTGTACAGTTGGATGAAATGTCATCCTCCTGGGTCGAAGTTACAAAGTGTAGAAATAAAAATAAAATTTCTAGTCAATAGATTTAAAAAAAACAAAAAACAATCTAATTAATCGCACAATTTTTCTGTAATTAATCGCAATTACTTGATCAATAGCCTGGCTGCAATTACACTTTTTCAACTTTATATTTAAGCTTGTAACTTACATTTATGCAACATAATGAAGCAGAATAAACACAAAAAATGTTAAATGCTTAAATTCAAAGAGAATTTGAATAGTTTCAGTCTTTTAACACAGCTTCTCTCCTGTGAAATACAACTTTTTAAAAAACCTATATACTAAGAAGTAAGTATACACTCATATATAATATATATTAGTGCTGTCAAACAATGAAAATATTTAATCAGATTCATCACAGGGTTACTGTGGATTAATTTTGATTAATCACAATTAAATATCATTCATTTTTATTCTATATTTTTTTAGTATTTTTAGTATTTATTTATTTATTGTCATTGTCAAGAACAATGAAATTGCGTTTGGGGCTTCCATACAACCCAAAAAAAAGAAGAAAATAATAAATACCCCTTAAAACCCAAGTGTACATATTTAACCCAGTGTGACTCCAATGCAATAAGACAATCCTTAGCAATAATGTTCGTAGAAATTCAGACAAAGACCTGAGAAACATGACAAAATACAACAATGCAACCCATTCAATATTATTGTACTGTGAGATATGATATCAGATATGATAGTTATCTATTTAAGAAAGAGGGGGGCAGGAGGGGGAAGAGAATAAAGATATGATGCACCAATGCAGACCAGTTCATTGCTATTAAGAAGTTGGATATGGTTATTGTCCGTGAGAGGGGGGCAGAGAGTTCAGGAGCCTCACAGCCTGTGGATACAGGCTGTTGGCCAGTCTGGATGTTCTGGCCTGTATAGACCTGTACCTTCTCCCTGAGGGCAGCAGATGGAAAAGGTGGCGCGCAGGGTGATGTTGGTCCCGCAGGATACTGTGCACCCTCCTCAGACAGCGAGTGGGGAAGATATTACTGATCTCTGGCAGACTTGTTCCAATAATCGCATTTCAGTTTGCATGAGCAAACAGAAAAAAGGGAAAATATAGGCACTTAACATGTTTATTGAACATCTTAAACCTTCATGTAAACAAAACTCTGTGAACATTTATCCTCTCTCTTCTCAACGATATTAACAGGTCTGCAGTTTGTTGCAATTGTGTCAGTTAATATGTCCGAGGTCGACTTACCGAGCCCCCGATGCTCCGTGATTGGTTTGGTGCAAGCTGGGTGACACGTTAGCCAAAGTGCTAGCAGCATCCCTGACTAACGTAGGCTTCGCTTCAATGTGATATTTTAAGATGGAAGTGCTTCGGTGAAAAGAAAATTCCTTCTTGCACAATGTGCAAAATACTTTATGTCGGTCGACTGTTCCATCTTGTTATTTTTTTTAATACTGAAATTTCCCATCGAGAGGGCCAATGTGTGTTTATCATCTTCCATATTGAGTTGATTGGTTCAGCTGCCCGTCACTACCAGATCAACTGCCCATTTGCACATGTGCGAGGGTAACTTTACTTGGACAAACTGCCCGAAATGCGCTGACAGAAACATTTCAGGGATTTTGAGTCATTCTGCACTCCAGATGCGTTAATTGCGTTAAAAAAATGTAGTGGATTAATTTGTGTTAATGCGTTAATTTTGACAGCACTAAAAATTTCAAATACAACAATACAGAACTAAGATAAACTAAGAATAAGTACAGCAGTACTGTAATTGAATAGAAATAGAATAAAAAATAGAAAAATGAGAATAAATAAATACAAGAGTGGAACAGTGTAATATGGAATAGATCAAGTATTGGAAGTGAGAGTGTTATATGTGTGATGGAGGGCAGCATGGTGTTCAGGAGCCGGACTGCTTAGTGGGAAAAAACTACCTGGTCCTGATGCTGCAGAGTCATCTTCCGGGTGGGAGAGGTGATGCGGGTCAGCCATGATGCTAATGGCTTTACAAATTCAGTGTCAGGTGTAAATACCCTGTAGACTGGGTAGAGAGCTGCCAATAATGCGCTCAGCAGTCCACACAATCCTCTGGAGGGCTCTGTGGTTGGACGCGTTTCAGTTTCCGTACCAGACTGTGATAAAGCTGGTTAAGATGCTCTCTATGGTGCCTGTGTAGAAGGTGCTAAGGATAAGGATGGGTTTGGGGAGGTGCACCTTCTTCAGTCGTCTCAGGAAGTGCAGTCGCTTTGTGCTTGAATTTCTTAATCCCCTAGGGTCTAGTGTATAATTACACATTTGTGACTACTTTTGATTTTACCTTTGTCTGAAATTACAGTTACATTTTCATTTTGACATTCTGTGTTAACACAATTGATCTAAAAGTGCACGAAAAATATCAAATTTAAATTACTTATGAAGTTTTTTTTTCTGTGAAAACCACAAACATGTTTCTGTTTACATTTTCACAACTTGAAATGCAAATATAAATTGTCAATTTTAAAATGACAGAACAATTAGGCGTCACAATAAGATCCAAAAAATAGTTTCTCTGCATCACAAAACAGGGTTTGCATTGCAATCTGCCATTGGTCACTTTTTGGCTAGCAACTGTGACATTCACTAGTGCCCTTTTTGTTCTGACTTCACACTAATTAACATAAGACAAGACACTATAGTCATGTCCAAATTCATGGGCTGCATCCTCCTGAGGACCCGGCCTTCGCGGTCTACGTGGGCCGGGTCCTCAGAAGGTCGGGTAGGCTGGAAGTAAGCGGCTGTGAAATTGGACGGTCCAGCCTTCAGATTAGCGTCACCGCTGTCTCGGTGGAGTTTAATAAACTCAGCCGTCTGCTCCCTGCTATCTAAAATATAACAGGACACTGGAGTAAACTCTCCACCATCTCACACGTCTGTTTAATCAGTTTTCTGTCTGACGTTTAGTCAGCTGTGTGAAAACCAAGGAGGAACCCACCCGGGGGATTAATAAAGTTTTATTTTATCTAATCTAATAACTTTAATCTCAGCCAAACCGATTTACTCACGAACAAACAAAACACTGAAATAAGCCAAACCATAACATTTTTAGGTTGTCTAAGTGACTTATATATTACATTTAACCTGAGTAGCAAAAGTCCGCGGTGATCTGAACATGATGTGCCGGGAGTTTGCCGTTCTCTGCGGCTCTAATGACCCTCGAGCTCCCGGCTAGCTATCGACCCAGGAAGATTAATAAGAGTAATTTTAAAACTTAGTAGCGGCCGCCATTGCCGGAAACTGGAGTTTGGCTGGGCCACGCTATGAATTCTGGGATATGGTGGGCTACGAAGGACGCACCCGACCCATCCTTCAAATTCGGGGAAAAGGAGGACGCATTTGTCGGCTGCATTCGGAGGAGTCTACGAATTTGGACAGCCTTCGGCGCGTCGCTGTGACGCAATTGGTCTACAAATGCGGCCTCAGGAGGATGCAGCCCATGAATTTGGACACCCCCTATATACTCCAAACACGCTAAATGTCACAAATCTCTCACATCTCAAAACTCTCTCGCTGCCGTCTCTCCCAAAACGTTTCTCTCTTCCTAAACAACTAAACGCCACATGTTGGCGTAGAATATTTTTGATTGGTTGAAATTTGTAATTTTTATTTATTTTTTTATTTTTTTACACCAATAGGAAAGAAATGTCATGGATTTTTTTTTTTCACGGTCCTTAGAAAATGCAATTTTTACTGTATCTTGCCACACTAAACCTGATATTTATTTGTCTTGTTTTACATGTGCTATCAACACAATTTCAAAACTGTTGTGTACATAGTTTCAACTCTGCACTTTCAGCACAAGTTGAAATGGAAACTCAGTGTGGGTGCATCTTGTTGCTATGTCATCTTGAATGGGTCATATGATTTGGGTGTGTCCATTGATCCCAGAGGGTAAATCTAGTTAAATCATGCTCTGATAGCTTTCAGAGGCACTCTTTTGTGTGAGGTTGGTCAGAGGGCTGGTCAGCTCCACGAAATTTGGGATGAACCTACAGAAGTAATCAGCCAACCCCAAGAACTGCTGCATCTCTTTTTTTTTTTTTGGTCTTGGGATGAGAACAGGATGCAACAGCTGGAGTCTTCTCCATCTGCATCTGCACACTTCTTTGGGTTGGTGATGAACCCCTGCAGCACTGCGGCATCTCGCTGCATATGCTTCGCCCAGGTGTCACTGTGGATCATGACATCATCCAGGTACACGGCAGCATGTTGATGCAGCTCTCCATCAGACACTAGACAGAATTGGTAAAAACAAGGGATGGAGAAAGCAAATTTTTTCGTAGACGTTGGAGTCAAGGGAATCTGCTGCTAGCCAATGATCAAGCAAAAAAAATAAATAAATACAATAGCAAGGTGATTAATGTAATGATTTAATACAACTTCATGTATATCTGTTTGATAAAGCTTAAGTTGGATCATATACACATTTGACTTGATGTGCCACTAATAAAGAGGAAAACCTTTTAGTAATGGCTAAAGTCTGGGTCAACAAGACTGAAGGTATCTTGCTGCTCAACAGAGCTTTTGTGTGATTTATACAAGCATGCTGGTCCAGTGCATATATAGACTGCATCAAGCTCAAAGCCAGTGAGAACTGAGAAAGAATCGGCTCGAAAAGTTATATCGGCAATGGAATCGAAATCGCTAATTTCTTATTGTTTTCCATCCATAACTCCAAGGCTGTCTCCTCGACAATAAGCTCTTCCCAGCAGTGCTGGCTGTGGAAATTGCTGAGGTCTAATCTGGGTATGGTGGTCTTGGTTGTTTTGAGGTATGCTACAGCACTGATGGCCTTGGTTGAAGCATCTGAGAAGGTACAACTCTGGTCCAGTGAGTAGAACATTGTTCAGAGAGATGCCGTTGTTTTGTGCGAGTCAAAAACTACTCTGGTCTGGTCTGGCTTTCTCGGTTCATAGACCAAGTGTTGGTAAATGCCAGCACTCTGTGGAGGTGGAAGCTCTGCATGGTTGTCAAATACTGCATCAAAGCAACAAACTGCTCTTTGTTGCTTGGGTTGTGCTCTAGGGTGTATCTAAGACAAGAAAGACAAGTCACAGCTTGCTCTCAATTGTTTGGCAGAGGTGGCCTTGGGGATCAAAAGGAGCGTCAAAACTCTGTCCCTCAGCCTCCAACCTTCAGACAGAGCCCCCCAACAGCAGCCTAACAGTAGCAGAGGAGCTCAACAGCTGTTTGAGACCGCCCCTCCCTGGCACCTCCTGCCCCCCACCTCCGCCCTACCTGGTACACTTCTCCTCTCCCTCCAGGAACATGAGGTGAGGAGAAGACTGAGAGCGGTGAAGCCCAGGAGAGCTGCCAGCCCCAGCAGCATCCCAGTAGTTGTGGTTGAAGCCTGCGTGCACCAACTGGCAGTGATCCTCACCAGCCTGTTCAACCTGTCTGACTCATGCCACTGTTCCCACCCGTCTGAAGACTGCAACAGACAGCTTCCATGATTACAGACTACTACAGCCCTCATGTCTGTACTCATGAAGTGTTTCGAGCAGATATGCGTCAGCACATCAGAGACTGCCTACCACCCTCTCTTGACACCCACAAATTTGCTTACAGAGCAAATTGGTCCACGGAGGATGGCATCACCATCACCATCCGGAGAAAAGGAAGAGCTACGTGAGAATGCTATTCATGGACTACAGCTCACAGTGTAGCTGTGCGGATGGGGATGCGGAGGGGGAGGAGGCACAGTCCATTTATCAGTCTGACAGCTTGTGCAAGGTAATGGTCAGATTATTACCTGAAGACTAAAGCTATAAGCATAAATCCTTTCTTAAAAAAACGAGCCATGAACTAACTAAAAGTGAAACGTGCACGAACAACTCACAAACACTGTGTAAAATACCCAGAACCATGACATTATGTCTACCCTTTCAGCTTTGTTCTGGCATGTTCTTCAGTACAGAAATGGCAAAGAAAATGTTGGTTTTGCTTATTGAGATGCAGCTTGACATTTTCATTAAAACTGGATTTGGTGATTATTTTTTATGATTAGAAAATCAATGTGTTCACGTTGTAGACAGTGGTACTTGCTAATAGCACCACTTTAGCTCTCTCTATCATCAGTTATTTTATTTTAAAAGATCTAAATACTGATATGTGATTCTAATTGAAGATCATATAATCAGACTTATTTGGGTATTTATTCAAACTGGTTTTGGATTGATCAGGTTTTAGTTTATATTGTTTGATATTGCTCTATCAAAGCCAGAGATCTTGACTCCAATGCCAAAAACTTTAATTTTGTCTAGTTTAGTTTAATATGCTCGGTTTGGTCATTTGCTAGCTAATCAGAAACATCCAACCTTTCATGTATGGCATAGCCACTCACTTACATACTGGTAATATAAACATGAGGCAGAAGGTAGGTTATTAAAGTGCTACAAATCGAAAAATGACATGTAGTGACAAAGAATGGGAACTGAGAACTGGTTCTTGTAGAAAACCGATTCCCAGTAGTCCAATTCTTTGGTATTGTTAGTCTGCCTGCTTGTCGATCCCACTTATCAGTTCTTGCACTTCCACAGCAATCAGCTGATTTCAGTTCGCGTGTCAGAGGAGAAAAATAGCAATGCAGTCGAGAGCATGGAAACACAAAAGGACGAGATAAATGGCAAAGTGGAAAACTGCATCCAGGACAGAAACGGCCTCATTATGCTGCTAACACAACTTCATTTTTTAAATTTTTTTTTTTGGAAGCATCTGCCAAGACAGCATGCTAATGGTAAGCTAGCCATGAACCCAGAGCAAAAGCTGAGTGCAAGCCAAAAGCCAGATCCTTAAGTTCAGCAAGTAACAAGCAGATGAGCAGTCAGGCTGCAGCCTCTCTTTCTACCTCATGTTTCTGATCGCATGTGCTGGTTTTCATCTTTGCTTTGTGTGGTCAGCTTTGTATTCTACTAAGAGAAAGATCTTAGAGATGGATGTCCTCATTAGGAATTTGTGTTGGTGTGTGGGGTTGGAGCCTCAGGTTTATATTGTTAAAGGCTGATCCTGATACAGTGTGTTTTAGCTGTTTTACAGAGTAACGTGAAAGATTAGATTAGATTAGATGAAACTCCCCTCCAGAGAGGAGTTAAACAGTCTGATGGCGTGTGGGACAAAGGAGTTTTTAAGTCTGTTAGTTCTTGTCTTGGGGAGAAGCAACCTGTCACTGAACAGACTCTTCTGGTTGTTAATGGCCGTGTGCAGAGGATGCCCAGCATTGTTCATAATGTCCAGCAGTTTCTTTAATGTCCTTTTCTCTGCCACTGTCACCAGAGTGTCCAGCTTCATGCCGACCACAGAGCTAGCCTTCCTGATCAGTTTCTCCAGCCTGGATGAGTCCTTCTTTGCTGTGCTGCTCCCCCAGCACACCACAGCATAGAAAAGTACTCCAGCAACCACTGACTGGTAAAACATCCTCAGGAGCTTCCTGCAGATGTTGAAAGACCTGCTCTAGACCTCCCGAAGTCCACAACCAGTTCCCTGGTCTTTGAGGTGTTGAGTTGCAGGTGGTTTGTGTGACTCCATGCGACAAAGTTCCTCACCAGACTTCTGTACTCCTCTTCCTGATCATCCCAGATACACCCCATGATGGCTGTGTCGTCTGCAAACTTCTGAATGTGGCATAATTCAGAGTTGTAGCAGAAGTCAGAGGTGTACAGGGTGAAGAGAAGAGGGGACAGCACAGCTCCCCGTGGTGCTGCTGACCACAGTGTCACAGCCTGACGTACTGTGGTCTGTTGGTGAGGTAGTTTGAGATCCAAGCGACCAGGCAGGGGTCCACCTGCATCCTGTTCAGTTTCTCCTGAAGCAGACAGGGCCGGATAGTATTGAAGGCACTTGAAAAGTCAAGAAACAGGATCCTGACCGTGCCTTTTCACTTGTCCAGGTGTGAGTGGGCTCTATGCAGGAGGTACAGGATGGCATCCTCCACTCCGACATCCGCCTTGTTTGCGAACTGTAGTGGGTCCTGGGCATGTTGTGCCTGTGGTCGGAGGAGGATGTAATATTTGCAATCATGACTTTTTTGAGTAACGACTCCAACACAAAAAACATGCACAAACATTTAACCCACAGCATGAATTCATTTGCAAGAGAGGACTTTCTTTATTGCTACTTCAGGCGACTGTCCAAACAGAACCAAAGAGAACCCAACGACAACTGATAAGAGACTCGATACACAATCGACTTGATAAGTGAAATCGATAGTTGCTAAATTCTTATCTAATTTCCATCCCCAGTAGTGACTGATGAGACTGTGATAAGAATTAAACATAGGTGATTCAAATCTCTCATACTTAAAAACTGGATTTTACCATATAAATAAACTGTATTTCAGTGTAATAATGTATAAAAAGCATGGGAAAGAGCAGTAGTTCTAAAATTTGATATTCTCACAGTTACACTATATCATTTAACCAAACCCATTTCTCACTTGCTTTCGCTGTGCAGCACTTGATAGGTTAAATCAAACTTTCATGAATCAATTTAATCTCTTTAAAAGTTTTGAAACTCTGAGAATAGAGAAAGTTTTAAAGTTACCACACATCCCTCCAAATACAGCTATCTTTACATACTTTGCATAGTTTTGATATATTTACTCTCCAGTAACTGACTGGTATCATATTCATATGTTGATGGAGCTGTAGAAATCCTTTAATCCATCCTCCAGACCACATTCTGCTGGCTAACATCATTTGTTAGTCCTGAGGTTCAGCTGGAAGTGGAATGTCTGCACAAATGCTGGAACAGGCTGAGCTGTATTTTATGGCATACCACACCATTATAGTCAGAGGAGGCCTATTTATAGTAAATGCAGAGTATAATTGTCCATTGTGTTTATACTATACTAAACCTTATTCTGTTTTACTGATTTGAAGCCATTCAAAATAGAAAATAAAACTGTCAAATGCTTCTTGAAAAAATCTGTAAGACTTCAAATTAAACAGGATTGCCCTGTGTAGGAGGCTATCAAATGTAGTTAGCTCGGCTATTAAATTTGAATTGCTATTGTATACAAGTAGCACCAAATCAGGTGATCAAGAATTCAGGGTTACTATTAATTAGGGATGGGAATAGTCCAATTCATTGGAATCGTTAGTCTGCCTGCCTATCGATCCCGCTTATCGGTTCTTGCACTCTCGCTATGATTAGCTGATTGCAGTTTGTGTGTTGAAGGAGGAAAATGGTGTTTACAGCGTGGATATAGACATTACTTTTATTTTTATTGGATAAAAGCATGAGACCATGAGAGATGGTAAAGTGGAGACTGCTCCAGGTCAGAAACGGCTGCATTATGCTGCTAACACTTCAGCTTTTTGCAAGCACCTGCACAGGCAGCATGCTAACGCTAAGCTAGCCAATAATGGTCTTAATGTGCCTCATGACAAGCCTCTCGAAGCACTTCATCATAATGGGTGTGAGTGTAATGGGACGGTAGTCGTTGAAGCAGGACACCAGAGACTTCCAGAGACGATCATGGTGGCCTTGGTTGAAGATGTCAGTGAGGAAATCTGCAGCTGCTCTACATCCGTGGAAGAGTGATCAATCTGGATCAGCAGCCTTCCGTTGGTTAAGTCTGCGAAGTGTTTTTCTCACATCAGCCGAGGTCAGTCACATAACCTGGTCATTGTGAGGAGGGGTAGTCTTCCTCACCATTATGTTGTTCTGAGCGTCAAATAGGGCATAGAAGTTGTTCAGCGCATCTGGTAGGCAGGTGTCACCATCACAGGGAGGTGTTGGCCTCTGTGCCCTGCCGTATGTGCCGCGTGTCGCCGCTGGTCTGGAAGTGTCCGTGGTTCGACAGTTTGGCCCTTGCTGTTCACAGAGCCGCCTTGTCAACTGCTCTGTACGCGTGGTCTCGAGTCTTTAGCAGCTCACCCACCTCTGCAGCCATCCACAGTTTCTGGTTGGAGTGTATTGTGATAGCCTGGAAGACAGTGACATCATCAATGCCCTTGTTGATGTGGCTGGTCACCGATGATGTGTACACCTCCAAGATGGTGTGGTTGGTTTGTTGCAGCCTCCCTGAACATAACAGTCCTGAAGCGCAGAGAGAGCTCCTGCAGGCCAGGGTCTCAGCTGTCTCAGAGCCAGTCTGCAGCATCTGATGAGCGGTCTGTATGCCGGAATTAGCACAACACACAAGTGGTCTGATTGTCCATAACCATTCCATGTTCATGTAGATACACAAGCCACCACCGCGAGTCTTACCGCACAGAGCTACATTTCGGTTGGCACGAAATGAGGTGAGCCTGTGTAGCTGAATGGTGGTGTCCGGAACTGAGCCATGTTTCTGTGAAAACAAAAATGCTGCAGTCCCTAAATTCCCACTGTGTAGTCTGCTGGAGTTGGATGTAGTCCAGTTAATTTTGTCTAGTGAGCGAGCGTTTGAGAGCAGGATGGATGGGAGAGCCAACCAGCTTGGATTTGCTCTTAGCCAAGCACAGACCCCAGCGCATTTGCCGCCCCTCCGTTTCCTCACACATCACTTTTGGCGACTCATCCCTCGGCCACTGGCATCAGGTGATGCCGAGGACTGGATGCCTGGTTTCCGTAGCAACCTAACTCCACACAGCGCTTCTGGTCCTGGTCGATTTTTGTATGATGGGTGTTTGCTGTTGGTAAACACGAACAACCCTTGTTCTGGTGTCCATGTGGCTCAGAAGTCGTGATGAAAAGGTGATTAAAAAGCCAATTAGTTAAACCACAGGAATTTCTTAAAGACTTAATTACCTTCAAGACCTCTAATAAGAAATCATTTTGTCTTATTAATGAGCAATAATAAATATTCCATCCATCCATCCATCTTCATCCGCGGCCGGGTCGCGGGGGCAGCAGCCTAAGCAAAGAGGCCCAGACCTCCCTCTCCCCAGCCACCTCCTCCAGCTTATCCGGGGGAATACCAAGGCGTTCCCAGGCCAGCCGAGAGATATAATCTCTCCAGCGTGTCCTGGGTCTGCCCCGGGGCCTCCTCCCGGTGGGACATGCCTGGAACACCTCACCCAGGAGGCGCCCAGGAGGCATCCTTGTCAGATGCCCGAACCACCTCAGCTGGCTCCTTTCGATGTGGAGCAGCAGCTGCTCTACTCTGAGCCCCTCCCGGATGGCCGAACTTCTCACCCTATCTCTAAGGGAGAGGCCAGCCACCCTTCGGAGGAAGCTCATTTCTGCCGCTTGTATCCGCGATCTCGTTCTTTCGGTCACTACCCACAGCTCGTGGCCATAGGTGAGGGTAGGGACGTAGATCGACCGGTAAATTGAGAGCTTCGCTTTTACACTCAGCTCCCTCTTCACCACGACGGACCGGTGCAGTGTCCGCATTACTGCAGCCGCAGCCCCAATCCGTCTGTCGATCTCCGGCTCCCTTCTCCCATCACTCGCGAACAAGACCCCGAGATACTTGAACTCCTCCACTTGGGGCAGGAACTCATCCCCGACCCGGAGTGGGCACTCCACCCTTTTCCGGCTGAGAACCATGGCCTCAGATTTGGAGGTGCTGATCCTCATTCCCGCTGCTTCACACTCGGCTGCGAACCGTTCCAGTGCGAGCTGGAGGCCCTCACCCGATGAAGCCAACAAAACCACATCGTCTGCAAAAATCAGAGATGAGATTCTGAGGCCACCAAAGCGAAAGCCCTCCGCCACTTGGCTGCGCCTAGAAATCCTGTCCATAAAATTTATGAACTATGAAATAATAAATATTCAAAAGAGAAAAATCAGTTTTCAGAATTAACTTCTGGGATGGGAAGATCATTTGTGGATGTAGGCTTCCCCGCATCCTTCTGTCTCTTCATGTAATCCCAGACACACTCGATGATGTGGAGATCAGGGCTCTGTGGGGGCCAGAGCATCCTTCCCAGTACTACTTCTTCTTCTTTATGCTGAAGATAGTTCTTAATGACTTTGGCTGTACGTTTGGGTTTGCTGTCCTGCTGCAGAATACATTTGGGGCCAATAAATAATCATTTATATTTCTGAAAACATTCTTTGCTTACAGCACCTGCCTAAAACTGTTGCACAGTACTGTAGATGGAATAGAAAAGCATGAACTAAACAGTCATGAGTGTGGTATAGTCCGGGAGAACGGAAATAGACAGGCCATTCACAGTGATCTGTTGTTTTTCCCAAGCAAGCGGCAGGATATTTGCACATTCTTACAGGTAGTGGAGATGGGCAATGATGATCCGTGGTGGAGCCCCCTGTTTGGGAGCCTGTAGAAGTGATCTGTGTGCCCTGTCCAGCAGCGGCGCTCCTTTCAAGCCCAATGCTTCCTTCAGCAGTGCCGAAACGGGATGCAGAGCAGGCGTGTCCCGGGAACCCTCATTATCCTGATGTTTTTCCTTCTTGATCTGGCCTCTAAATTGTCACACTTGTTCTCCAGAGAAACAGCCACATCTGCCAGGTGTCTTTTTGCGTTTATCATCATTGGACTTTTTTGAATCACACTTAATCTGGCCCCAATCCAAGGTGTTAACAAACTTTTTGAATGTGGGAAAAAATTGTTGTAGCAATACACTAGGTAAACAGAATTAACATTACAGCAAAATGTGAACTCTTCTCAGAAATTACTTAAAAAGTACAAACAAATACCTGCAATTATTTTAACTTTCCAAAATTTTGCATTATTTTTATTCTGTATTTATTTTAAAAATGTAGAAATAATGGAGCTCTTTCAAATGTAGTACTTTGTTATATCTTCACTATGTTGGAATTATTGGTTGTAATAATAAACAATGTAAATTTACAATAAATATAACTTTTAAAATCATGCTTTTCTTGCTCCAGGACCAGATTTCCCAACACAGTCATAATAATTTCAGGTTGTATATGTCTTGACAGATGGGTTTTATCCAGATGGGAGAGGAGAGCCTGTTTATCCAGCCTGCTGTTGTACATGACCCATCCCTGTCATTCTCCGGTCTTAAACACCAGCTTCTGCGGCAATCACGTTCAGCCAAGACCAAATCTGGTCTAGATTTTAAGCGGTCCAACTACTGTGGGGCTGTACAAGGTGAGTGACACATCGAGACTGAATAGCGGAGGTCATATGGTTATAGTGACACTGACAGCAGAAGTGGTTTAGAATGATAGTTCAGGAACTTGGATGAGGTTGACAAGATGATTGGTCACGGTTAAAATTATTTGTACAAATGCATTCATGTGTATGTGTGTTTTTCCACAGGTACAGCACTGTTTAAATGTACATTCTGTTAGAACACTCTAAAGCAATGACAAAAGCCAACTTTTCGACTTTGAAAAGTCCCCGCAGGGGACATGGGAGAAAAAAAAAATTAAGACGGACTCGGGATCTCGCAAAAGTTTTAGCCGCATTCTTTGGAGGCCGCCAGCTCGAAGCCGACTGGGAGGTCGAGGCACGATGTGCCGGGAAAGCGGTGTTCCTCCCGGCTGTAGTAGGTCTCGACCTCCCGTTAGCTTCGAGCTAGTGGGTGTCAGATCTCCGAAAACGTCGGAGCACTTTTGCAAATATGTGATGTCTTGTAAACCGAGCAGGTATCTGACGTTTACACAACTACATTCATGCCTCAAACTATCTTAAAAGTGTATTTTGTGACCCAGAAAGAGTAACATTACAACTAAGTAGCTGCTGCCATTGTTGGAATTCAACTTTTGCGAGATCCCGAGTTAGTTTTGCGAGATCTCGCAAAAGTCCATCTTAATTTTTTTTTCTCCCATGTCCCCTGCGGGGCTCCGTAGTAATTTGCAATTGGGGGAAAAAAAATTGATTCACCAGAAAAGACCAAGAAATTGCAAGTGATGAAATTACAGCAACGAGAAGACCATTTTAGAGAAATATGTGTAATAGCACTCAAACCACTTTAGACAACGTGCCCCATTTACTCAAATTAGTGAATTCCTATAAGCACGTTGCCTAAATGCTTTCTATGTAAACATCCACACACATTCACAGTATCTTGCCCAAGGCAGCACTGCTGACTGGCTGCCAGGGAATCAATCCACCAATTTTGTAATTAGTGGATGACCTGCTCTGCCTCCTGAGCTACAGTCACTGTAGGTTTTTCATGAGAGAGAACACAAATGTGCTCCACTTATAAGTTTTCACAATTTATTATCAAAACGGTTAGAATTTCACTTTAGTTTTTCATGTTGCCATGGACCTTCTCTCTCTGGCTCAGAGACAAAAGGCTGCCGCGCCCGGGCGCTAAACACGTTTCTATTGCACGTCACAAAAACATAACGATAACATGATTGGTGGAAAGAGTTCGGGGTGGCCTTGGGTCTGATGTCAGCTCACGTTTCTTCTTCTGCAACTTTCTGGGCATCTCATTATTTGGAAACGCACTTCATGCTTCTGCCAGATACATTCCTGTTACCATGACAACCACCTCTTTTCCTCCAGTCAGACCTGCATAAACACGGAGCTGGGGTGCATTTCATAACAGCACCTAATCTAAGGCCTTGTTGTCTTGTACGTACCACAACCTCCACATTTTTGTGAAGGGGTCGTAGTCTGTTAGTATCAGAGTGAATCCAAAACTATTCTACAATAGACAAAACACAAAAATGTTACGCCAATGATGAGGCATTAGCTCTAAAAATAAAAATAAATCCCTCCTTTTATACCTTTCAAGGTGTAAATTGATTAAAAGAATAATCTGTCATTCTTTTAATAATAGTTACTGGACTTGCAGGCTATAAGCCTAGCTTATCAAAAGAGTGCAACATGAGGTCAACTGGAAATGTCTGATCACACTATTGTTACATAGTGAAAGACAACAAGAAACCTTTAACACATGAGAGGAAGTGTCCTATTTCAGTATCCTTGATCTCATCCTCACTTTCCAGGTCCTCCAGCATACTCCAAGAATCTTAACCTGTTTATTTAAGAATGAAAGTGCAGGATACAGGATACCACACTTTCTACGTACAGGGGAGGTGTGTATACCTAACACCTCCCTGTTCTGTACCACCCTCAGTCATGTGGAACAAACAAACAAACCTGCAACGGTATTTTGAGAGTAAATTAGCCAATTAAACAGTAGACTTTATTAATGCGGTACAGTTTTTATGGAAACTTACCCAACAGTATGAATTTAAATCCATTTGCAACTTAATTAAGAATAACACCAATTTATATCAAAATCTTTATTGAATCAAGATCAAAATTAAGAAATCATCTTAACCACACAAGTACCTGAGTTAGGTTCAGCCAGTGTCCTATTACAGTCACTGGTAACTTTAATCTTACCAGGTTCCTGACCCCGTCTGAGGCAGGAAGTCTTTTCCTCCACAAAACCAAATTAGGTCAGCACAGGTATGGTTCACATGCAAACAGTCATAGTATAAAATCTTTGAATCTTTAAACATTTGACTCAGTTTTCTCTGAGTAAAACTGCAATAGCAATTTCTGGTGATGTTCAGTAACAGTCTTGAAGTATCAAGGAGACAGTCGTGTTCTATAATGTGCAAAACCAGAGCTATGAATTTGACCCTCTAACATGTGTACGCTGTTCAAATGCCAATGCTGCAAAACAGCAAAAAAAACAAAAAACAGAAAAAACAAAAACTGCAATTATTCCAATTAAAAAACTGAAAAAGAAGATCTCAAACTGCTTCTCTGTTCAGTCGTATTTTGTATATCGACTCTTCTTAGAATAATGAAAGTGTCACAGTCGACAGCAGGGCGGAGCCCACAGTGAGCTCCGCCCAGGCAGAGCAGTGAAGGAGAGAGAGAGAATACAAAACACATGTAGCCCTGCAGGGCCGGCTAGGCAGTCACGGGGACCATGACAAAAAGGTAATGCACTGTTGCTGGGTTTTTTTTAATTTTAGTATGATTAAAATACGTCATTTTAATTCACGTGTAAATGGACTGGTTCTTATGTAGCGCTTTTCTACTCTTCTGAGCACTCAAAGCGCTTTATACAACTTTTGCATTCACCCATTCACACAAGCACGTTTTTCTAAGTGCTTTCTAGCTGACATTCATACACATTCATACTCCGATGGATGCATCGGAGAGCAGTTTGGGGTTCGTATCTTGTAGAATGGACCCTTTTATACTTAAAGCTTAAAATAAATAGACATCAAGAGAGGAAGGCAGTGCAAATAAATGCAAACACAGCTTCTCGCGACACTCATGCTTTAATGGATGTCAGTGTAAACTATTTCTGTCAGATTTAACCTGACAACCTGAATTTTGTGTAATTACCATACAAAACTTAACACAAGTATTAAAAAAAGTCTTTTTCATAGTTTCATCGAAATGATTTTATGTGCACGGCGCTCGAAAATCTGTCAAATGTTTTACTACGACTTTGCTAAGCTACGAAGCCGCACCGCTTGATGGATTGTCGGAGCGTTACGGCTATCGTAGGCGGAGCCTCGCGGAGTGATACGTACTGCACCTCAACATGATATTACCGTATTGTGTGTGTATAACCTCTTTTTAAGTGTTGTGGATATTATACATGGTTATGCTGAGGATATGTCGGCCAGTTTCCACTGGAAACGCCTTTTGGTTAAACTGTCAGCGAGGAGTTTGCATTTGCACTGTTACATGTTTATATAACATTAATGCAGATAAAAAACAGCTGCTTGTTTAAGTGAAAATACATTGATGGTTTTTTTTGCATGAATAAAGTTGTGGAGTTGTAAAGTATTTTGTCTCGTGTGAAGTATATATTTTTGGTCACATTGCCCTGCCCTAGTGGCATGTGTACCCTTGGAGGAAAGCTCTGAGCTTGTTCGATCTGTGTCTGAGATCTTGTGAAATATTTTTGTGGTAGGCCTCCCTTGTCTTCTAAAACTCCACCTGTCACCATGATGAGTGGGGCTTGCATGGGTGGTGCTCAGGAGTTACACTTTATTTTGTGGAAGTGAACTTGCTGACAAAGATGGAAATAAAAGTGGAGCCTTATGTTCGGGCTCTGTAGCTGCTGGTCTGACCTCAGTTGCTTTGAGACACTGGCTTTGTGTTTGTGTTGATTCTGCCTCTTCCCTTTAACAACTGTTCGACACAGTATTGGTATTGTCATCGGAAGAGCTCTTGTTTTATTCACGTCAACTTTCCTTGAGCCCCAGGTTTTCACGTGTTCCTCTCTTGCTTTTTGATGTAGGGCTTTTGTTGCATCATTAGTTGGGACTTGTGTTTCTGGATCGGTGAAAATCAATCCTCCTTTTCCCCATTTGTTTTCCATACTTCATCTTGGGGTCTTTCTAATTTTGTCTGTTTCTTGTTCTTTACAAAGCCCTTCAGCTGTCTCATATTGCTGGGAGATTGTGGTTCTTCTTCTTTAAGTTTTGCAAGAAGTCAGTATTCTTTATTCTCTGGTCTCATAATGAATCAAGTATTTCTCTTTTTTATCTCCAAATAATTCTCCATAACACATCCTGTTGACTGAAGGCGCACTTTTCTTTGATCATCTTGACTTGCACCCGACGAGTGTTTCTTAACTGTTCACTTTGTAAATAAAACCTTGATCAGACTCTGTCGCCAACATAGAGATGGACAGCTGAAAACACAATGGCTGAGGAGCACTTAGATAATATTGGCTGGTCCTTGAGTTTAATGCTATGCTCAGGGGAACACCAGAACAAGCCAAAGTGTTGGTCATTAGAAACATTGAACTGGGCAAATACTGATGTTACTCTTACACTGGCGGTATGAATAAACATGTGATGTGACACAACACACCACATGGCACAATCTGAAAGAATTTCATCTGAATCTGACAACAATAACAATTTAATTCAATGGAATTCGCTTTATGATCAACTGAAACTGAGAACATTTCAATACACAGACCATAATGTTGTGGACTTGGAAATCGATGTAGACCCAGAAAATAATTTCTTCTACAACATCAGCAACAACCGCTGCTACTTCACTGATGAACAGTGTAGTCACACCATCAACACGGAAAACAAATGGTCAATAATCCATTTAATAGCAGAAGTCTATGTGGCAGTTTCAATAATATAAAGCAATATTTTAATCAATTCACAAAACCATTTGGAATTATTGCCATATCTAAAACATGATCAATGCAGAGAAACGACTGGATCTTGAACTGGAGGGGTTGAAGTTAATTATAAGGTGGAGAAAAGTATGACAACTACAATTGATAACTTATTAGAATGTATATAACAACTGAAGTTTATGAGGAAAAAGTGAAAAATGTAATAATTAGCTGTTTATATCGAGCACCAGGCTCAAGCATACATGTATTTAATGACTTCATAGAAGAAATGTTCTCAAAAACAAATCAAAAGTTATGTTTATCATGGTGATTTTAACAATGATCTGCTGAATGCGAATAAGCATAAAATTACCAATGAATTTTAAACACTATATACAGTCTGAGGTTACATCCTAAAACAACCAGGCCAAGCAGAATTACACCTCACTGTGCCACCTTAATTGACAATATTTTCACTAACAACATGGAAAACAACATTGTGAGTATATTATTATTTAATGGCATCAGTTTTTATGTATTTTAAAGGGCAGAGAGCCTTTCAGCCTACCACAGCTGCGTTTGGTTGACTCTGTGGAATCCTTTAAAAAGCAGTTAAAAGTTTCTGTTTAAACAAGCCTTCTGTTGATCAATGCTGTTTATTTATTTATTTGTTTGTTTGTTTTTACATTTATCCCTTTGTATTGTCTATTTTATTACTTCTCTGTTTATTTTAACCTTTGTGTGCTGTGCTTTGCAACTGCCTGTCTATGAAAAGTGCTTAATAAATAAACTTTAGTTACTTACTGTAATCATGCAGAGCAGTGGTCCCCAACCCCCGGGCCGGTCCATGAGTCGTTGGTACCGGGCCGCGAGAGTTGAGGCTCGGGGGTGAAATTTGTGGTTTTCAGGCTTTTCATCTGTTTGTATTGTTTTTTTATTTATCATTTTTATTGTTAACGTGGTTTTCCTGTGTGTCAATCTTTTTTTGGGGGGGGGGGGAATCTCCACGTGTGTGTGTGTGTGTGTGTGTGTGTGTGTGTGTGTGTATACAATTAACCTCATTTATTTTAATTCTTTCTTTTATCTGTTTACATTATACCCCTGTTCAGCACTGTGGCTGAGACTTGATGTCTTTTAAATGTGCTACACAAATAAAGCTGACTTGACTTAACTTGACTATTCCATCTGGAGAACCACCAAGCAGCCCATTGTTGGATAAAAACAGTCTCCTCCTTGATAACTGCTCCAGTAGAGTCAGTATACAGCTGCTTGGCCTTCGGTTCATAAAGGATCCCCCAATCACATGCCTTTGGGGATGAAAATATCTCTTAGTCATAAATGCTTCTTAGAAGCACAGACCCCTTTTTACTAACAACTTACTTTACATCCTTTTGTCAGGTTCTACCGGCCAAGCAGAGTCTTAAATAATGAAGGAGGGTATGAGCTCCCCTGGAGTGCACCCACGACCAAACCAAAGTTGCTAGCTGTGATAGTCTTCTTGCAATATACCAGCCTTTTATAAAGAAACACAAATTAGGAGACACAGTTCACTAAAATTTCTTGCTTAACACCTAACAGAATTAATTTATTACCACAATGCATTCTTTGTTTGTCCAACTGTTGCTTCCTCAACCTGTTTCTTCTCTTCCTCGGTCGCAGCCAGTGACGACAGTACATAACTGGCCTTGTCTTCTGCTTGGGCTAAATCCAAGTTCCTCAGCACTGCATCGAATTTCTTGGCTTTTTAAAGCAAAAGGATTTTAAAAGTTTTAATGGGACCAAGCCATTTTGACCACAGAGTAGACAAAGTCGAGTACAAAGCATACAAAATACATATAAAATTAAAGTGGGGATAGTGGAGATGAACAGTCTGATGTCTGTAGTTTACATACATGTAAAGGCAGAAATTAGGGACATACAGTTTTTATTCATAAACACCCCAAAGAAAAAACATTCTAACAATCAGTACCTTCCTGGTTCAAAGCACTCTCCAGGTCACAAAGTGTGGTTATCCACTAAAACCATTCCACCGTGTACTGAATGTAAAAAAGTGTCACCCAGTTTAATTGGTCTCAGACTGCCCCAAAATACCTCAGAATATGAGAATTCAAAACTATTTTTATGTCTCTCAGATTGAACCAGTCAGATTGAGCCGGATATTATATGCTCTGGCCATTGAGTCCCATCTAAACCAACCCAGACAGAGCCTCACGGGGTTGACCTTTTGTGGGAGAAAAAGGCCACAGTGAGTTTGTCACCATATGCTGATGATGTAAAAGTCTTTATGACCGGGCACAATAAAATCAGCACTCAGAAATTAGCATTATATGAACCAGCTTCTGTTGTTTAGGTCAGCTGGTCAAAATGTGTTGGCCTTTGCCAGAAGAGTGGATTAATAAAGTGAAACCAAAAATGCCAGCTCTGCTACAGTGGGACAGGGAGGGGATGAAATGTTTAAGTGTGTTTCTGGGAAGGGATGACTTCCAGATGAAAAAAATTGGAAGGGTTTACTAAAAACTGGTGAGATCTGCTGGACCCAAGCCCACTGCTTGTCTCGTGGGTGCCTCTATATGACATACAGCTGTCTTATAGAGGGAGGACCTTGGGTTTTAATAACTGCGCAAAGCAGTTATTAAAAACCATGTGAGGAGCATTGACTATGACAACAATCTGTAGAGCCAGGAACCAAATAATGACCATCTACAGCATTGGTGTCAAACTCCAGTCCTTTAGGGCCAGTGTCCTGAAACTTACAAGTGTCCCTGCTACCACACACCTCAATAATATTAGTAGGTCATTTGCAAGACTCTATAGAACACTGTAGATCAGGGTGCTGAGGTGGCAATTCAACCACTGAATTCATGTTACAGCTGCTCATGAGTGAATGAACATGGTGCAATAAAAAGTACATTTTTCTAAACGCTTACATTATTCTCCAAGAAGGCTGGGTACTCAAGACCGGTTCCCCTGACCCAAAGGCGCTGGGAACAAACCTTCTCATCCACAGGGAGAAACCCCAATGTACAGGCAGCAGAGGGGATACTAGGATACCTACCCCAGCCTGCTGCCTCTCACCTAGGGCAACTGTAGACTGAGACAGAGTCCAGCCGCTCTCTCGGAGACTGGTTCCACAGCCTAAGTCATGCGTTGAGGTGAGCCAGACTATATCTAGCCGGTACCTCTCAACCTCACGCACTAACTCAGTAACCCTATCCTGGGCAGGGTGAATTGTTCCCTTGGTTGTATACTCGTAGGAGTCTTTTTGGTCTTTGTCTTATCCCTCACAAAGGACAAAATTGCAATGGGACACCCTACCAGGTGGGCAAAGGCCCCCCAACAACCTAGCCCCTGGGATCCCTGGGACACACAAACCCCTCCATCACAATAAGTGCTTAATAATAACAATTCCATGTATCCAAGTGGAACCTATTTAAACCAATGTGAAAAGTGATTCCTTTATTTGTGCTGTACTGGAGCAGAGCTAACATTTTAGCAGAATGCCATACATACATAGTGACATAGTGATGAGAATAACGGCATTATTAGTAACGCCGTTACTAATGCTGTAAATGTTTCAGCTTTCAGTAACTAGTAATCTAATTAATTACTATTTCTATCATTACAACGCTGTTACTGTTAACAAGGTGCAGATGCGTTACTACTGTTTTTTTTACTTTTTCAATACACTGTTGAAGCTGTCTTCAGCTTATTCAGAGTTAGGGGTTGAAACAATCGCACGTGTGCTGCTGATTGGCTGAGAAAGAAAAGTAATCATGTTAAACAAATCACATGACTTCTTTAAGGTGACATAGTAACAAGATGCTATGTCAGCCCAAGACAAGCCCGAGTCTCTATTTTTGTGTTAAAAGTGTGGACTTCAAACTATATACCTGTTTTTTAAATTGTGTTGATAGGCCACGTAAAACCAGTCATGATAAAAAATATATACCAGCGGTCCCAACCCCCGGGCCTCGGACCGGTACCGGTCCATGAGTCGTTTGGTGCCGGGCCGCGAGAGTTGACGTTCAGGTGTGAAATGTGTGGTTTTCAGGGTTTTTATCGGTTTCCAGCGTTATTTTGTTATCGTTTTTATCATTAACTCGGTTTTCCTGGGTCTTTTCATGTGTGTTATGAATAAATTTTCTTTTTTTCGGTACCGGTACTAGTTTTATTTTGTTGTATTTATCCGCGACACCTTAAAGTCCGTGAAAATATTGTCGGGCATAAACCGGTCCGTGGCGCAAAAAAGGTTGGAGACCGCTGATATATACAATGTTTTTTCCTGAATACTATTGATGTGTTTACTGTGTAAGGATAGCGCTTGTGACCAAAAAAAAGAAGTACCATACTGACCAATCAAAAATGATTTGGCAACATGGCAGGAAGAGGGGAAAGTTCTAGGAGCAATGGCAGCGAGAGAGACAGCAAAAGAAAGAGAGAGAGAGTTTTGAGATGTGAGATATTTGTGACCTTTAGCGTGTTTGGATTGTGTAGTTAGTGTGTAGTGTAGTCGATATTTTTTTGTGTGTGTGTCAGAACAATGAGGCGACTGCTGATTGTCACAGTTGCTGCCAAAAAGCCACCAAAGTCAGATTACAGTGTAAACGGTGTCTCCAGGTGGAAAACAGGAGTGATACACCTCCTGCTGTCAGGCCTGCAGGTACCACGCTTGTGATGAGGTCCATTATCTCATAGTGGACAGAAATTATTTTTTGGAGTGGCACAAATCATTTTGTGGCATCTTATTTGATGTAGAACAGCTGATTGTTCTGTAAATAGTTTGAAATAGTTATTTTAAAAATCCTTGGGTGCATTTTTAGGTGAATAGCTGCAAAAAACTTTGTTGTTTACAAAACTTGTTCATAACTTCTTAAAGTTTATAATTTATCTTTGCATTTCAAGTTAATGATTCATTAAACATGTTTGTGGTTCTTACAGTAAAAATATAACCTTTTTCTACTCTGATTTTATGTTTTTGGTCATTTTACGTACACCAATAGTTACTTTTCCTAGTAATTAGTTACTTTTATAATATTGTAACTGAGTTACTAACCCAGTTACTTTTTTGAAAAAGTAACTATTAACCAAAACTAATTACCTTTTCATAGTATTTTGCCCAACACTGATACATACATTCTTACATGCGTTCCCTCATCATTCATCCGCAGAATAAAATGAAACAGCAAATATAAAAGTCTAAATACAGTTGTGCTAAAAAGGATGTTGCATTTGTCGTTAGGTAACAGCCATCGAGTGTAAGTGATATTGATTATTGTAATATGTTATGCTAGTGTTTTATTTACCTTATATTTTAAAAAGTTATCATTAAACTATTCACAATTAGAGGAATTTTGCAGATATTGAACATTTTAGCAGGCGTACAAATCTGTTGAACAGTTCTCCCAATTCTAGAAGTTTGGTCCAGGCAATATCAGGCTCTTTTTCTACAAAACACTACATCTCTTTATTATTATTGTTATTATTATTATTATTATTATTATTATTATTATTATTATAAATGATCAAAGTGTTCGTGTTTAAGTACGGCATCTTTTCAAATCAAAGACACTGAATCTAAGATAATTAAGTTTTAAAATGTTTATTTGGAAGTTTTTTCATAGGATGTAGTTATTTTTTAAATGGTTTGTACATACTTCTGGCGTACTGTTTTTAAATTTAGTCTTCCTTTTGTGGTAGGAAGGAAGAAAGAAAGCAGTTCAAGAGTTCAAGAGAATGAGGAGGGTCGTGGGAAGAGAGATGCCATACGCCTGCACGAAGTCTACACTCTGGAGACAGTGGTGGTAGCAGATTCGGACATGGTCCAGTACCATGGTGGTGAGGCAGCACAGAGGTTCCTATTGACTGTTATGAATATGGTAAGATTTTTAGAATCAAACGCTGTTTTTGACTTCCCTCACTTGAGTTTAAGTCAAACCGAAACTGTTTATTCAAATACATATAAGTGTTTATTTAAATACAGAGACTGATGCATTTCTAAACCAGTAAAAATGTTGAAAGAAGTTACTCTGTATTTAATATGTGAGCATTTAAGTCAACTTCATTAAAAAACCATCACATGGTAGCAGTAGCAATAACTTTTTTAGTGTTTGCCAGTATAACTGTCTTAAAGTTATACTGAAATTTGCAATTTCAGCCTTCTTGTGTACTGTTTGGTCTCATACTTACAATACTACCTCGGAAACCCAGTGCACTTTAAATACAGATCGATTTTCCTAAATTCTTATACAATTTTGTTGCAGAGGGACTGAAGCCTATCACATTATCATCAGGCGACTTTACACACTCGAGTGTGTTACCCTTATACTCACAACATTAATGCAGGCAACTACACTCTCTTACACTTAGAGCCAATTTAGAATCACCAGTTAACATGACAAGCTAGTTGTGTGTTTGCACCACTGCACAATAATGCTTCTCATAACCAAATTAACAAACCCCAAACCTTTTAAAATACATAACCAGTTAATATCTGTTTAGGCTATGTTAGGTAGAGTTGTTTAATTTATGTCTATAGAAAAGTGTGATGTTGATGTCAACTATCTAATCCAAGTGGATTAAAATATTCATTTGCAATAGTCAGTTTGTTTATTTGCATTAGCAGGTTATCCATCCATTCATGCATTATTTCTAATGGATGTTATCAGAAAATTGTCCCATAAATTTTGACATTCACTCAAGTATGTTGATGATTTTTTTCCTTTATATGACCTTTCACATGGTTCAGTTGTACTAATTCTTTCTTTCAGGTCTACAATATGTTTCATCACCCGAGTCTCAGAGTTAGACTAGACATTCGAGTCACCAAGCTGATGCTGCTTTACAACCGCCCAGTAAGTCTGACATTTCGCCTTCTTTGACCCACATTAAAATTGCTTTCAACCCTAACAACCTGAGTTTCATAGGTTTGTGAGATTACCTCTCTCTGAGGTGTGCGTGCGTGCGTGCGTGCGTGCGTGCGTGCGTGCGTGCGTGTGTGTGTGTGTGTGTGTGTGTGTGTGCGTGCGTGCGTGTGTGCGTGTGTGTGTGTGTGAGAAAAGAAATTAAAAAATCCCCTTTTTCTCTTTCAAAACAATCTGCCAAACTTTACAGGCTTTTTTCTAAATTTCATCTATGCAAAGATTTATTCTCAAGGTGTGCCTTGTGTGCATCCTTTCAGTGTGTTAAAATTGCTTTATGATGACATTTCTTTCACTTTTATAACCTTGTTTTCTTAAAATGTGGTGTACTATGTATACAATTCAATGATTACATATAGTGTAACTCACTATCTTTGATTCCAGTTCGCACAAAGACAACAAATGGCAGCAAAATTATTTATTTTACACATGTTGGGATATTGTATTTGTTTTAAATGTTATGTACTTATGTGGTATGTAGCTTTTGTTGCCATGATGCCAGGTCTCTCTTGGAAATGAGATTTTTAATCTCAATGAGATTTTTACCTGGATAAATAAAGGACTAATAAAAAAGCACACATACTGTAGTCCAGCGGGTGTGTTGGTTGGTTGTTTGCTGCTAATAGACGTACATTAGTTTATGTAAGCTAATTAATAACCAAAGCCAAAACTAAATGGAATATAAAGAGACTAAAACTATAATTCGGTTTCGGGGGTCACTTTGGTATTCCCCCTGGCTGCAACAACAAGTTTCATGTTAACAAATGAAGAATATGCCGTCCACTTTCAGTTCTGTCCAAGTGGGTCTTCCGTTGTTTGGCTAGTGTTAGAATTTATTTTTATCTTTAAGGCTATATACCTCATAATTTGCATCACACATATGGTTTATCCTTTACTGCACAAATGTATGTAATATCAGGTAGTTTTGAATGCAGACTGTTACACTATGACCCCCTGTCAGGTATGTGGGTGAGGGTTGTGATACATACAAGAAAACAGGGCCATAAATTCTGGTGTTTGGGAATGCATTCCTCCCACCTTCTACAGGCCTGACCAGAGGACAAGAGGCAGTTGCCATGGTGATGGCATTGTTGCATGCAAAAGTTTCATCTCTATAAAAGGAGATGTTCAGAAATGTGTAGAAGTTGAAACGTGAGCCGTACATGAGGTCTAAAGGCTTTCCTCCAACTTTTGACCAATCATCTTAACATACATACAGATAAGATAAGATAAGAACTTTATTTATCCTGAGGGAAATTATTTTGTCTGCCTAGGTGTACCAGCCTTTTGTCTCTGAGCCAGAGAGATGGAGGTCCATGGCGGCATGTAAAAGTAATCTGAAATCCGTTTGATAATAAATTGGGAAAACTTGTAATTTGAGCATATTTGTTTTCTCTCTCATAAAAAAACAGACAATTCTGCACCCAACATGGGGCTTGATTGAGTTGAGGAGAAGATCACCATTGGCGAGCAGAATCGGAGCGATGTTGATTTGAGCCTCGCCAGATATTCTGAACCGAGCCTAGCTGGTTGCTCGTGAAAGAAAATGGGCCTAATGAAAAGGTAGGCAGGATTGCTGTTATTGAAGCATAGTTTTAACACTAGTGGCATTGAAATGGAAAAATCTACCTGTTAGCTGTAATGCTCAGGTTTGTAAAGCACTCTCCTCCACAGTGTAAATAAGTATAGCGTTGAGCAGAATCTTTTTGAGTCCCCAGACCAACAACCTGGTGTCTGACACTCTAAATTTAGTAAAAAGGGGTCACTCGCTCACATTTGGGCTTTGCTTTTCTTCACTTCTAATATGAAGTAATCCATTCAGGGACATGACTTGAGGGATAAAAAAGGTCTTTAAAAAAGTCGTGGCATCTTTTCCTCTGAGTCTGTTTTTTGTTTTGCTTTTTTCATCGCATACATCAACGTCTTTTCTTTCCCAATCCTGCTTCAGTAAGAAACATAGTTATGTTTGTGGTGTGATTTGCATGTAGTAAGCTGTTATGTTGTTGTGTTTAAGATTATTGTATTGCATAAAATACTGCTTATGGCATCAGCTCAGTACACGCGACCAGACCAGAGTCTCCAGCTTGTCGGTCCCACGAACCACCTGATTCAAACAGGCTCTCGTCCACACAGTGCTCATTTATAAAGTGCTTTACAAACCTAAATATTACAGCTAACAGGTGGATTTCCCTGTGTCTGTGTAGGTAGTCAAACATCAAAGAAGCACTTACTGCTAAAGAGACAGACTGAAATCATTGGTTTCTTAACATAAAACTCATTGTTGCAGCCAGGAGCAGTGGAAACGTGACCTCCTTAGACTGCTTTTTTAGTTTTAGTGTCCTTATTTTTCCCCTGAGTTGTTGGTGCTTTTGTTAGTTAACTAATATGAACTAATGTTTGTCAGTTGAACCCAATCAATCAACCACCCAACCCAGTGACATCACATCGTGTACTGGCATAAGATGGTGCTAAGCATGTTCTTAAAAACCTTAAAAAGTAAGTACTTAAAGTTAAAGTGAAAATGAAACACTACATTTATAAAAGTCTAAGGAGCTTGCAAAGAAAAGCGTCTGGACTTCTTTAAGTTGCTTGAAGACGTTTCACCTCTCATCCGAGAAGCTTCTTCAGTTCTAAGGTCAAATGGTGGAGAGTCCCAGATATAAACCTAGTGGGAGTTTCCCCCCACAGAGGGACAAAAGGACCCCCTGATGATCCTCTAATCGCCTGAGCCAAGGTGGGAAACTGGGCGTGGGTCCCAATCAGCCAGAGTTTCGGGTGAGTTCATTGTGAAACCTGGCCCCACCTTATCATGTGAATTCCTGAGGTCAGATGGCCCAGGATGTGAGTGGGCGTTAAGGCGTCTGGGAAGGATCTCAAAACTGGATTATAGATGGCAGAGAGTTGGTGTTGTAAACCCCGCCTCTGTTCAAAGATGGTCGCTCACAGTGGACATAGATGCTTCTTTCACTCCTCTTTCAAACCATCTGTCCTCTCTGTCCAAAATGTGAACATTGGCATCCTCAAAGAGTGACCTTTGACCTTAAGATGCAGATGGACTGCTGAGTCTTGTCCTGTGGAGGTGGCTCTTCTGTGTTGTGCCATGCGCTTGTGAAGTGGCTGTTTGGTCTCTCCGATGTAGAGGTCTGAGCATTCCTCGCTGCACTGTACAGCATACACCACATTGTTAAGTTTGTGTTTTGGCGTTTTGTCTTTTGGGTGAACCAGTTTGTGTCTGAGCGTGTTGCTGGTTCTGAAATACACCGGGATGTCATGCTTGGAGAAAACTCTCCTGAGTTTCTCTGATACACCGGCTACATAGGGGATGACAATGTTGACAATGTTGTCACCTGCATACCCACCACGGAGGCCGTGGAGACTGTCAGAAAACGACTACAAGAAGACAGCTCCTTGGAGGACAGGACCAACTTCACACCCGATCAGATCTGCACACTGTTAGACCTCTGCCTCACCACTACATATTTCAAATACAACGAAGGCTTTTACAGACAAAAACATGGCTGTGCCATGGACTCCCCCGTGTCACCTATTGTAGCCAACCTTTACATGGAGGAAGTGGAGAGAAAGGCTCTTGGCTCTTTCAAAGGAAGAGTACCCAGCCACTGGTACAGATATGTGGACGACACCTGGGTCAAAATCAAGACACAAGAAGTGGAATCCTTCACTGCGCACATTAACGCTGTGGATAAAAACATCAAGTTCACCAGGGAAGACACAAAGGACGACTGTTTGCCTTTCCTGGACTGCGCCGTGCACATTGAAGAGAACGGCAAACTCAACATCGAAGTTTACCGGAAGCCCACACACACGGACCAGTACCTTCTCTTTGACTCCCATCACCCTCTGGAACACAAACTTGGAGTAATCAGGACCCTACACCACCGGGCAGAACATGTTCCCTCTAAGCCTGAAGGAAAAAAGAAGGAACACACACATGTAAAGGAAGCACTCAAAACGTGCGGCTATCCTAAATGGGCGTTCTTAAAGTCAGCAAAGAGGCACAGAAAAGAAGACCAGACACCAGCGAGGGAGGATAAGAAGGACAGACGCAACAACATTGTCATCCCCTATGTAGCCGGTGTATCAGAGAAACTCAGGAGAGTTTTCTCCAAGCATGACATCCCAGTGCATTTCAGACCCAGCAACACACTCAGACAGAAACTGGTTCACCCGAAAGACAAAACGCCAAAACACAAACTTAACAATGTGGTGTATGCTGTACAGTGCAGCGAGGAATGCTCAGACCTCTACATTGGAGAGACCAAACAGCCACTTCACAAGCGCATGGCACAACACAGAAGAGCCACCTCCACAGGACAAGACTCAGCAGTCCATCTGCATCTAAAGGTCAAAGGTCACTCTTTGAGGATGCCAATGTTCACATTTTGGACAGAGAGGACAGATGGTTTGAAAGAGGAGTGAAAGAAGCCATCTATGTCCACTGTGAGCGACCATCTTTGAACAGAGGCGGGGGTTTACGACACCAACTCTCTGCCATCTATAATCCAGTTTTGAGATCCCTTCCCAGACGCCTTAACGCCCACTCACATCCTGGGCCATCTGACCTCAGGAATTCACATGATAAGGTGGGGCCAGGTTTCACAATGAACACACCCGAAACTCTGGCTGATTGGGACCCACACCCAGTTTCCCACCTTGGCTCATGTGATTAGAGGATCATCAGGGGTCCTTTTGTCCCTCTGTGGGGGGGTCACTCCCACTAGGTTTATATCTGGGACTCTCCACCATTTGACCTTAGAACTGAAGAAGCTTCTCGGATGAGAGGTGAAACGTCTTCAAGCAACTTAAAGAAGTCCAGACGCTTTTCTTTGCAAGCTCCTTTGACTACGATGACTGAGAACCTTCACAGACATACATTTATAAAAGCCAGTTTAAACCATGCTCGAGCATTGTTAAATACTGTCTGTGAAGCTGAATGTAAGAAATAAGTGCTTAAAACTTAAGTTTAAAAAACATGTTTAGCGCCGTCTTCTGTCATTACAGAATGTTATGTCATGAGGTTGGTTGGTTTGCTGTTTTACATTGGTTTATGTTAGTAAGCTAGAGACAGAATTCACTATGACCATATGCTGTGGAGCCTCTTCTTGTTGTTTAGACATTTTACCTGGATCCCTGTTTAAAGATGTTTTTCGGTCCATCTGTTCTTGTACGCACATGGCTAATCCCTCTCTGGCCTCTGGTTAAGTCCGGTTTACTTCAAGAATGCTGTTATTCACCCTATACTAAAAAAAAGCCCAAACTTGACCCTTCTATTGGTCAGCTATAGACCAATCTCTAAATTACCATTTCTTACCAAGATTATTGATAAGCTAAGCTAACTGCTGCTTTAGATAAATACAGCATTCTTGATAAATTTCAATCTGAGTTCTGTAAAGGACATTCAAAGGAGAGAGCTCTTGTCAGAGTGTCTAGTGACACAGGAAATTGTTCTGTTCTCAACCACTGTATCAACCAAGCGAGATCTGGTGATACAGTGATCACCAGATCTTGACAGGTTGAGGTATTGGGCCAGTGTATCAGGATCTGCCTTACAACTGTTTACTTCATATCTTTCTGATTGTTCTCTTTGTGTGGCTGCTTCCAATTATAGGTCTTCCTTAAGCCATCTTAATTTTGGTGTACCTCAGGGTTCTTTTTCGGGGACCTTACTATTTCTGGTTTACATGATCCCTCTTCAACACATTTTGAGTAGAGGTCTCATATACCTGCTACACAGATGATATTCATTTATACATCCATTTTAAGCCTAATGAGGTATTGAATCTGCATGTCTTACACAAGTGCTTAGGGTTTGTAAAAGTCTGGATGGATAGAACTTTTCTTCAACTTAATCAGGAAAAGCTGAAATTCCTGATTGTGCTCCAGAAGAGCGTAAATTTCAATAATGGAAACTCTTGGTCCGTTAGCCTCTTATGCCAAGTCTTCCATCAGAAACATCGGGGCAAATTTTGAGTCTGGTTTTCCCTCAGATGTTCATGTTCATACTCTGGTTAATTCATGTTTATATTAGTTACAAAATATTGTTAAGCTAAGTAATATTATCCCGCAAACAGACTTGGAAACTGTTATTCATGCTTTTGTTTCTTCAAGATTGGATTACTCTACTGTAAAGCGCTATACAAATACAGGCCATTTACCATTTACCATTCATCATTCACCTGCCTAAACAAAGCATCATTAGACCATCTGCAGATCCAATGAAATTCAGCAGCGAATGAGAAACAAAGTAATTGAGATCTCTTAGTCTGGGAAAGGCTATAAAGTCAAAACATAGAACAGTGATGAACCTTCTCAGGAGTGGCTGGCAGAGCAAAATTACCAGAGTAGTGCAGCGGTGACTTATCCAAGAGGCTACAAAAGACCCCAGAACAATATCCAAAGAACTGCAGCCCTCACTTGCCTCAGTTAAGGTTAGTGTTTATGACTCCATCATAAGAAAGAGACTGAGCAACAATGGAGGTCTAATATGAAAAAGGAACATAAAGGCTTGTCTCAATTTTGCCGGAAAACATCTTGACGATCCCCTAAACATTTTTGGAAATACTCTGTGGACTGATAAGATAAAAATTTAACTTTTTGGAAGATGTGTGTCCCTTCTAAAACATCATGGTTATGCAGGGAAGATCCCCAAACAAGTGATCCAAGGAAGCTTCCTTACAGCAGACGGACTCACATGCTGTTCTATCCTCCTCACTGGCCATTGGGTTTTTGAGTAGGTTATCAAAGCACCTATTGGCTTCGCCTTCAGCCATTTTGTTGTGTCAAACCAACTAGCCTAATGACATAATGTTCATTGTGCATAAGTCCCAATTTTTTTTTTCATTATTATCAGAATTAAATTAATTTAGTGTCTTTGTTCTCCAGGAAAAGCTAAAGGTGGGCCATCATGGAGAAAGATCTCTGGAGAGCTTCTGTCACTGGCAGCATCAAGAATTTGGTGGGCCTTGGTACCTTGGTACCAACCATGTTCCCGGTGGAAGAGATGATATCCCTCCAGTGGACAGTGCTGTATTGGTCACCAGGTATGCAGCTATGAACTGTTTTAAAGCTTCTTAGAACTTCACTGTGAGGAAGAGAGCTGCCATGTTATTGAGTCTGACTGTTGTTCCCCGTCAGAGCAAAAAACCTGAGCATTATATAAATGTGACTCCGCAGTTCCCCCACTCCCCAGGCCAGACCAGTGCCATAGAAGATGGTGAATAGAAAACTCTGTCTTGTTCTATTAGGGTCCAATCATGTGCTGCCTGATACTTATAGGCAAATACACCAATGTCTTGGCAGCATTTATGTTTGTTTGCTCAGAGATGTGTGAGGTGCAGAATGATAAATACTGAATAACTCCCACTGAGGTGGGGTGAGACAGACAGTGAAGAAGCACGTGCTGTCTTGCCAGTACATGCAGTCAGCAGTGATGACATAATTAAACACTTTTAACCACTGGGTTTCAAATCTTATGTCAGGACCTGCAGAGATGCAATACAATTCAAGTTTGTTGGTAGCATAAAATCAACTTCTGTGAGAGATGCTGAGACATGCTTATGAGCCTTCTGAAGAACAGCTGCACAAAGAGTGTGATTACCGGCAGCCATTCATATATATACTGGTCCTCAATCATGTCAAAGTTTGAGATGTGACAATGTTTTCTGTTTTTATAACCCTTAATGCCATGAGGTGTAAAATAAGACATCAATCTCTGCACAGAACACATGAAATGGCCTTTCAGAGCAGGTTGCTCAGGAATGTCAGCTGCTCTGATGATGAATGCGTGGCACCAGAATCTATCCTACATTCAATATCTTTGCCGGTAATAATCAAAGTATAAGTGAGAAAAGCTTCGTGTGAGTATTAAACATTTAGAGCAGAATCCTTCTGCTCTAAATGTTTAATTGTTGTCTGTATCAGTGTAGGTGTCACTTCTGATACCAAGTTGTTGTGGAAATTGAGTGCATTAAAGAGGAGGTTTTATTCTTGCAAGAAGGAGTTCAGTCAGCACAAGGCACTTTGGCGTTGTAGTGAAGAATTCAACTGAACAAAGGAACCGGGCTCTACTTATATAGGGTCCCCCCTAAATCTTTATTAGTGCCTGTCAGAACGTAACTGCCCAGAGGCAGGAAGCAGGATATCGCTTCATTAAAAGAGATCCCATATACTTGCACTTCTCCGATCGACAGGGTCAAGCATAATGTTGGCACAGGAGAAAGAAAGCTGCATCTTAGTATACAAGCAACAAAATAATCTTCTAGAGTCGTAACATTGATGAATAAGCAGTTCATTTACACAGCCGTCATGTTTTCTTTGTCCACAGTGCTGCAGTTAACTACATAAATATACAGCACAGACACATACAACCATACAACGTAGACACACTCATGTCTGATTACACTTTCCTTTCACCAGTAAACCATGCACATTCTCGCTTAGACCGTTTTTAAGTTAGCAGCTCCATTATGAAGGATATCACAGACACTCATATTCATTTGATCAACATCAGTGGTGCCAGCGTCTGCCTCTCTAACACAAGAAACAGTCACACCACCCATTAAGAACGGAAGACTAGGGCTGGGCGATATGACCCAAAATTCATATCTCGATATTTTTTAGCTGGATGGCGATATAAGATATATATCTTGATTTTTTTTTTTAAAAGCCATAAGTTAAGAACAAAAAGAGAGTTCTTAGTCACACTGTGTCCCAGATGTCACACGGGCATTTTCTTTACATACAGCGTAGATGTACATGAAGAAATTACTCAAAAATAAATTATCAGCATTTATTTTTTTTATGATTAATATTTTATTGTACTTTTTAGAACACTACAGTCCACTGCGGAGACAGATTACATCGCATAAAAAAAACATCAGCATAGCAGCAGAACAGTAGAGAATACCAAACCAAAATGAGGGGGGGGCAAACAAAGCAAGAGATAAACAAAAGCATGGAAAGAAAAACAAAAACAACAACAAACAAAAAAGGAAAAAAGAAAAAAAAGAAACAAAAACAGCCAGCCTTTGACTATGTGGGTCTTACTGCATGCCACACTCTGACATCCCTGAGAGTGCTTCATCAGAATTCCAATGACTATCCCACTCTAGGGTCTAGTCTGTTCGTTTTATTCTGGACAGATATGGATCCCACTTCAGATGGAAACTCTCCACTTTATTCAGGAGCCTGTATGAGAGTTGTTCTAGTGCAGCGAGTCTCCCTAGTTGAATATGCCATACAGAGACAGGTGGGGTGGAGGGGGCCTTCCACTGGGAGATAATGAGTTTACGCCCCAGCATCAATGCAGTCTGTACCCACTCAGCAGCCTTAGGTGGAGCATAGTTAAGGAGTGATGGGTCTCCCAACACAAATAGTCTTGGTGAAAAAGGAATATCCCATCGTATGGTTGATTTGATAAAGTCATGTATCTCAGTCCAAAAGATTTGGGTTTTAGGACAGCTCCAAATCATATGGGTCAATGTGCCTACCCCAGTCTGACATCTCCAGCATTCAGGGGACTGAATGAGGTTCGCCCTATACAGTCTGTGTGGCGACCAGTAAATTCGGTGTAGTAATTTGAATTGGATTAGTCTCGTTCTAAGTTCCCTGGACACCTTTTTACTATTCTGCAACATTGCAGTCCATTCCTGATCTGTAAAAGCCACACCAAGGTCAGATTCCCAAGCTAACCGGAGGGCAGGTAGTCCTTTACTCGTGCCCGTAACAAGCATTGAGTAATATTTAGAGACTTCACGACCCCCCCCAAAAGATTTTTTTGATGTAGCTGAGATATTCAATATTTGGAGGTGGTGTGGAGGAGGAACCAAAGGTTTTGAGCAATAAGTGCCGGAGCTGCAAATACCTCCAAAACTGACTTTGTGGCAACTGAAACTGTGCTTTAAGGTCGTTGAAGGACTTGAGAATCCTCCCCTGATACAGGTCTCCGAGAACAAGTATCCCTCTCTGGACCCACAGTCTCCAGAAAAACGGCGATTTATTAATGCAGAGTTTGGGATTGAGCCATATGGAAGCCTCAGTGTGAAGGTGGGAGTTAAAATTTAGTAGCAAGGCCACCTTCTTCCAGACCGTCTGCAGGAAAGAAAGAATGGGGTGGGTTTGTATATCTGGTGGGAGCTTGGTGGTTAAAGTGTGCATCGGAGGGAGTGGTGAGCACAAAGTACTCTCCAGACTAAGCCATGGGGGGGCTCGTTCTGGAGGGAGAGCCCAGTGAACCATGTGTCTCAGACTGAAAGCATAATGGTAAAATAGTAGATTTGGGACCCCCAGGCCACCCGACTCCACTGGTTGCTGTAGCTTTTTAAGCTTTATTCTAGGGCGTCTGTTATTCCATATGAATTGGTTGCATAATCTGTCAAATTGATGGAAATATTTTGATGGGATTTTTAGCGGGAGTGTTTGTAGTAGGTAATTAAATTTTGGAGCACAATTCATTTTGATGATGTTAACTTTACCCCAAAGGGTGAGGAACAAAGGGGACCATCTAATTATGTCGGTTCTGAACTTGTCCAATAGAGGTTCAAAATTAGCCTGGACTATGTTGTGTAACAAACGGGGGAATGTAATGCCTAAGTATTTAATACCAGTCTGAGGCCAGCTGAAATCCCCTGGCTGGAACAGGGTTTTGGGGCAGAAGGCTGTCAGAGGGAGCGCTTCAGACTTTGACCAATTTACTCTATATCCTGATATATTAGAGAACTGGTTAATAATTCTCAAGAGAGCAGGTAGAGATCGTTCTGGCTGCGATATTAGGACCAGGGCGTCATCAGCATAGAGCATCAATTTGTGGTTATTATTGTGGACCTGGATACCTGGAAAATCAGGGTCTCTACGTATTGTCGCTGCCAGAGGCTCTAAAGCTAAAGCAAAAAGCAGAGGACTCAGTGGGCAGCCCTGTCTTGTACCCCTGTGGAGGTCGAAGGACTGTGATATTTTACGGAGAATTGGAAGACCATCACAAACCTCAGTACTGGGAACAAGCTAGCAAAGGAGTTTAGCTAACGTAAGCTAAAGTGGCAGTGTCTGTTTTTGTTTTTGACGCTGTCGCCGGTACGAGATTCCGGAATGGCACCACTTACCTCAACATCCAGCTGTGAAAGCTGCATCAACCTGAGCCAAAAAGTGATCGAGCTGGAACAAAGGATATCCACGCTATACCAAATCCAGGGGGCTGAATGCGAGCTTGACACGATCCTCCTTGGCAAAGCTCAAACCACCGCTACTAGCGCTGAGCTAGCCGACACAGTGCACCATCCAGCTGCTGTGTCCCAAGATCCCGCCAACAGTCAACACAGGCTCTCAACTTGCGTCGCTGCTGCTTCTGCCAAGGACGAGAACTCCTGGTTTCAGCTAGGGGCCAGACCCAAGGCTCTGGTCAGCTCCACTCCACTCCAACCAGCGCCATGGACCATGGTTGAGACGCGTGGTGGCTGCAGAGAGGGCAGGAGGATCCGTCTCTCGCACCCTCACCCCTCTGGTGAGGTAGTATTGGAGAATAAATTCAATGTCCTGGATCCTGTGGACTTTCCTCCTCTGACTGCTAGCCCTCGCCATCCCGCTGTGTCACAGAGGTCTGCGCCATCTCCACCACTACGCCCCCGGAGCCGCGGCGGGCAACCCGACGCTGTGGTGCAAACTCACCGCGGAGAGCTGTGCTTTACCCCGGCTCCTCGGAGAAGAGGACCCACGGCGCGGCTACCTGGGAGTCACTCACGAAGTCCGGCTGGCGCATCTCCATCTGAACACCCCCGGCGTCGCGGCGCGGGCATCTCAGATGGCCAACAGCCCCCAGTGGCACCTCCTCTCTCCACGCTGGTCCTCGGGGATTCCATCGTCAGGAACGTGCGGATGAGGGGGGCGCTCACGCTGTCGTTCCCGGGAGCCACTGTTGTTGACATAGTGGACAGAATTCCCAACATTCTGGCATCCCACCCACAGGTTAACCGGCTCATCATCCACATCGGCACCAATGACATCCCCAAACAGCAATCTGAGCTGCTGAAGTTGGACTTCCTCGAACTCTTCAGCCTCCTTGGTCAGCTGCAGGTGAGTGCTTTTATCTCTGGGCCCACCCCCACCTGTGGCAGAGGGATAGGCCGTTTCAGCCGGCTGCTCAGCCTTAACACCTGGCTTTCCTCCGCCTGTGTCTCCCACGGCGTGGGTTTTATTAACAACTTTGATGCCTTCTGGGAGAGGAGGCATCTTTTTGGGGCAGACGGGCTCCACCTCAACGCCTGGGGACGCCGTTTGCTGTCCGCCAATTTGGCATTTGGCGTACAGCACTCCCGCACATCGCCCTGTCACTACCCCAAACTGACATTACCTGCTGATCCGTCTGCCACTGACTGATGTTCCCCTGGTCCCAGCTCCTATATTTGTTCCACTTTTAACAGTAATACACAAAACTCTGGACTAGGACCTTTCTCTCCCACAGTCAACACAATACCCGTCATAATCACAAACAGAGAGCAACAGAATTATCATAAATCCAGTAACTCCAAAAATATTAATAACCTCCGGCCTCTTCAAAAATATCAACATCCATTCAACTCTATTGTCAAAAATCCACCAGTCTCGATCAGTATGGCACTTTTAAATGTCCGCTCTCTGTCGAACAAGTCTTTTATTATTAATGATTTAATTTTAGATAATAAACTTGACTGTTTATTTTTAACTGAAACATGGCTGGGCTCGGATGCACCAGTTGTTCTCACTGAGGCCTCCCCACCAAATTTTAATTTCTCTTTTTCTATTAGAAGTGGTAAGAAAGGTGGTGGGACTGCATCTTTAGCCAACAACACACTCACCTCCAAACAAATTTTATTTGACTATTTTACCACTTTTGAATTCCATGCTATTGTTTTCAGCAGCCCTCCAGTTTTATCTGTCACAGTTTATAGACCACCTAAAGACAGCGCTGCTTTTATCAAGGAATTCTCTGAATTTTTAACAAACATACATTCAAAATATAACATGATAATTTTAACCGGTGATTTTAACCTGCACATAGATAATCCTTCTGACCCTGCAGCAAAAGAATTCTTAAACATTCTTCACTGTTTGGATTTTACCCAGCACGTCACGCAGCCGACTCACAACAGAGGACACACTCTGGACCTGGTCATCACCCATGGGCTGTCCACCAGCGTGTCCTCTGTTGTTGACTTGGCTGTCTCTGACCACTACTGTGTGTTTTTTAACATCACCGGTTTTATTCAGCGGGAGACCTCGGTGCGAACTGTGAGGAGGCGCTATCTAACCTCTGAAGTGGCTGCAAATTTTACCAGGGTTTTAGACGAATGCCCCCCTGTGATTTTTACCTGCACCCTGCGATTTGATTTTTAGTTATTTCAACAGCAAACTGAAGAAAAGCCTTGACTCCGTTGCTCCACTCACCACCAAAAAGATTAACGTAAAACATGCATCACCTTGGAGAAACGAAGAAGTCAAAAAACTCAAAAGAAATTGCAGGGCAGCAGAAAGGAGATGGAGGAAAACTAAAAATAATATCAACCATCAAATATTTTGCGAGCAACTTAAAGTGTACAATAATACATTAAGGAAGTCAAGAAATTCATACTTCGCCAAAATAATCAGTATTAACAAAAATAATCCCAAGGTCCTCTTTTCCACCATAGATCACTTATTTAACCCTGATTTTAACAGCTCCCAAAGAACCCCCACAGACTCGCTCTGTGAGCAGTTTGCAGACCACTTCAGGGGAAAGATCAGCGCCATCAGATCTGATATTTTATCTAATCGTGATATGATTTTAAATACATCTGAGGGCTCGATTGTACCTGAGGAGACACTGGACAGCTTTGTCCTGGTTAATGCTGAGAACCTTCAGAAAGTTTTCTCCACAGTGAGACCCACCACATGTCTTTTAGATCCAATTCCTTCTTCACTCTTTAAAACACTTTATGGATTTTTTGAGGCTGAGCTTTTATGCATGATGAATTGCTCTCTTCAGTTGGGTGTCTTCCCTGCTGCCTTTAAAACGGCGGTGGTGAGGCCCCTTCTGAAGAAGAGCAATTTGGATTGTAATGATTTTAATAACTACAGACCTGTATCCAACTTACCATTTTTAAGTAAAGTCTTAGAAAAACTTGTTTTTACTCAGATTACTGATTTTCTCAATGATAGACAGATCCTGGAGATATTCCAGTCTGGATTTAGGGTGAACCACAGCACAGAGACGGCTCTCCTAAAGGTTTTAAATGATCTTAGATGTAACTGGGACGCCCAAAAGCTCTCAGTCCTGGTGCTGCTGGATCTAAGCGCAGCCTTTGATACAGTAGACCACGCTATTCTTTTAAACAGACTGAAACACATGGTGGGCCTCTCTGGTGCTGTACACAACTGGTTCACTTCCTATCTCTCTGACAGAACTTTTATGGTGAGTATGGATACATGCTCCTCTAAGATCCATAAAATGACATGTGGTGTGCCTCAAGGGTCGGTTCTAGGCCCTGTACTTTTTAATTTGTATATGCTCCCTCTCGGCGGTGTCATCAGGAGGCATGGAGTGAACTTCCACAGTTACGCTGATGACACGCAGCTGTACATCTCCGTGTCTCCTGATGACACCAGACCAATGGATGCCCTTTTTAACTGTATCTTGGATATAAGATCTTGGATGGCAGAAAACTTTTTACAGCTTAACCAGGACAAGACTGAAGTTTTAATTGTCGGTCCTGAGGCTCAGAGAGAGAAACTCTTGTCTAAATTAGAGGCATTTTCACTATGTCCTTCGCTACAAGTGAAAAACCTGGGTGTTATTTTTGACTCTGAGCTTGGTTTTATCCCACATATTAAACATGTAACTAAAATTGGATTTTATCATCTAAAAGATATAGCCAGAGTCGCCCTATTCTCTCTCGGGCCAACACGGAGATGCTGATGCATGCTTTTATTACCAGTCGCATTGATTACTGTAATGCCCTGCTCTCTGGTCTTCCTAAGAAGAATATTTCAACTTTACAACTCTTGCAAAACTCGGCAGCTCGTGTGCTGACGAAGACCAGAGGGCGGGCCCACATTACACCGGTTTTAGAATCGCTGCATTGGCTCCCCGTGTGTTTCAGGATCGATTTTAAAGTTCTTTTATTGGTTTTTAAATGTCTTAATGGTCTTGGGCCTTCCTATCTCTCAGATCTGCTTTTACCATACGAACCCTCGCGGACCCTGAGGTCCTCTGGTACTGGCCTTTTGATTGTCCCTAAAGTCAGGACACATACTCACGGAGAGGCAGCGTTTCAGTGGTATGGTCCTCGTCTGTGGAACAGCCTGCCGGAGGAGCTCAGGGCCGCAGAGAACGTACATGTTTTTAAGAACAGGCTCAAGACCCACCTTTTTAATTTAGCTTTTACTTAGCGTTTATTTATTTTTTATGCTTATTTATTCTATCCTGTTATTCTATTATTAATTTAGGATTTACCTAATATTTGTTTGATTTTATTCTTATTCATTTTTTAATCTTCTTATTCTATTTATATTTATATTGTATCCTGTTCTTATTTATTTTATCATTTTACCCTATATATATTGTATTGCGTCATATCTCCAGTGTTTCCTCGGAGGGCGCTCTCTGCACCGGGGCTGTTATTGACTGTGGCTGCTGGGTCTCTGGGGTCCTCTCAGCCTGGCTGGGGGGCTCCTTTGCCTCCCTCCTGCTGTGTGCCCAGCCTGGAGGCTGCGGTCTGTGACCGGCTCCCGGTGCAGACGGCTCCCTGTTATAATGTTTCCTCACTTGGCTCATGCGAGCCCAGCCCAATTTTTACTCTTTAAGTGTGCGCGTGTGTGTATGTGTGTGTGGGTGGGGGGATATATGTGTATTGAGAGTGTGGGGAGTGAGTTGGAGGGTGGGGTGGGCTGCTTTTAACTATGTAAAGCACTTTGTGCTACATTTTCTCTGTATGAAAAGTGCTTTATAAATAAAGATTGATTGATTGATTGATTGATATAATACGGTTCGTTAGTATTGATGCTCTTGGATTGTTGTAGAGAAGTTTGACCCACCTTATGAATTTTGGGCCAAAGCCAAATGCTTCCATTACACAAAATAGAAAACGCCACTCCACCCTGTCGAATGCTTTCTCTGCATCTAGGGAGAGGGCTATAGCTGGAGAAAAGTCCCCCGTAGGGGATTTATTCTGGGTTGCCCACATAATATCAATTAGGCGTCTAATATTATCGGCAGAGCAGCGAGTCCGAATAAAGCCAACTTGGTCGGGGTGTATTAAGTAAGTCATGACCTTATCTAATCTGGTTGCTAGTAACTTGGCTAAAATTTTGCAATCACAATTGATCAAGCTTATTGGCCTGTAACTCTTACAGTCAAGCGGGTCTTTGTTTTTCTTTAAGACAAGGGAAATAAGTGCCTCTGACAGTGTTGGTGGCAGGCTGCCCTTATCCAGGGCTTCCTCAAACATTTGCAGGAGTAAAGGGGAGAGCTCCTCTGCAAAGTTCCTGTAAAACTCTGCTGTAAACCCATCCAACCCAGGGGCCTTGTCAATTGGGAGATTTTTGATTACCCTTAAGATCTCTTCCTTTGAAATTGGGGCGTCCAGGGAGTCCACCTGTGTCCTAGAGAGAGTTGGGAGGTTGAGGGGGGAGAGAAAACTGTTAATTTCCTGAGAGTTTGCTTGTATTTCTGAGGAGTAGAGTTGCATATAGAAATCTCTGAAGGCTTCATTCACTTCAGAGGGTTTTGACACCATAGTGCCATCCTGTGCTCTAATTGCTGCTATGATAGTCTGAGCTTCTTTTTGTTTAATATATCTTGCAAGCAGTTTGCCAGGTTTATCTCCATCTTCGAAGTATTTTTGCCTAGCCCGAAATAGAGAAAACTCCAAATTATCAGCATTTATTAAATAATCATGGTCCATAAATAAAAGAAAACAATGTTGTTTTTGTGCATAACAAAAAGCTCACAATTGTGCAGTCAAAATGTAAACTAATAGACGCTGAGCGTAATAACAAAGAGACAGATTTCACAGCTGCACCACGTCTCTGAACAGGAGCCATTTGTGGTCCTTATACACACACAGTACGGTAATATTACGTTGAAGCACAGTACGTATCACTCCGCGAGGCTCCTCCTCGGTAGCCGTAATCCTCCGACAATCCATCAAGCAGTGCAGCTCCGTAGCTTAGCAAAGTCATATTAAAACATTTTTTGACAGATTGCTGAGCGCTGTGTACCACATAAAATCGGTTCGCGGTCAGTAAGCACAACCAGAATTCATACATAAGGCGCACTGTCGAGTTTTGAGAAAATGAAAGGATTTTAGGCCGTACAGTCGTTAGCGCGGTTAGCTCGTTAGCGCGGTTATCTCGCTAACACGTTGACGCCGTCCAGCCCCACGCACGGGGCGATCCGCGGTAACTCGCTAACGGAGATTTTCCGCTTTCATCTTGTCATTGCCTGCAGGTGAAGCTATGGGGGAGGGGGAGTTGTGTTCAGTGAAGGAGAGGCGAGGCCGAGTAACGTTGCATAGAGACAAAAGTGGACGAAAGAGAGGCAAACCTGCGGCTCCACAACGTAACATAGACTATATCGATATAAACGATATTGTCACATCTTATATCTCGTATGAAAATATATCGATATTTTTTAAAAAACTCGATATATCGCCCAGCTCTACGGAAGACTTAATACACCAGGTTGCATTTGGAGAACTTTGGACATGGTAATAAATCTGGAAAATGTTTGTTAACCAGTCAAAGCTAAATAAAGAAAAAAAAGATTTACTCTATTAAGGATTCGACTGGGAACCTTACTTATAACCTATTTGGTTCATTCTTCATCGATTGGATCAAAACACTATAAGGCTTCACAAATGCTTGTGCTATAACTAACCATCCTACTTCCCAAAGCTTCCAGCTACAAAGAGGCGCCAGACGAGGCCTGTCCAGTTTCCCCCTCACTTTTGTCATTTTCATTGAGCCACTAGCAGCACCAATTCGACAAAATGTCAAGTTAAAACTGAAAATACAGACCATAAAGTAAGCCTTTATGCTCATGATGTATTACCTTTCCTTGGGAACTCACAAACTTCTTATGAAGACAATCACACTTACAGAAAAGTTCTCATCCTTGAGGTTATCTCCTGATGTTTGTATGTGCAATAAATGTTAGATTTGTATTGTTGATTGTCATTTATGCTTAGAAATATTTACTCATATATGCTTAGAGTTTATAGTCGATGTCATATTGATTGGGGTCTGATCCTTAGCAGTCTGCAAAGACTTTGTGTGCATTCCAGAGGGTTCTGGCATTCACACCCACATCCTGGGAGCATGGGAGAGGTCTACCTGCTCTTATTGTTTCATGGTAGGATAAACGTCCGGACTTCTAGACCAGCAGGTTTAGGGAAGTTGGTTATGGGGTCACACACTGACCACACACACACACACACACACGCACGCACGCACGCACGCACACACACGCACGCACGCACGCACACACACACACACTTACACAATGCACAGGCAAGGTACTCTTTGTGTGTATGTAGACGTCATATGTTAATGAACCTATGTCTATATAAAAGAGCAGTGTTACAGGGTAGCAGACAAGAGCGACTGGGGTCAAGCGAAGGAACGGCGCTTGTCCACTTGGTCTCCCTCGTGTACAAGAATCATAAAGAGCTCTGCTTGGTGTTCAATGCTTTTTGCTGTGCAGTTGAATTGTCTTGAGCGTTCCAGCGAATAGGTTTAAGCTACAAACCTATCAATTTGCATGAATTTCTTTGCTAATTTATATTAGTTATAAATTATAATATAAAGTTTTAACAGCCTTTGCCATTATACTTAAAATTCAGCTCTGTCAGAATCAGAATCAGAGAGACAGAGACAGCAGAAACCCAAGAAAAAGTGAAGCGAGGAGAAGAACCATCATGGAAGGAGAGACCACTGGCAGACAGAAAAAAAATGACTCACATCCAGAAATCCTAAAAGTGACTGGACAAAGCTGGACTGAAAGACAGCACAGAGGCACTAATCATGGCAGCACAAGAACAAGCTCTGAGCACAAGATCCATAGAGGCTGGGGTCTATCACACCAGGCAAGACCCCAGGTGCAGTCTGTGTAGAGATGCCCCAGAGACAATCCAGCACATAACAGCAGGGTGCAAGATGCTAGCAGGCAAGGCATACATGGAACGCCATAACCAAGTGGCCGGCATAGTGTACAGGAACATCTGTGCCGAGTATTGCCCTGAAGTCCCGAGGTCAAAATGGGATTCCTGGGTGGTCAAGAATGACGGCGCTAAGATGGTGTGGGGCTTTCAGATAGAGATAGACAAACTGGTGATGGCTAACCAACCAGACCTAGTATTGGTGGGCAAGCAGAAGAAGACAGCCATAGTGAAAGATGTGGCTATACTGAATGACAGTAACATCAGGAAGAAGCTGAGGAAGTACCAAGAACTCGAGAAGATGTGAAGGGTGAGGGTAACAGTGGTCCCAGTGGTAATAAGAGCACTCAACAACCCCCAAGCTATCCTAGGAACAGCAAAGATGCTGTGCAGGAGCCTCGAGCTCCCAGGCCTCTGGTGTAGAACCCGAGCTCGAGGGATCGACTGCCCACAGGGGCAAGAGGGGAATTTAAAAACATATATATTCAGTCTATTTACACTTACAGGCCAGTGGCCACTCTTTTCATTATGATGTGCACATACTTGAAAGGGAGGAATGCTGGTTTGAGCAGGGAGTCAAGTCACTCATGGCCATTGATCAGTGATCTTTGATCAGTGGCTATTGATCAATGGTGATGACAATTAATGATCAAGAAAACGACCTCATAGCCCTCTTAGTTATTACGCAAATGTACTGTTTATAATGTTGGGGAAACCTGCATTTAGCCGAGACTGAAGAAGTGTTTGATGAAATGTTTCTCCCACTGAATATGCTACGTCCAGGTGAACAGAATCAGGTGTTTAGGAGTACATATGGCACACTGTAATTCACTAGCAGGTGTGGTGGAGTCATCACCAGAGTGATGGTCTGTAGCAAGGAGCTGTACAGGTGTCTGGTTGTTTTGGTGTACTCTGTGCCTACCATAGGGGAGGAGTTGTAACAGGTTGTGTCCAGAGTGTGGTGGGCCCATTTCCTTATCTTGTCCTAATCTACCTATTTGGCTTCTGTCTTTGTCTTCCTCAGTATAATTTGTGAGCTTACTGGTCTATACTGCTAGCACCAAAGTTGGTTAGCTTTCACTGCTTTATTGTTTTCCCTTTATCGTGAAGTCCAGAAGAGCAACTTGCATTTGCTGCAAAATTTTTTAACAACACACATCTTATGAGGTGGCTTCAATCATTTAGATTCATTTAAACCCAATCGGATATATTGTTTTGTGTTATTTTGTATTATTTTCTTATGTTTATATTGTGTTTAATTCATGTGCGAGTTTTAAGTTAAGGGTTTAGTTGAGTTATTTTGTATTTTGGGATTATTTATGTCTTATTTAGGTCCTGTCATGTCTCCTTAGTTATGAGTCTCTTCATATCCCCTGGTATAAGTCTGTTCATGTCTTCTGTGTGTGTGGTTTCATGTTGTCAAGCCGGTGCCATGTCTACGTCTCTCAGCGTTTCCTGTGTTGTTTTGTAGAGGTCTTGTGATGATATGTTCATTGTTTTAGTTTCACTTTCCCTGTGGGTGTCATGACGTTCGTGTGTTTCCACTTCCCCTAAATACCTCCTGTGTGTCTTTAGTCTCTGTGTGGTCATTCAGTCTTTGTAAGGATGTCCGTTCTTCTCGTCTAGTCATGTACCTCTTGTCATAGTTGTCATAGTTATTGTCATAGTTTTATAGGTTCATAGTTGTTTCCCAGTCTCATCACAGCTTGTCAGTTATTTATTTTTTTCCAGTTTATGTTTAGTTTTAGTTTCACCCCACATGGATCTTGCCTTGTATTTATGTTTCTCTTGTATTAGCCCAATAAAGGCTCGCCTTTTGTTCAAGCATTTGGGTCCTCCACTCACGCTCCATACGGTCTGCCGCTGGACCGTGACATCATTTTTCTAGCACAATCCATATTAAGTGTAAATGTACTCTACTTTAATGTTTTAACTAATCTCAGTAAATCAGTGTTGCAAATTCTTTCTTTTCTTCTTTCAGAACAGATTTCTGTGTTCACAAAGATGAGCCATGTGATACTGTGGGTGAGTACCACTCACTCACTCACTCACTCAGCTGACATAAGACATACTTGAACCCTCACTATAATCACAGAACTCAAAGGTTCAGCTGCAAGAAACCCTGCCACCTGCATTTCCTTTTCCCTCATGCTTTAAACTTCAAAAGTCCATTGAATGCAAAAAAAAATGAGATCATTAAACATTTGATCAAATTGAACCATTTATTTTCATGTTTTCCTCAACTATAAAAATCTCTGTAATACGTCGTGATGAATGTGGAAGATTTCTTTGTGCTTCTGTCACATTGATTATTTCTGTTGAAGGAACATGTAATGATAGATAATAGTAAACTGTAGGACCCCAAACCTCACACTGAGTTCTTTATAATCATTAATTTCACTTTACCAGAAAAAACAAGCCTCCCTGCTTTTGTCTCTTCATACAAGGACAAGTGTCCCGTATGCAAAAGCTCTCATTTTACAATTTCAGTTGCACAGTTTATGTCATCATTATTGCTAGTATGACTGGCAAGCAAAGATCAGGCTTACAGACTTTTGAGTGACTGAAAAGTCTGACCAGAATGAGTATACTGTAAAATGTGATCGTCATGTCTTCTTCAATAAGAAGACATGACAACAATTCTGACAGTTGTCTTCATGGCAAGACAAAACATTTTGAGTTGAGTATTAATATTTCTCTGATACTGGATCTCAAAAACTAAGCATACAAAACACTGTCAAAACTCTTTTTCAGAATCAGAATACTTTATTAATTAAGAAATTAATTGCTCCAATAATAAGAACAGTAACAGAAATAAATTAAATAACAGAATATATTACAAAGTTACAAAATAGAATATATATCTACCTGTGTGCATACAGGTGTGCCTTCCTTGGCTGCTGCCTCTAAGCATATCATGCATTTTCGGTCTAATCTGCGCTCAGTAGCATTCAGTATTTATTATTTATTGTTACTTGTGCTTATCTAGGTTATTGCTGTGGGTTCCCTACTGTGTTGTTCTCTTTTTGCTTGTTCTTTCCAACAGGTGATCTAGAAGATTTTTAGTGTCTTTTCTCCCCGACCCTCTTCCCCTCTGTTTTTCTTTCCTTCTGCTTCTCTTGAGGTTCTTCCCAACTTCTCTTGTCTATGTGTTTCCCTCTCCTCCCCCCCAGTCCTATTCCATTCTGTAATATTTTAAAAATAAAAAAAATTAATTAATTAAAATGATTATAGATTATATATTGATATAAGGCATAACATTAAGACCACTGACAGGTGAATTGAAAAAAAAAAGAATATCTGATGGACATAGCACCTGTTGGTGGGTGGGATCTATGAGGGACCCAGCTAACAGAAGCACGAAAAATGAGCACACATGAATCAAGCAAGGATTTAAGCAAGTCTGACGATAGTCAAATTGTAATAGCTAGATGAGTAGGTCAAGGTTTTCAAAACTGCAGCTCTTATGGGTGTTAATAGATATATCTGTCAAACGGTCTGAGGAAGGAACAATGGTGAACCAGTGACAGGGTCACGGCCAGCCCAGGTTCACTGATGTATGCATGCAGTGAAAGCTGGTCTGTGTGGTCCAATCAAACAGGCAAGCTATTACAGCTCAGATTCCCCAAAATTGATGCTGGTTCTGATAGAAAGATGTCAGAATACAAAGTATTTGCAACACTTTGTTTGTTGCATATGTGTCTGCATAGCTGCAGAACAGTCAGAGTGCCCACGCTGACTCCTATCAACCACGATAAGCTGCTGGTGGGAAGTACAGTGTGGTCAGCCCAGAAGCCTGATGAGTCTGTTTGGCTCACTGTGCTGCCAGCTCTGGGAGCCATCACATCACTGTTTGATCAGACCCCAGTCAAAATATATCACTGATATATTTATTTAACAGCACTGTGGATCACACGTCTTTGTCTGTGGGCTTCACAATGTTTGGGTTCTTCATTTTTTGGCCTTATGTGCATTACTATTAGGTTGCTGGAAGACTTTACTGACAGAAGGAATGTGTATACAGTGATTTAATCATTTAATCAGTACATCACAGGAGCAGGCTTCCCATCAATAGAGGACACATACCACCAGGGTCTTCTGGAGCGCCAACAAAATGTGACATGCGTTACGGGCTACGTTAACGTCTGTGTGGATAACCCCGTGCCCTCCAGGACTGTGCGGTGCTTGTCCAACAACAAACCTTGGATTACCCCAGAAATAAAAGCTGTCTTCAAGCAGAAGTGGAGGGCCTTCAAATCTGGAGACAAGAAAGGGGGTGAAAAGGGTGCAGAGAGAGCTGAAAGGACTGATCGGGAATGGGAAGGAGAGCTAAAGGCAGAAGAAGGAAAACCAGCTTTGAATCAAACCAACAGGTTTGATGCAGTCTTCAACATCGGCTGCAGACACACCAACTCAAACTCCTGCTGTTACACCTCAGACACTTCACATCTCCTCCACTCAACCTGCTCACTCCTCCCCACCCCCAACCACAGCATCCAGTACACATCCAACACACGGCTCCAGCCTGTCTCTGTCAGCCATCCAGGTTAGGAGGGAACTAAGGAGCCAATAAGGCACCAGATACCATCAGCTCAAGGGTTGTCAGGTCCTGCGCAAATCAACTGTGTGGTAAGCTTCAGTCTGAAGCTTATGGAGAGTTCCACAGCTCTGAAAAACCTCTTGTGTGGTACCAGTGCCAAAGACCCCACGTCCCAAGGACCTCTGCAGGCTTGGACTCCGGCCTGTAGTTGTAGGACCTCTGCAGCTACAGGCCAGAGGCTCTGACATCCCACCTGATGAAGACCCTGGAGTTGCTTGTCCTGGTTCAGCTTCAGCCCCTGGTGAGCTCATCACTGGACCCACTTCAGCTTGCCTACCAGCCTGGCACTGGAGTGGATGATGCCATCATTCACCTCCTACATTGTTCTCTCACCTGGAGACCGCTGGGAGCACTGTGAGCATCATATTCAACACTAGAAAAACCAAGGAGCTGGTTGTAGACTTTCGCAGGAACAAACATCCTCCACTGAAACCACTGAACATCCAAGGCATGGACATGAAGCTGTGGACAGCTACAGGTACCATGGTGTTCATCTGAACAATAAACTGGAGTCACAATTCAGATGCTCTTTACAGAAAAGGACAGAGCAGGCTGTTTTGCTCTTTTGGAGTGGAGGGCCCACTCTTGAAGACCTTCTATGACTCTGTGGTGGCTTCTGCCATCTTTTACGGTGTGGTCTGCTGGGGCGGCAGCATCTCTGCTGGGGACAGGAAGACACTGAACAGGCTGATCCGCAGGCCCAGCTCTGTTCTAGGATGCCCTCTGGACCCAGTGGAGGTGGTGAGTGACAGGAGAACGGTGGCTAAGCTGTCATCCCTGATGGACAACATCTGCAGGAGACTGACAGCACTGAGCAGCTCCTTCAGTGGCAGCTGCACCCACGGTGTGAGACGGAGAGATTCCACAGGTCTTTCCTCCCCACTGCTGTGAGACTCCACAACAAAGACAAAGATGACCACACACATGCAGACAGACACACACACATCCAGTACACCACGGTAGCCTAGGTCTGTCTCCCTGATGTGCAATTTTTCTGAGGCAACATAGTATTTTATTCTAGTCTGTATAGTATGTTATTCTATTTTATCTCATTCTATTCTATTGTTTTTTTCTTAATTTTTGGTGCTCTTAACTTGGTACTGTCCACTCTCTGTCGTGACCAAGACAAATTTCCCACATGTGGGACTAATAAAGGTTTATCTTATCTTATCTTATCTTATCTTATCTTATCTTATCTTATCTTATGGCAATGCTGTGAAATGAGTAACGCCCTATTATTCCATATCCATGTAACCAATTTCGGCAGTCAGGGGATATGACAGATCTTTTCACATCTTGTAGTCTTAGATTTGTAGTGCATTCTTTGAATTCTGAATGTGTCACGGTGAATGAATATGATCGTGCTATGGCATCAATTAAACAGGGACCTGTGACAGACACGTCTAACACAGATTGCTGTGTTGCATTAAATAAATGGGTACAAATTTACCTTTTACTAAGCTACTGAACTGACGAGACAGAAAAACTGATCCACAGTAAGCTGTTTTAGGTAAAACACCTTTTAAACTTCATTATACTAACTATTATATTAACTATACTAACTGCTCAAACACTGTCAAACATTAAAACACAATCATAAGTGTAACTCATAAAACTCATTGTCATTTTACCCAACTGTATTACAGGTATTGCTTATCTGGGTGGTGTCTGCAGTGCGAAGAAGAAGTGTGTGTTAGCTGAGGACAATGGTCTCAATTTGGCTTTCACTATTGCTCATGAGCTGGGACACAAGTAGGTTCAAGTTTTAAACAATTGTATTGTAATCAATATATCCTGTTATTATCCTGCATTATCTTTTAAAAATGCTGTAAATCATAAATGGATTAATACTTCTATTGCACTTCTATGACACTTTTCTATACAAGTATCAAGTTTGACGCCCCTCATCTCTTTCTCTATCTCTATCTCATACCTAAGGTCTTTTATCTAACACTCTCCTACATACTCACGCTCCAGTGGATGCATTGGGGGAAAGTCTAGGTTTGATATCTTGGCCAAGATGCACATAAGATACACAGGGACTGTAAGAGCTGGGAATTGGTCCACCAGCTTTTCACTAAATAAACCAACTCTACCATTTCAGCCACAACTGTTAAATGTATGCATAACAATTAAAATCATGCACAATGCATATTTTCAAGCTACAGTATGTGGGAAGTATAGCGTTCTTCAATTTCTCCCACACCCAGCAATGGTCACGTCCTCAACTGGGTGCCCCACCCCGTCCAATTGGCCTACGTGCACCCATGAGCCCTGGAGACGCAGACTAGACATCCCAATGTGGGCTGACTCACCCTAGACAGCAAGGTGGCCAGAGCACGCTATTTGGTTCATATACAACCATTGCAAGAGCTGCAAGTTGGACTTCTTTCCAGTGGGTTTTGGACTCCGCCAATGCTACAGTGGGTCACTGACTCTGTTCGTAACTTTTAGTCTCGTCTCTGCCTTTCACAAACAGTGTAGTTCTGTTGGCTTCATCAGGTGGTGGCCCACTGGAGTGGTTTGCAGCAGAAATGAGAATCAGCAGCTCCACGTCTGAAGCAAAGCTCCACAGCTGTAAAAGGGTGGAGTGCCCACTCCAGCACAGGGACAAGTTGCTGCCCCAAGTGAAGGAGTTAAAGAATCTCGGGGTCTTGTTCACAAGTGAGGGGAGAGGGTAGCGAGAGATCGACAGACGAATTAGTGTGGTGGCTGCAATGATGCGAATGCTGTAACCGTGTGTTGTCGTGAAACAAGAGCTCATTGTAAAAGTGAAGCTTTCAATTTACTGGTCGATCTACGTCCCTACTCTCACTTATGGTCACAAGCTTTGGGTAGGGATCGAAAGAGAATGTGTGTACAAATGGTGGAAAGGAGCTTTCTCTGAAGGGCCTCTCCCTTAGAGATAGGGTGAGTACGTCAGCCATCTGGGAGGATTGCAGAGTAGAGCCTCTACTCCTCCACATCAAAAGGAGCGACTCGAGGTGCTGGAGGCATCTAAAAGAATGCTTCCTGTGTGCCAACTGGGTGAGGTGTTCCAAGTATGTCCCAAAGTGAATAGACTCTGGGGAAGACCCAGAATGCTGAAGAGATATTTCTTGGTTGGCCCGGGAACTCCTCGGCGGGACAAATAAGCTACAGGAGGTAGCTGGGGAGAAGGGTGGACCCTGGAGAAGTGGAAGAAAATGGATAGATGGATGGATGGTATCAGCGTGGGATGTATTTCAGCAGTCTTGTAGGAATGGGATCTAAAAAAACACGCTGATAGTTTGGAGGAAGTAATTACTGAAGTTAACTCAGAAAGATCTATTGGAGAAAAAGACTCTAAATGAATATCAATTTAAAGTAGTTGTAACATTACATCTATGGGATTGTTATGAGTAATTTTCCCCCTAATGGTTAAAATTTTATTTCTGAAGAAATTAATGAAGCTACCATGAGTTGACTTTAAAGGGATGGTTGGCTCAACAGAGCTCTGACTTTTTGTCAGCGTGGCTACAGTGCTGAAGACAAATCTAGGGTTCTTATTTTCTTTAATCAGTGATGAATAATAATGTTTTAGGAGGGCTTTTTTTTATAAAGCAGCAAACTGACTTTCCAGGCTAAATGATGATCCTCTAAATGACTGAAGTGCCATTTCTTCTTTCCATCAGCATGGCTACAGCTTTCTGCTTTAAGGTGCACGTTTGAATGCTACGCAAGGAAATTAACTACTTCTGATTTGAGGCTTTCTTTTCTGGAGGAGTTACAGAATCTACAGTCAACACAGTGAAGATGTAAAATTGTCAACAAGATGATTAGCCTATGTGGGAGTAGAGCTCATACTGCTGCTCTATACTGTGTAGACACAAGCCATTAAAGAAGATAAGAGTGGATGAATTTTATCCTGAGATGTAATTACAGCACTTTCTGAAAGACTGCTATCTACTGTGATGAAGACTGCTGCTGTGTAATGCATTATTGTAAATTTAAAGGAAATTAGGAAATGATCAGACAAAAGATGCTTTTCAGGAAATGCTGTTAAATGTTCAGTTTCTGTGTCATATGTCAGAACAAGATCTACAGTGAGATTAAAGTTATGGGTTCTTTTACATTTTGAGAGAAGCCATTTGAGTCTAATATAGATAAACTTCTGTGTTGAGGCTGTCATTTTTAGGTTTCCAAATGAACTAAAACTCTGTCTGTGTTGTTGGTTGATTAATTAGCTGGAGCGGAAGATTATTGCCACACCAGCTCGTCAGGCTGTGATTCAAGGATTCTGACAATTCTGCTCGGGTATTGGTTCATTGAAACTAAAATAAGCATCCTGCTGTAACTATACACGTGCACATGAACTGACTGACAGCACAGTGACAGAAAGCTGACACCACATTCACCTGGGAATCATGTATAAAAGCTTAAAGAAGCTTTGTGGCTGTTCTAAGTACCACAGAAGTCATTCAGTCAGCAGCTCTCTTCCATTTTTGGGGAAAAATAATGAGCTGGCACACACTGTACCTCAGTGCAGTCTATGAACATGCACAACAGGGCAATGGTGTTACATAAGTGCACGCACAGATTCATGATTCATCCAGACACACTAAAGAGAATTCTCTTGTGTGTGTGTGTGTGTGTGTGTGTGTGTGTGTGTGTGTGTGTGTGTGTGTGTTTGTGTGTGTGTGTGTGTGTGTGTGTGTGTGTGTGTGTTTGTGTGTGTGTGTGTGTGTGTGTGTGTGTGTGTGTCTGTGTGTGTGTGTGTGTGTGTGTGTGTGTGTGTGTGTGTCACAAAGGTGTCAAAGCACTATGCTGTTAGTATAAACTTAGAACAGACAGTACTGTATGAGTGTTTTAATGCACCATGCTTATTACTGATCACATCCAATAGAAAGACCCAAATAAAATAGATCGCAATAGTTATTTCATGTCAAAAACACAAACCAAAACAAAGCCAAAAACTTCACCGGAACTATACTGACCTTTGAAACCTATACTGCGATATTCTCAAGAGTTCTTTAAGTGATGATTATAATGTAAAAAAAGATGTAGTAAAAAAATAAACAGGACTGAAAATCACTTTAAAATGACTATTTTAATGACATATACAGTAGCTCTCAGGAGAGTTGTCTTTGCAATCTGTGCATATGTTTTATTGTGTAACACCCATTTGGAACAACCTTTGTCCTGTATAGTGTGTTCTGTGGAGAATTTTGTATTATATATGTTGTAAGTTGGTGGCTTTTAGTCATTTTTAAAGTGTTTCAGCATATTTGTGTCCAGACATTTTGATCTGGACTTTGATGGAGCAATAATTTATTCTATTTATTAGTGCAAGTGTATCATTGGCTTACTGTCTGGCCTAGACAAAGCCCATTTGGTCACAATGTACTATGAATGGAGTGGGGTTTCTTCTGCCAAGGACTATTTTAAGGTCTACCTATGGGAGTGTAGGATCTTTGCCTGACTAATGATGGTAGCGTTCATGTTTGGAGACCTGAGGATTGAATGCAATTCTTAACATGCTGACTGTGGTGCAGAAAATGCTTCAGATTCGATCGATGTGATCAAGTACAAAAATTGGGAGTTTGGGAAGTCCGGGATCATCTTCAATCTACTCTATGTATACTATCCTGTCTTTTCAGCATGGGAATGAGCCATGATGATGACCACGCCACCTGCATTGGCTATTCCCATATAATGTCTGGTGAGTGGGTGAAAGGAAGAAATCCCAGTGATCTTTCCTGGTCGTCCTGCAGTCGCAATGACCTGGAGAATTTCCTCAGGTACAAAACACAAGTTGGAAAGTCTCTCTTCTCGAGTTATTGTTGTTTTACATTGTTTACATAGCTAGCTAAAGTCTTTGCCAAGGAATAGTGTCTTGTCTAAAAAGTCAAGTTACAATGAAAATATAAAAAACATGCATTGTGGATGTTGATATCATCAATTACCACCTATATCTCTTTTCAAAAGAAAAAATACTGTTTAAATATCCCTGCTGTAAATGCCAAGTCTCTTGTGAATGGGACAATAAAAAGAAAATGAAAAGAGAATTTTTTTGAAGTAAAATTGATTATTGTTAGCAAACCTGATCAATGTCTCTTTTTGGTATTTCAAACAGATCAAAAACCAGCACCTGCCTACTTCACACAGACCTCAGGAGGCGTTACCAGGTCCAGCTGCCCCCCAAGCTGCCCGGCATGCACTACAGTGTGGTTGAACAGTGCCAGATCCTTTTTGGAACCAATGCAACCTTCTGCAGTGAAATGGAGGTACAATCCCATTGCACCTGTGTATAATATTTGATATATTAGGCAGCTTTTACTAAAGGAGGTGGGATTTTAAAATTTCAGAAATCTTCCCATAAATAGCAAAATAGTTTAATGGTTGCTTTTTTTTTAAAACTCTTCAGAAAGTACTATTCTGACTATTCTCATAATAAAAATAAGACACCTTGTCCCATGCTTCCCGCTTTGTGCTTTTGGATGAAGCAATAACAAGACACCATCCTTTTAAATTACCGTATTTCCCGGACTACAAAGCGCACCTGAATATTAGCCGCACAAGCTAAAATCAGGGGAAAATCCTGTTTTGTACATACATTAGCCGCACCTGACTAAAAGCCGCAGGTGTTTCAATGTTGACTTATCATATGTAAGAGAATATGCACAAAGGGAATCAGGAAAGAGATGACTGTTTGGAGACATCACTTTTATTAATATTTTGAAAAACAAGTTATGGGTACATATTTGCACATGTAGTACATAACAGTAACCTACAGCACACCAGAAAAATAGATTCGGACTACCTTTTAGGCTCAGGTGCAGTGACACGGCTTTAACAAGAAGAAAAGTCAGTCACTCACCATCTTTCTCTTCTTCCTGCGCACTAAAACCACCAAAGTCCTCTCCTCCAGTGTCGGAAACGAACAGGCTCAGGGTGGCTTCGTCATCCACTCTCCGCTTCTCTCCTTTGTTGTCACTTTCAAAACCAAAGAAATCCTCGTTGTCAGTGTCGGAGTCGAACACCCTCAGAAGGGCCGTGGCGGTGTCCTCCTCTCCATCAGGCAGCAGTCCAGCCCAAATGACTATGTGAATGGGTTCAGGCAACAATTTATTTGTTGCAGGTGAGCTGGCAAGGGAGACATTGGTTGCATCACCGGCTAAAATAAAAGAGAGATATGATCGCTGCGCTAAGTTGTGTGAGTTTAGTCCTTGGCTCTTTCTCCACTGGTGAGTTCACCATTATAGGCCAAGAACTATGTGATTTCAGCTCCTGGTCATCAGAAGTCGGTGAAGTTATTTCATGTTAATTTGTTAAAACCTTGTCATGTCTTCTCCTATTTGTCAAGGAGGAGATACAGTTGTCAGTCCCCTTTTGGTAGCTAGTGGAATCCGGACCATTTGCCTGAAGCTCAGGCTTGTAAACTCATTTTGAAATACAGTATCTGTGTTTGCTAGGTGATGTGCTTTCTTGCACAGATTGAGTGGAGCATGACCTTGATGTAGGGGATGCACAGCCTATTTTCCAGCATTTTTAGTTTGTCTTTGGAACCATAAATGTCTAGAAGCTGAGGTAGAGTACATGCTCCATGGTTGTTGGTGCAAAAGAGTGAAAGAGGAAAAGTTTTATTGTGGTTTGATCAGAAAATGTTACTGACAGGTGCATTGTCAAAAAGAGCACATGAAGTGACAGCTTTTATTACTTGATCTTGGTTGTATTCCTAGAATGTGATGGCATTTGGCTTGAGGAATGCAAAAGCCATCTTTCAGCACCATATTGGTGGGTTGATGGACAGTGTAGTATATTTACATGATTTGGTGGTTAGAGATATGCACACCGACCACTAGGATATTGTTTCTCAAACTTTTTCAATAATGTCCTTCAAATATTTTTGCCTGTGACCAGCTGATAGCATTTTTAGTATGAAAAGTAAGGGTCTAACAATTCCACAAAACCATTTGTTTTCATTGGAAGAAATTAACAAAATTAATGGTTTAAAAATACTGTATGTATAAAAATCTTCCTCTCACCTGCTGGGGATGACGTGCATGTGTTCAAGCTCGAGTTGTGGGGGAGACAGGTCCCTTTTTCCTTTTCGTTTTTCTGTCTAATATATTTATTATCTTGTCATCGGCAGTAGATGCTCATATGCTTTGTTTTTATTGTGGGATGTTAACAAGAAGTTTTGTGTTTACTTTACTGATTAAAAAGACAAGAGAAAAGAAACAATATGTTTTGAAAGAGTTTGGTGGTAAATTAATCGAAACATTGAACATATTATGTTAACACCCGCATTTATGTGGGAATTCATGTTATCATCTTTATGTCTCAGCACCTCATGTGTGCTGGGCTGTGGTGCTTAATAGAGGGAGAGACATCCTGCAAGACTAAACTGGATCCTCCCCTGGACGGAACGGAGTGTGGGGCAGACAAGGTAGGACTGTTTTGCTCAAAAACAATCTGCATCCATTCACCAATCCTCAGAGCTACAGGTCGTTCAGGCCAGTAGCTTATATTGCGTGTTAGCTTGAAAAAATTACGAATAAAGTATTTGTGAAAACATCTCAATATGTTTTTGTCAGTGGTGCAGGGCAGGCGAATGTGTCAGTAAGACTCCCATCCCTCAGCATGTGGATGGTGACTGGAGTCCATGGAGCCAGTGGAGCTTGTGCAGCAGGACCTGTGGTACTGGAGTCCAGTTCAGACAGAGGAAATGTGACAACCCTCCGTACGTCACCAGTTTGTCTGTGTATTTGCTTACTAATGTTACACGTTCGCCTACCTGAGACCAGAAAGCAAAGAGGGGGCATTTTGTTATGATTTCAAATTTGGTCTCATTAACATCACAAGTATTTGAAGTTAATATAACTGAAAAATTAAAATATTGCAAAAACTTTTCTTTTGTGAATGAATCTCAAAGGTAAACTTTAACATATCTTGAGATTTTTTTGTTTCATTTTAATTTTGATGGTGGCTTTTATCCCACAACAATTCAAAGGTAAGTATGCCAGATGATTAGAATATTTCATGAGATCAGTCTACAAAGGATTTATAGCACCGAAATGTCCAATTTCTGAAAAATGTATTCATTTATATATTACATATGCTGACTGTGAAACAGAAACACTGCAGCTGCTGATTAAGACCACAAGCTAATATAAAGTGTGGTCACATAGCAAGGGTCTTTTTGCAATCAGAAGAGGTGTCCCCTTGCTGGCTATTAAAAAGAAGTATGAGGTTTAAGGCACTTTGCAGGTATTAATCTACTGAATAAGGTTTAAATAAATACTGCTTTTAGTACTAAAAAGGTCCTTACAGGCATTATGAAATGTATGTAATGCTTACATGTGTTACTTTAATACTAACGCTCCAGTCTTCTTGTTTTCTAAACTAAGTGTTCACACTGTATGTGTTTGTGTGCGTGGGCACAGACCTGGTCCAGGTGGGCGACACTGCCCACAGGCCAGTGTGGAACACAAGGCCTGTGAAGCCCCTCCCTGTCCCAAGGGGTCACCCAGCTTCAGAGATTTGCAGTGTCTATCCTATAACCAACAAGCCAACAAGAAGGGCGGCATGCTGACTGCTATTGTTAATGACGGTGAGTTCCATAGAACGTCGTACTGCACAGTTACAATCATTACAATCAGTGCCTTTCAATAGTGTGTTTGTAAAACTCTGAAGCACATCGGCAGTTTATAAATTTGTCTGGAAGCATGTCTGGGCATCAGATGTCAGTTTCAAAACTATGGCAATGCTTTTCAAATCATATATTGTCATGTGTGGTGCGAGCGGAGCTGAATCAGAACCAGACGGTGTGGAGGCCTCTGGCAGAGACAGAGCTGGTTGGAGCTGCGTAGTGCACACAGTCCACTCAGGACACTTCTCAGGCTCGGACAGCAATGCCGAGTAAGTAGCTGGCTGGATAAGCTCGCCCAATTCCCCAGCAGACAACAGAGGAGGCTGGGTTGGCTTGCCTGAGCTCTCAGTGGAGACAGGAGGCTAAGACTGCCCGGCTGAGCTTCAAGCGTAGACAGACGACTGAACAGGCTGAATGGATTCAAGAACTCTGGGGTCCAGACGTGGCTGACGCCTCTCTGGACCCCTGCGGCTAATGCTTGGCCTCGTCCACCACAGCTGGAAAACTCAAAAACCAGTCTTATTTGTGGTCATCTATCGTCCACCTGGGCCTTACACAGAGTTTCTGTCTGATTTCTCAGACTTTTTATCTGATTTAGTTCTCGCTGAAATAATGCTAAAAATGACAGCCTCAGCACGGCATTCGTTAATAGACTCATTTGGTTTCTCTCAAAATGTAAAAGAACCCACCCACCAATTTAATCACACACTTAAAAGTGTTTCCCGAAAACCCTCTCCTGTCTGATCATTTCCTGATAACATTCATCAGGAGGAGTAGGCTTCATCACAGCAGATCTTTCTGAAAGCGCTGTAACTAAGTTTAAGAATATAATCCACCCACTGTTATCATCTCCAATGCCCTGTACCAACACAGAGCAGAGCAGCTATCTGAACGCTACCCCAACAGAGGTCGATTATCTTGTTAATAATTTCACCTCCTCACTACGTACGACTCTGGATACTGTAGCTCCTGTGAAAACTAAGGTCTCTAATCAGAAGTACCTGACTCCGTGGTATAATTCTCAAACACGTAGCCTAAAGCAGATGACTCGTAAGCTGGAGAGGAAATGGCGTGTCACAAATTTAGAGGATCATCATTTAGCCTGGAGAAATAGTTTGCTGCTTTATAAGAAAGCCCTCCGCAAAGCCAGAACATCTTACTATTCATCACTGATTGAAGACAATAAGAAGGTTTCTCTTCAGCTCTGTAGCCAGGCTGACAAACAGTCAGAGTACTATAAAGGTTGTCCTTTAGGTGATTGTTGTTGTCATTTGGCGCTATATAAATACACAGAGGATAATGAGGGAAAAACAGCTGGGACTAATTACATATAATAAGACAAGGAAGCAAAAGTGAAAACACTGAACACAGGAAGTGTCAAAATCAAACAGGAATCATGACACATTCACAAAGACGTGGACTTGACACTGTGACATGGAGACTGACAGAGGAGAGCGTGGAGCACGGAGACCACGAAACAAGTGAGACCCAGCAAAACACCGAGACAGAAACCTAAAGACTGAAACTATAACATAAGCACAAGACCATAAAGAGAACTGTGGGTCACAGAGCACCGTGACATATATCATATGTAACTCTTAATCCATAATGTCAGTAACATGAGTGGTTAGGTTAATGGATCATATTGGATTATGCTTTGTTTATCCCAATATCTGCTCCCACAGTTTTAGCCATTAACAAGCCAGTACTGAGTCTGGGATGGGTACACTGCTGTGTACGAGGCATTCGTTTAAAAATATTGTAGTTTTGAATTGGGGCAAACCAATCAACTCAACTGATTTGGATGCCAGCACAAATATATTAAATAAGTTAAATGTGAGAGCATCCTCTGGAGCAGGGGTCCCCAACTCCAGGCCTTGAGGGCCGGTGTCCTGCAGGTTTTAGATGTGTCCTTGATCCATCACAGCTGATTCAAATGGCTAAATGACCTCCTCAACATGTCCTGAAGTTCTCCAGAGGCCTGGTAATGAACTAATCATTTGATTCAGGTGTGTAGACCCAGGATGAGATCTAAAACCTGCAGGACACCGGCCCTCGGGGACCCCTGCTCTAGACCCCTGGGTGATTGGATCCCAGAGGTACAGAACAGGTAAGAAAAACCACTTAAATCACTCCAGTTGGAGTGTAAAAAGTAAAAGCTCACACTGTATGCACAGAACTGTTAGGTAAAGTCCTCCAGTCATGTTTTTTCTGAATAACTACATTACTCGTTTTTCCAGAATAACACTGAATACAGTTTTTACCCCTTAGCTGAAAATCTTGTGAATGTGATAACTTGAGAACAAAGCGAAGGGAATTTTAAATTGATACCATAAGTGTATCTACTGGACAGCTAAGGGATAGAACTGGCAGCTGCCCGTATTTTTTTAATTATACTGAATGTAGAAATGTACATCCCCAATTCCACAAAAGAAAAAAAGGAGGCTGTGTAAAATGCCAATAAAACTGAGCAAACATGTAATTTATTCCCAAGAGAACACAGGAAATATGTGAGACATTTTACTATTTCATGAAAAATATTAGCTTACTTTTAATTTGATGGCAGCAACACTTATCGGGAAAACAAATGGCTGGAAAATGAAGTGGTACTAAAAAGAAACCGTACAAAGAACAATTGAAACTAATTAGGTTGGATGGTACCAGGCTGAGTTTCACCAATCAGTTTAAAAACTGCAGCTACAAATTCTAGAAAGATTTCTGTGAGTAATTCATCATCTATAGTACATAATGTAATCAACAGAAATCAGTACTGGATGCCTGTGATCTTCAGCCTGTCAGGCAGCAATACATTCAAAGCTGACACGACTCTGTCACTGAATACTTTTAGAAGTCATTGTTTGTGAACCCAGTTCACCATGCCATTAATATTTCTATTATTTTGAATTAACACCGGCTCAAAATCAGACTTGACTGTCATACATGCATACATCTTACAACTGGATTTTGTGTGTGTTTATGAGCAGATAAGCCATGCATGTTGTTCTGCAGCCCAGTGGGCCGAGACATCCCAGTTCTGATGGCTGACAGAGTAATGGATGGGACTCCCTGTGGACCGTATGAGGTGGACCTGTGTGTTAATGGAAGATGTCAGGTACATATGTATCCAATATTGCACATATGTGATGAAATAGACCACATACAGTTTGACTTCTTTCCATTCGTGACTTCTGTCTTCTGGGGACCTCCCAGCTCTAGATAGATTCAGTAATTCCCGAGCAAAAAAAAAAGCTTTGGGATGTCACTGTGACATACTACACCAGCTGAGCGCATAGCTGGACTGGCCATTGGGCATACTGGTGGGCCGATGGTGATTTTTCATTTCTGTTTGTTTGTTTTTGTAACGGTATAAAGAATGAAAGGTGGTGGATTAGCCAATTGGTCATGATCAACTGTGGGCTGGAGAAATTACAACACATCCGTATTGAGGTGAAAAGGAACGTGATCCGTCCCGTACTTCAGCTAGAATGGAAAAAAAAGACACAAAGCTGGAGTTATTCTGTCTTTGCTGCACAGCTGCCTCTTCTCCCATTCTCTCCCTCTCCTATCAGCTGATCGGCTTTTCTCTCTTGTGTATTTATCGCCCACTTTGCGCCAAAAAGAGGAAACCAGCAGATGTCGCGCTAAACAACAGAAGCACGTTTAAGCTTGATCAGCTGTTAGAATTTATTTAATATCACTTTCTAGTATCAGCTGATGTTTGCTGGAGCCACAGCTGTAAAGCTGCTGGTCATGATATTGGTTTGGAAACATGAAGGTGATCCACTGTATACAAATCCTACATATATACCAACAAGACAGTGTACATCACTGTCACAACAGCGTTTGTTTTAGTTCAAAGGCTTTATGGTTTTTCCTGTAACACCTGGTGGTGTAGTCGGACGATTTTTTGTCCCAGTCCAGCCCTGGCTATTTGGGTGGTCAAGGCGCAGACTCCCAGCACATCATTTTCAAACCCCCTGCGGTCTTTCGCTACTTGGGTTAAACACGATATATAAGTCACTTAGATAACTGCTAAATGTTAATGTTTGGTTTATTTCAGTGTTTGATTTGTTCATGAGTAAATCGGTTTGGCTGAGATTAAAGTTCAGCTTCATAACTGGACCGTTTTAAGTCTTACCTGTCACCATCCTCCCTACTCTGGTCTCTTAAAGAGCACTTAGCAGAAATATTAAACAGCCTAACTAATAGGATTACCACTTCCCATCAGCAATATTAGGGAACCACCCCCCCACCCTCTACCTCACAATGCTTAATCAACATAATCAACTTTAATTTAATGCATGTGTAAAACAAATACACAGAAATCAATTATTTTTCTACAATATTTAAATGGACTCAACATCTTTCTTCAACAGAACTGCAGACTGCACAGATGGTACAAGTACTATAGCTTAGTGTATATTAGACTTAACAGTTACTATATACAGTAATGGACTTCTATACATGTAATCAGATGACCATTTTGGTTAAGATTAAGAGAATTATTATTTATTAAAAGTTAGTCATTTTTAATGAAATAACAAAGAAAATTATTTCCTTGTGCCCCCCTTTCCCTGTTAATGCCCTACCTGGCCCCCTGGCAACACTTTGTTAGACCCGCCCCTGCACAGTTACCAGCTGTCAGCTGCTTAGAAAAGGATCCTGGTGTTATTTGTCTCTCAGAAACAGTTCATAACTTCAACTCATTCATGTCACCTAAAAGGTAAACCTGTTTCTCCATCACCTGTTCAGCTCTGATGGTTCAGTAAGGACATCTCCTGGTTTCATCTTCATGTTTCCCTCTCACCACATATCCAAACCAACATCATGACCAGCAGCTTTACAGCTGTGGCTCCAGCAAACATCAGCTGATACTAGAAATTAATATTAAATAAATTCTAACAACAGCTGATCAAACGTGCTGCTGCTGTTTATCCGCTGGTCTCCTCTTTCTGGCGTGAAGTGGGCGATAAACAAATAAGTAAGACGGGACTTGCGACAGAAAAGCCAATCAGCTGATCATTGATCAGTTTCTTAATTGAAGTAGCAACAAGGAGGGAGGGGAGAGAATGAGAGAAGAAGAGGCAGCTGTGCAGCAAAGACAGAATAACTCCAGCTTTGTGCCTTTTTTCATTCTAGCTGATGTACGGGAAAAATCGCTTCCTTTTCGCCTCAATATGAAACTCCGATGGCCAGTCCAGTTGTGGCTCCATATATCAGTTGTTAAGGTAAACATTGAAATACTATGCAAACATTCAGAGATGCACTTACACACTTGTTTTACTTCTCTGGGATAGTTTTCTCTGAGATGAAATGCTGCGGTTTGGAAGCAGGTAGCAAGGCTCCAAATGCTCCACCAGACCACTGACATTTCTTGCAGACAACAGCAGCTCTATCACATACTGCTCTGATGCGCTGAGCTGGGTTAGGCCAAGTAGCGCCTTTTGTGAGGTGATTTTGTGATACTTCGGATCGGATAACGTTTTTTATTTCTCTCCGATATCCAATCCAGTAATTTAGGTCAGTATCGCACCGATACGTAATATCGGATCGGTCCATCTCTAATTTTCACGTACTTTACATTTGTTTTGTAGTTGTGTGTCTTATTTTGAAATAAATATTTAGGCGTTACCATATCGACCAAAGGGGGAGAGAGGAGGATGTTACTCTCAATGTTGTTGGCGCATTTCAGGAGGACACTTCTAATAAAGTTACACAATTACGCCGTGAATTTGTGTTGATTATTATATTTTCAAAATACCACAGTTTTTGTTTTGGTCGTATCATTTTATTTTGTTGTATTTATTCACGAAACGTTAAGGCCGGTCCGTGAAAATATGTGTGAAATATGTGAAAACGATGTGCCGGGAGCCGCGCCTTGACCACTTTCGGAGATGTCTGGTGGGTAACAGGCATCTCCGAAAACGTTAGAGCACTTTTGCAAATATGTCTTGATGAATCGAGCAGATATTTGAAGTTTACGCAGCACCATTCTCGACTGAAAATATTTTAAAAGTTTATTTTGTGATCCAGAAAGAGTAATATTTCAAACTCCGCCATTGTGCGTCCCTCCGCCACTGCCTCGTTTGAGTGTTGGACGAAATGCATTCTGGGATGCTGCATTTCGTCATTTCGAGCTGATTGGAGACCAAAACAACCAATCAGATTTTTTTGCATCCAAGTCTGTGATTGGCTGGTTTTGTGGCACAAACATAACGGTGTAGAGAAAGAGTTGAACGTCCACGGGCAGAAATGTTGAGAGCGTGAGCAACACGTTGCGAGCGAGCGCAAATGCAAAAACTGAGCGAGAGGGGCTGCTGTGTCTGTGTGGATAATAGCAAACACTGAAATACATTTTTTGCAGGCAGCAATGAAGTTTGTTCACTCAAATTTAGCTTTTCTTCTCTCAAAATAAATTTCTCCTCAAAATGCAACACTTGCACCTGCAAATAGTTTTTACGTGCGCTCAGAATAGTGGCACAAAAATGACGCCATAGTGGGAGGCTTGTTTTTTTTAAATCCGGCATGTGAGTAATGGCATGCTAGGAGAGAGGCAAAGAAATAGACTAATTAATATTGATCTTTTTTTTAATGGGCTGCAGTTTCTGTTTACCTAAGAAATTCCTGTTCTTTTTCAGTCCTAACAATAAAAACAATAAAAAGACCTCAATTATTTACTGTTAAATTATGGTTAATTATATCATTTATTTCATCTGTTAATATTGTGGTAAACTCATTCCATGCTCAAGGTAATATACAATCCTTTTGGCGACTGCTGTGTGTTGACCTAAGGATATAATTTTACATATGCATACAAAGATGTAAATTGTAATGTACTTCCTCCATTTTACAGTTGGGTTTTGTTTTGTTATGGACAGAAAATCGGCTGTGACAGCATCATTGGCTCATCTGCTAAAGAGGACCGCTGCGGTGTTTGTAATGGAGATGGACGGTCCTGTAAAATAGTGACAGGGGACTTCAACCACACTAGGGGAATGGGTGGGTATATATTTTTTCATGTCTAGCTAGTATGCTGCTCAGATGTTTTTTTGTAGTTCTTTTTTTTAACAAGTACCCAGTCTTTGCCATTGACTCCTGGTTTGATGTGGTTTGATGGGTTGTTTAAATTGATTCTTCCAAAAGCGATCCTAAATAAATATTTCAGGTGAAACCAACATATTCTAATGTTTTCTGTTTTATTAAAATTTTACAATGGTATATTATACTGGCCTTCAACTTAAAGTCACACCCATTTATAAACGTGACATGATGGATGTTTCTGTCTTTGCATTTGCTTCTTTTCCAACACAATGAGATGCAAGTTAATTTTAGTCAGTTTAGTCATTTTGGTATTCAATATGTATTGTTTATTTGGTTACATTAATGGACCAATGTGCCTTTCTTTAGTTAGTAAAATTGTCCCTGGTTTTTATTTACTGCTCACCAGTTACTTTAATAGTTGAGAGATTATTAGATGTAAAATTCTAAGCATGCGCATGTGTTTACTAGGGCTGGGTATCATCACTGATTTCTAGAATCGATTCAATTCCGATTCACAAGGTCCTGAATTGATTCGATCCACGATTCGATTTGAATCAGGTAAATTTTGCCTCAGACAGTCAGAAATATTATAATTCTGATCACTTATCAGTACATATCTATATTTTTATATCTACTGTCCTGGATCTCCAGTCCAGGACATCGAGATCAATATCCATAAATCGATAATCAAAACCCACCCCTGGTGTTTTTACCCCCACACATTTAAACACTCCCCTCAAGCATCTGCGTACACACCTACACAACCACACACATACACTTGTTTTTTATATTTTAGTGAGGACATCTAATTGACATAATGATTTCCTTAGCCGCTTACCCTAAACCTAACCATCAAAAGTGAATGCCTAACCCTAGCCCTTATCCTAAACCTAACTGTAACCCAAATGACCTGCGGTCTCTGCGCTTCAGCACTTTGCAGTGCACAATGCTCAGCAGCACTGCAGCTGGCTCTCTGCTCCAGCAGCTCTCTCTCCTCTCCAGTCCAGCTGCTTCTGAAATACAGAATGCATGATTAGATGATGCTCACCGGCTGCGAAAACCAGCCTTCCTTTTTTTTTTTTTTTTTTTTTTGCCTGTCCCGTTTGGCTCTTTTGCATCAGAATTATTGTCTAAAGGCAAAGAAAGATGCCCAACGGATTTACTTTACCAAACTGACCATCCCAGCCTTGCCGTAATGGTCCATTTGATTCACCTTTTATTGTTAATTTTATTTTCACTTACTGAATACGGGACAGACTTGACTGGGGGAAAGAAGGGGAGAAAGAAAGAGGGAAAGAGAAACAGCTGAGAAGAGGGACGGGGGAGAAGGGCAAAAACCAAAAACCAACAGAACGGGCAGAGAAAAAAAAATGCATATATCAATCACCTGGATCACCTGCTGAGAAAGAAAAAAGAAAACAAGCAGAAGAGAACAAGAGTAATAGAATAAACAACATCACGATGATATATGGGAATATGACAGTAAATACTAAATATTAAACATTATTGTGCAGCACATAAGATCAACAGAACACAGTGTGCTTTGAGGTAGGAGCCAAAAAGGGTGTAGTTTGTGGGTGTGATCACCCGTGTGTACACCTGTGAGCATGGACGCACTTGTTTTTAAAAGGTTCCTTCATGTAATGATCTGCTAGAGGGTGTGGGGGGGCCACAGCCCCGTCCTCCAGGGTATGAAGCAGGTATGGAGGAGATCAAAACTCCAGACATCCAGAGGCCCCCAGAACACAAGAGACCAAGGAAGACCAACAGAGGGGCAGCCGCGCCACTGTCCCAGAAAGAGCTGAGGAGAGTCCCAGATGAGGGCTCACTCAGCAGCCGCGGAGCAGAAGCCAGGGGGAGTTGCAGTGACGCGCCCGTGAGCTCCGCCGGCAGCCAGCTGCGCCTGAGTGACCGAGCCCCAGGCCGAGAGGCCGGGGGCACCCCACCTCCGAAGTGGCCCGAGCGAGCCCCAGGCTCCAGGCCCCGATAAGCAGCCGCCAAGGAGTGAGCCGGTGTGTACCTGGACGCCCATCCCCGGACACAAAGAACCACCAACGCACCGATGTCTGAGGGGGTCCGCCACTGGCAGGGGAAGTGGTGGTGGTGGGGGGAGATAGGCCTCCATACCTTGGAGGGCCTGAGATGTCCCCAGAGAGGTGGCGCCTGACACCCAACCTGACATATAGACACAGACATACAGGCACACACAGATACAAACATCCATCCAAGGCACAATCCCGCCCCCCGTTTGGCAAATCTGATCACGCCGCCATCTTCCTCATGCCAAAATACAAACAAAGGCTGAAACAGGAAGTTCCGGTTCAGAGGAAGGTCGCGCGCTGGACGGATCAATCGGTGGCCGCGTTACACGACGCACTCGATGACGCAGACTGGGGCATGTTCAGAAACAGCTCCGACGATGATGTCAACGTGTTTACGGAAGCGGTTGTGGGATTCATCGGGAAACTAGCGGATGATACCGTGGAGACAAAGACTATCACAACGTTTCCCAACCAGAAGCCGTGGGTGGATAAAACCATCCGCAACGCTCTGAGATCCCGCACCGCTGCCTACAACACGGGACTCATGACGGGGGACATGGACCCGTACAAAGCCGCGTCATATAACGTGCGGAGGGCGGTGAAAGAGGCGAAGCAGCGCTACGGGAGGAAACTAGAGTCACAACTCCAACAGAGTGACTCTAGGAGCCTGTGGCGGGGACTAAGGACAATAACGGACTATAAAGCACCAACAACCGGTATGACGAACGCGGCCGTGACTCTGGCAGACGAGCTGAACACTTTCTATGCTCGCTTCGAGGCTGCAGCTAAGGTCTCCAACAATGCTAGTGTTAGCGGCGCTAACGGCTGCAGACAGGAAGATACTGCCAGCACCGGAAACGTGCTCGTCATCTCCGAGCATGAAGTAAGGAGAGCCTTCAAGAGAGTGAACACCAGGAAAGCAGCAGGACCAGACGGCATCCCAGGTCGTATCCTCAGAGACTGCACATACCAGCTAGCTCCTGTGTTCACTGAGATATTCAACATCTCTTTATCTCAGTCGGTGATCCCCACATGCTTCAAAGAGTCCATCACCCTGCTTCTCTCAATGACTATCGCCCTGTAGCCCTCACCTCAGTAGTGATGAAGTGCTTTGAACGCCTGGTCAGAGACTTCATCATTTCTTCACTACCAGACACACTGGACCCACTACAGTTCGCTTACCGTCCAAATCGTTCCACAGACGATGCCATCTCTCATCTCCTCCACACATCACTCACTCACTTGGACACTAGAAGGGGGAATTATGTTAAAATGCTCTTCATAGACTACAGCTCTGCATTTAACACCATAATTCCCTCCACACTCACCACCAAGCTGGAGCATCTGGGACTCAGCTCATCTATGTGTCAGTGGATCTCCAACTTCCTAACTGGCAGACCACAGGCAGTAAGGATGGGCGGACATGTCTCAGCCTCCACCACTCTCAGCACTGGAGCCCCCCAGGGGTGTGTTCTGAGCCCCCTGCTGTACTCTTTGTACACATATGACTGTGTGGCCACTACCAGCTCCACCACCATCATCACGTTTGCTGACGACACCGTCGTGGTGGGCCTGATCTCTGATAACAACGAGACGGCCTACCTGAAGGAGATTAGGAATCTGGAGAACTGGTGCCAGAGGAACAACCTCCTTCTAAACGTCAGTAAGACAAAGGAGCTGATAGTGGACTTCAGCACTAAGCAGGAGAGGAACTACCAGACCCCCGTCATCAACGAGTGCCCAGTGGAGAGAGTGGACAGCTTCAAATACCTCGGAGTTCACATCACGCAGGACCTGTCATGGTCCTGTCACATCAACACCGTGGTGAAAAAGGCCCGACAGCGTCTCTACCACCTCAGACGCTTGAGAGACTTCCAACTGCCCTCCAAGGTGCTCAGGAACTTTTACTCGTGCACCATAGAGAGCATCCTGGCGGGAAACATCTTAACCTGGTTCGGGAACAGCACCATGCAGGACAGACGAGCTCTACAGAGGGTTGTGCGGTCAGCTGAGCGCACCATCCGCTCCGAGCTCCCTGACCTGCACTCAATCTACAGCAGGCGGTGCTGGACCAAGGCCAGGAAGATGGTGAAGGACCTCAGCCATCCCAACAACAGACTGTTCTCTCTGTTGAGGTCAGGAAAGCGATTCCGCTCCCTGAAGACCAACACAGAGAGACTGAGGAGGAGCTTCTTCCCGCAGGCGATACGGTCTCTCAATCACACCACCACACAGTACTGACCCACACATATGGTTCTTACACACACACTGGACTTTCTGGACTTTGGTTTTGCACAACACTGGTCACTATATTCTTCATTTCCGGTTAATACTTGTACAGCTGCTGTTATTGTGTATATATTTATTTATTTATATTTCTTCATACATTCTTATATAGTTCTATATTGTGTATTTTGTTGTACAGTTATTTTATTTTCAACTTTAATTTATATATTTATCTTTATCTTATTCTTCCCAGTTAAATTTACCCTTCATTCTAATTTGTGTTGTACAGTTATTTCATTTTTAACCTTAATTTATATTTTATTCCTTCCTAGTTAAATTTACCCTTTTTAATTTTTCATATTTATTTCCTATCTTATTCATAGCCTTTTCCTTTTTTGTTCTCTTTAGGTCACGAGCAGTTGTCCAAGCATTTCACTACATATCGTACTGTGTATGACTGTGTACGTGACAAATAAAATTTGAATTTGAATTTGAAATTTGAATTTGAATTCCCCCCCTCATGCTCTCATATGCACTTACTCCACACTCAACCAACGTGGAGACAGACATAAAGAGACGCTGTACACACGATCACACTCCCCAAGCGTACTCTACAAACCGGGTCTAGGTACCCTTGCCCCTGGAGGGGGGAACTGCACCCAGACCCAGGTGGTGTTACCCTTTTCCCTGCGGTGGGGGGAGGCAGACCGCCCCGACTCCGCAGCAGCAGGAAGGCTCCACACTCCAGACCGCAGTCGGACGGCCAACTCCTCCTCCTAGTCCTAGCCCCCCTGCTCCAGCAGGTCGCAGAGAATGGGGGTGAGAGAAGACTCCAAACCTCCCTCCACCCGCTCATTGTAATGTTGATGCATGTGTGTTCTAAGGTGCATTTAAAACCCAGGAGGGCTTGGAGCCTTCCTTGACACCACACCCTGAACCCACTGCTCCACTCCTCCCCTGCATAGAAGCCACCAACCACACTCCGCTACACACCCCCACCACCCAACTTAGGGCAGGGACCCATCCGCGCCCACCTCCCCCTAGAGTGGGAGGGGAAATCTGCCAGGATCATCTGCACCCCTGCTTCCAGTAAAGTCACTTTGAACTTTAAAGGCTTGAGGGCCAGATACCGCCGTGTGATCCGGGTGTTGGCATCCTTGATGCGGTGGAGCCATTGCAGTGGCGCGTGATCAGAGGGTGAAACGGTGGCTCAGGAGGTAATAACATAGGCAGTCGACCACCCACCGGATGGCCAAGCACTCCTTTTCCATGGTCCTGTACCCGGCATCCCACTCTGACAGTTTCCAGCTGTTACCTCCTGTGACAAAATAGCCCCCAGCCCTCTGACGTTAAGCTTTCTTCCACTGCACAAATGGAGCCTTGCACTGCTTCCTACACCGGACCAGATCTAGGGCACCCTTTCGGCTGAGGTCTGTCAAGGGGGCTGGTCACCTCTGCAAAATGGGCACGAACTGGCGGTAGTAACCGGCCAGCCCCAAAAACCGCCTCACCTTTTTTTTGTCTTAGGACACGAGCAAGATGCAATGGCTGCTGTTTTATCCATCTGTGAACGTACCTGCCCGCTTCCCAAGTGGTACCCTAAATATTGTAACTCCCTCAGTCCAACTGCACACTTCTTTAGGTTGGCCGTGAGTGCCTCCTGCCTCAGGGACTCCAGGATTGCGGCCACCTGCTACACATGCTCCGCTCTGGTGTTGTCATGGATGATAACATCCTCCAGGTAGGCGGCAGCATATGCAGATGCAGCACCCGGTCCATGAGGCACTGGAAAGTGGCAGGGGCTCCAAACCAGCCAAACGGAAGTGTGACAAAATCGTACAAACCGTATTGGGTGGCCGTTTTTTCCATAGACAAAGGAATCTGCCAGTAGCCCTTGGTTAAATCCAGCGTCGTAAAAAGTAAGTAGTGCCTAACCGGTCAAGGAGCTCATCCATCTAGGGCATGGGATAAGCATCAAACCATGAGACCAAGTTCACCTTGCAGCACAGAACCGTATAGACCCATACTTCTTCACTACAAGAACTATGGGGCTACAGCAAGCGCTGTGCAACTCTTCTATTACTGCCAGCTTTAGCATTTGTGCCAATTCCTTTTTCACAGTCTGTCTGTTGTGCTTGGAGAAGAACAAACCGCTCTGCAAGCCGCTGTTGCAATGCAGCAACATCCGCTCTCTGGGCCTGTGTGAGATGGTCATCTCAATGGAGGGAGGCAGGAATAGAGGAATTCAGCACCACTGACCACAACTGTTCTCTTTCCTTAACCAGGCTAACCAGAGAAGTGGTTTCAGCCTCTCTCCATGCTTTAAGGAGGTTAACATGAAATATCTGTGTGGTTCCACCTCTGTCTGACCATACCACCTCATAGTCTACGTCCCACATTCGCCGTGTGACCATGAAAGGTCCTCCCCACTTGGTGAGTAACTTTGAAGTTTTAGAAGGGAGGAATACAACCCTTTATCTCCTGGTAAAAATTGCCTGAACCTAGCCCCTCTGTTGTACAAGCGCTGCTGATGTTCCTGGGCCTGGAGCAAATTTTCTTGTGACAACCTCCCCAAAGTGAGCAGCTTTGCTTGCAGGTCCAGGTCGTGCTGATTCTCCTTTTCAGCCAGCCTCTGACTTTCCTCCCAGTTTTCTTTAATCAGGTCCAACACCCCCCGCGGCTTCCTGCCAAACAGTAACTCAAAGGGAGAAAATCCTGTGGAGCCCTGGGGCACCTCCTGCGCTGGAAATAACAGAGGGTCTAGCCAGCGATCCCATTTACGCGAAGGAACTTATGGATCATGGACTTTAGCACTAAAAAAGGCAGCATCTACCACAACATGTCCCGCCTGCTGCCACTCAGGGTGCCCCATCACCAGCCAAGAAGTCGGACTGCAAGAAGAAGCGGACTGCCTAACATCCCCCACGGGGAGATCGGAGCCGGACCAGCCCGGGCTCCAAGTTCACTCCAGGGCTCAGTTCCGGAGCCCGTTCGGAGAAATTTGTTCTGCCTCCACCTTTCAGCGCCTGGGACTCGAGTTGGATCCCACAGAGCGCATTTCAACAAAGAGATGACGAGACACTGTTCAGCTGAATCAAGCATGTCACAGTCTCACAAAAACACACTGTTTATTAAAAATTCACCCGTTGCATCCAGGCATGTTGCCAAGGGCACGGGAAAAATGTGTGAAAAACACAGAGTATGTTGAAAAACATAATGCCCCCACGCACCCAGACACCACCGGGGTCGATTCCCTCAGTGGTGTCCGGCCCCATGAGCACTGGTCAAGCGTGGGCCGCCCGCGCTGTCTTTGGGGCCGCTGTCAGCAAGAATAGAGAGATGGCGAGCTCTCGCTGCGCCTGAATGGGTTGTGAGGACATTAGAGCGAGACTATCGTTTACAATTCGCAACCACCCCTCCCAGATTTCACAGAGTGATTTTCTCTCTTGCAAAAGGCGAATCAGCCAGGATCCTGCAAGAAGAAATAACTGCCTTGCTATCAAAGGGAGTAGTACGAGAAATACCCCAGGAGCACAGCCAATGCGGCTTTTACTCAAAGTATTTTCTCGTGCCAAAGAAGGGAGGGGGACTGTGTCCGATACTGGACCTACGGGCTCTGAATCAGTATCTGAGGTCATACAAATTCAGGATGTTGACGACCACCACTCTGCTGCATGTAGTGCGCCCAGGCGATTGGTTTACATCAAGAGACCTGAAGGACGCATATTTTCACGTCCCTATTTAACCGCCTGACAGAAAATTCCTGCGCTTTGCGTTTCAGGGCAGAATGTACGAGTACCAGGTCCTGCCGTTGGGTCTCTCACTGAGCCCTCGGGTATTTGTGAAATGCACAGAGGCAGCCATAGCCCCACTGAAGAGGCGGGGCATCTGCATAGCAACATACATAGACAATTGGCTGCTGATATCAGAGTCAGACAGCACACCAGGTTGACAGTGGATCATCTGATGGCTCTGGGTTTCACCATAAACTACCAAAAGAGTGTCCTGCAGCCAGCTCAGGCCATCTCTTTCATAGGAATAGCTCTAAACTCCACCTCATACCGAGCGTGTCTCTCTGTGGACAGAGTAAAAAAATGCTATCACATGCCGGCATTTTTCAGGAGGGAAGATATCTCCCATTCAGAAGATGCCTGCAGATGCTGGGATTAATGGCGTCTTCACTGACTTCCACTAGGCAGACTGCATATGAGGGAATTTCAGCGATGGCTTGCATCACTGAGACTCAATCAAAAGCGCCATACCCACCACCATATCAGAGTGACAGCAGACTGCACTGCAGCATTCCACTGTTGGAGAAATTCCACATTTCTCACTCAGGGGGTGTCACTGGGGGCTGTCACCACCAGGAAGGTGGTGACCACGGATGCGAGTCTCACGGGCTGGGGTGCCACTCACGAGGGCAGAGCAGTGAGTGGCAGCTGGGACTCACGACAGAGGGGTGCTCACATAAACTGGCTAGAATTGCTAGCAGCATTTCTAGCACTGAGACACTTCCTTCCCCTGTTGAGAAACCACCATGTTCTGATCAGAACAGACAACACCAACAGACAGGGCGGGTTACGGTCCCGTCCTTTGCACATGCTGGCTCGCAGACTGATCATGTGGAGCAGCATCAATCTGTTGTCACTGAGAGCTGCTCACATTCCAGGAGCTCTGAACTTGGGAGCAGACTTAATGTCCAGGAGGCTGGACACTGGCCTTAATTTCTCCCACTCTAACCAGAGTGAGAGAGAGAGAGAGGGCTAACAAGGATATTGATCGCCGCAAGGTGGACGAGGTCCCATTGGTTAGCGGAGATTATGCTCCTCTTGTGGAGCGAACCTTGGCCTCTCCCTCTCCGACAAGACCTAGTCTCCCAAGCCAGGGGCGAGATTTTTCACCCTCACCCCGAGCGCCTTGCCCTGTGGGCTTGGCCCGTGAGAGGTTGTTATAGCCACTAAGGGGCGACCATGGCTCAGGGGGTTGGGAAGCGTATCTGTAACCGGAAGGTCGCCGGTTCGATCCCCGGGCTCTCTGTCCTGGTCGTTGTGTCCTTGGGCAAGACACTTTACCCTACTTGCCTACTGGTGTTGGCCAGAGGGGCCGATGGCGCGATATGGCAGCCTCGCTTCTGTCAGTCTGCCCCAGGGCAGCTGTGGCTACAACCGTAGCTGCCTCCACCAGTGTGTGAATGTGAGAGTGAATGAATAGTGGCATTGTAAAGTGCTTTGGGTGCCTTGAAAAGCGCTATATAAATCCAATCCATTATTATCATTATTATCATTATTATTATTATTCAGAGTGCTAGAGCCCCCTCCACAAGATCATTGTATGAGAACAAGTGGAGGGTATTTGAGGAATGGTGTGGAAAGTCTCACACTCTCTCCTTTCAGTGCTCCGTGACAACAATTCTCTCCTTTCTCCAAGAACTGTTAGATAAAGGAAAGGCCTTTTCCACGATTAAAGTATATCTAGCAGCCATTTCAGCCTGCCATGTGGGCTTCATGGATGGCCCAGTGAGCCATCATCCGCTAGTCTGCCGTTTCATGAAAGGGGCACGATGGCTCCACCCGGTGTCTAAACCTCTCGTTCCCACGTGGGATTTATCCCTGGTGCTGGGGGCAGTTTCACAGCCACCATTTGAACCACTAAACCAGGTGGAAATAAAAATCCTGTCTTTGAAGACTGCATTGCTCCTGGCTCTCGCATCTGCGAAGCGTGTCAGTGATATTCATGCGCTGTCAGTACACAAAGAGTGCACCCGATTCACGCGGGATAACTCTAGAGGCACACTCAGGCCAAATCCGGCCTTTGTGCCCAAAAATCCTTATCTCCAATGCACCCCATTGGAGCTGGAAGCTTTTTGCCCTCCTCCTTTCTCCTCCCCTGAACAGGAGCGCCTACATGCTCTCTGTCCAGTTAGGGCTTTATGTACCTATATAGAGAGAACGAAGGCTTCCAGGAGGTCGGATCAGCTGTTTGTTTCCTGGGCTAAACCACATCTTGGCAAGCCCGTTAGAAAAAAACGCATTTCCCACTGGATTGTTGAGGCGATCCAATTGGCTTATTCCAGCACGAGTCTGACTTGTCTTCTCTGCCACTCTTGACTTCCTCATACAGCACCACAGTTCTATGCAACTATGCAAGTTGTAATCCTACAACTGTTTACAACTTGCATAGTTCCCATTTCTGTATAGCTGTATATCTCAGATTCTGTAAAGTTATTTATTTCATATTCTGTATAGTTTTTCATATTTATATCCTGTTCATATCCTGTACATAGCTTGTACTCACTACAGCCTGTACATACTTATAGTTATAGAATATTCACAACATACTTCATACCGTGTACATTATAACATACCATAATAGACCCATTTCTGTAATATACTTACATATCTATACTATTGCTAATATATATTGTAATATATCTATATCACTAAGCACTTCTGGATGGATGCAAACTGCATTTCGTTGCCCTGTACCTGTGCATGTGCAATGACAATAAAGTTGAATTCTATTCTATTCTATTCTATTCTCTTGGCACTCGATCATATGCTTTCTCTTGATACACAAAAACACTGTGTGGCTTCTTCCCAGTTCATCTATACTTCTCCATCAACACTGTCAGAATCCCATGTGTCGTTCCCTTTTTCAGTATTAAGCCATACTGCTTCTCACCAAAGTGCTTTATGCACTTTTTTAAATGCAGAGGCATACACTGCATCATGCACAAACCTATTGCAGTTACAGTATTTCAGTCACATAATATTTATTGTAGCGTCTACATTACAATATAAAGCGCCTTGAGGTGACTGTTGTTGTGATTTGGTGCTGTATAAGTAAAGTTGAATTGAATAATTGATTGATAGATTGATAATACTTTATTCATCCCGAGGGAAGTTGGGTTAAGGCTGCCAGCTGTGCCAGCGCCATCTTACCCTTCCGACCATACATACATTACACAAAAATCACATGGGGAATACAGGTCAGAGAGGTATAACAATGGAAAATGCACAACATGAGGAAAGACGAGAAGAAGAAAGAACTCCCCCTAGACCAGTGGTTCCCAAACTTTTTTTGCTGGGCCCCCCCTTAGTTTTCCAAGAAACTAAGCCCCCCCCGTAAGCACACGCACAAACACATCCTCCAACCACACGCGCCCATATTTTGCTCCATTGCGGTTTATTTCACACCTCAAACATTTAGTAAACAATTAAGCAAATACAAGTAAACAGCAATAAATGACAGGTAGTAATAAAATAAACTACTAACCCTTTTACGCTGCGTCTACACCTACACGGGTATTTTTGAAAACGCAGCTGTTTCGTCCACGTAAACGGCGTTTCGAATCACTGAAAACGAAAAAATTTTAAACTCCTTTTTTGCGTTTACGTGTGGACGAGGAATACAGAGTTGGTCACGCAACAGCTGTGCGCCACGTTATTGTTTACAGGAGATGAATTGCAAAATGGCAGATATTCAGATTAACAGTATTTTGTCTCCATCTTCAGGTTTTACAAGCTTACATAAACACGCAGTTACTGTCCCTCTATTTACAAAGGCAGAGGCGTCACGGTGTCATTATTTTATGTGTTGTTGTTTTTTTCCCCTCTGTAATAATGTTCAACATTGCATCAATACATTTTTCAAAAAATGCCTCTCTGTGCAAAATGGGTTTAAAAACATAAACAGCTGTTGGATCCTGTTTGTCCGTGACTTGAACCGGGGGAACAAATCGTGGCAGGATCAGCCTGATGTTATTTGTATCCAGCTGTAACTTTACTGTATAAAGAGCTCACATCTCCAAAATGTCAGGAGTAGTTAGTCATTACAAGAAGTGTTTGTAAAGTAAAAATCAAGAATATGGGATACTGTTTGATTTGAAGAGCCCAGCGCTGCTCCCGACGAAGGGAAAACCAACCCTGCAGGGAGACCTACCTCAGCACCTGTGCAGGTGAAGCCAAAGGGCAGATTTGCTTCACCATATTTTCTAGTCTTTGGCTTAGAATGAAGTTGGTTTGGAAACATATTCAGCGACGCTTCATCTCCTGCTTTGCGTTTGTGTGGGCGCCCCGTGCTAGCAGTGTCCAAGCATTGTTTTGTTTTTTTTGTTGTTGTTTTTTTCCCCTTTTCATACCGCGCAATGGCTCTGCACCCCCCATAGGGGGCGGGCCCCACACTTTGGGAAGGTCTGCCCTAGACTGAGCTCCAACAGGGAGATCAGTTTGAGAACAGAAAAAAAACACCTCAGCACATGAATCATCACATCTCACAACATAGATGACATAAGCTTCGAAGGCGTTTGGGGGGGTGAGTGTAGGTCTGTGTCAGTGTACATGCGTGTGTGTGTCTGTGTGTTCCGTGTCAACTGAGAGAAAGTGTCCCTTCACCCGGTTAAGCAAAAGTCAACAATCTTCAATCAACGCGGACGGCCTTGAAGGAGGAACAAAGAGTCCTGACAACAATCCTGTTATCATGGAGATTTTTGTTGTTCCAGTCAGCTTAGACCTTGGCAGGCCTTCAGCTGGCGCCAGTGGGATAGCCGCATGAGTGAAGATGAATGATTTGGGTTTAGTGCAAACAACTGCATCCAATTTTTACAATTGGTCTAATGTCTATCACTGGTCACCAATTCTCTCAATTCCCGTTGTTCTTCTCCAAGATGTTATCCATATTGCGTTCAAAACACAGTCTGAGTACTCACAGCCCTGCCAACCGTCTGTCATGTCGGCCAGCCTTGTGTGATTTTGAACAACTAAATTTATCTTTAAATAGACAACTCCGATGTAGACAGAAATAACCAGCCCATCCCTTTTTGCCCACCATTTATGCTTCTGATAGTTTTTCTGTCCTGCTTCTGTGTCTCTATCAGGCTATATCGAAGCTGTGGTGATCCCTGCAGGAGCTAGAAGGATCAGAGTAGTGGAGGACAAACCTTCACATAGTTTTTTGGGTAATGATGCTTGTGTTTTCCAGATGACTTTGTGGTTCTTCTCAACAATGCCGCTCACTTTTAGACACGCTGAGACATTAGATACCAGAAATGTCTCTTTCCAAAATAAAAGCTGTACTATACGCTTCTTCTGGGCTATATTCTCAGCAGCATATTAAACATACCAGGTCCCCATAAGGAGAATCCTGTGCTAACGGCTGTCTAAATGACTCGGGTAAAGTTTGTAGCATGCATGCTTGTTGTTTTTGTCTGCTTCCACTTGTCTTTGCACTAGGATGATGTCGGTGTAAATGTGCAGTCATATTCGTTGTGTTCCCACTAGTGCTGTCAGCGTTAATCTCATTAAAATTACATTAACGCCATAACGCCGCAAATCTCCGTTAGCGAGTTACCGGGGATCGCCCCGTGCGCGGCGCTGGACAGCGTCAACACGTTAACGAGCTCACTGTGCTAATGCACTAGTTCCCACCAATGTAATTGAGCATTGCGTGGCACATCCGACACACTGTTTTACTTTTGTCCATGACGCGCTTACCTTCAGGGTCATGCTTCACAGGAAAAACAAAAAAGTTCCAAACACCAGATCTGAATGAGGGTGGGGGAGGTTCAATTTTGGCTAGCATTGAGGCAGTTGCCATGTTGCAACAAGCTTAGCTTCTGTCTTGCTAGCTTGCACTACGCTCAGCGGATCTGCGCTCGACAGTGCAGCCTAGGCGGAGTAGTCGAACGCAGATTCACTGAGCTCTCAACACAGACAGCATCGTCAGAAGGAAAGTTGATAAAATAAATTACAAATTTTGTATTGTTCGATACACATGCGTACCGAACCGAAAGCACTGTATCGAACGGTTCAATACCGATACGAGTATTGTTGCACCCCTAATATATATATTAGGGGTGCAACGAGTGCAGATCCGCTGAGCGCTCAACACAGACAGCATCATCAGAAGGAAGAGCGCAGGGCAAGCTAGCGAGACAGAAGTTAAGCTCTCCTTGCAACATGGCAAATTGAACCTCCCCCACCCTCATTCAGATGCAAAGACAAGTGGAAGCAGACAAAAACAACAAGCATGCATGCTACAAACTTTACCCGAGTCATTTAGACAGCCGTTAGCACAGGATTCTCCTTATGGGGACCTGATATGTTTAATATGCTGCTGAGAATATAGCCCAGAAGAAGCGTATAGTACAGCTTTTATTTTGGAAAGAGACATTTCTCTGTAATAAACTCTCTTTTCCAAAGATGAGTGATTCCTCAATCAGATACAGGGCTTGCAATATCGCTAGCCCGACGTCCCGGGGCTAGCGATTTTTCCAGTCGGGCTACCAAAATCTATCTCTGCCCTGCCCGTCGGGCTATCATAGGAAGGAAAAATATATGTCAATGCTTTTGCATTCTTTCAGAAATGTAGCTGGGTAATTATGTCATTGGCATCGGTGAGCCACTGTCAATATGTGACATATTGAAGTCGCGTTTGAATTTGCGCTTGTTTTTTGCTTTCACTTTGCAATCGCGTGAACTGTGTATAGAGAGCGACAGCACTGATCTGTGAGTGATGATAATTTGTGCACCAATTCCTCTGACATCGTCTTATTAATCGTTAGCTTACTATGCAAACATGACAAGTGAAATCTCCCGCAGCTTAAACATGTGAGAGGTTGATCGCGCAGAGAATCGCTGAGCTTATGTGAGTGCATGTGTAAAAGCAGCAGGATATATATTTGACTACGATGACCTAGATGACTGAGAACCTTCACAGACAGATATATATTTTAGTTCTGCTGAGCCAAATAAGACAGGTCAGGGTGAAGAAGTGACAGCCAAAGAAAAGCTTACCACAAAACGGAGAAGTTATGACAAATCAGACTATAAGGCAAAAAGAAAGTGCAGCTTTATGGTTTCATGGACAAAAGAATTTCTGTGGCTGCAATATGACGAGCTAAATAACCAGGGCTGCACATAAGTGGTCCGCAGGTGCGCATTCACTGTCAAAATAAAAAACACGCACAAGGGTTAGGGTTAAATTTAAAAACTGTACTTTTGAGTTAAAATATATATTTATAATTTTAATAAATGACAAATTAAAAAGGCATGAACATTTTTTTGTATCGAAAAAATATCGAACCGTGACACCAAAGTATCGAACCGAACCGAACCGTGAATTTTGTGTATCGTTGCACCCCTAATATATATATATATATATATATATATATATATATATATATATATATATATATATATATATATATATATATATATATGATAGATATATATATATATATATATATATATGATAGATATATATATATATATATATATATATAGAGAGAGATATATATATATATATATAGAGATAGATAGATAGATAGATGTGTGTGTGTAACTTCTTGTATCTTACTTATAGCTCTCAAAGACTCAAGTAAGAGGTCCATCAACAATGACTGGAAAATTGAACTTCCAGGAGAATTTGAGCTGGCTGGAACCACTGTGCGCTATGTTAGAAGAGGAATATGGGAGAAGATGTCTGCCAAGGGACCCACTAAGACTCCTTTATATCTAATGGTAAATTGATTTGTATTGCTACTCATGGAAACAAACACACACACCCACACACAGATACACTACCAGTAAAAAGTTGACTGGTAGTTGAAAAGGTAGACGCATATACTGATTTAATGTTTTTTCTTAATTTTAGATTCTCACTGAAGGCATCAAAACTGTTAATGAATACATATAGAAGAATTATGTAATAAATAAAAATGTCTGAAATAACTCAAAAATGTTTTAGATTTTAGATTCTTTAAAATAGCCACTCTTTGCTTTGATTACTGCTTTGCACACTCTTGGCATTCTCTTAATGAGCTTCATGAGGTCATCACCTGAAATGGTTTTCCAACAGCTTTGAAGGAATTCCCAGAGATGCTGTGCACTTGTTGGTCCTTTCGCCTTCACTCTGCGGTCCATCTCATTCCAAAACATCTTGAACGGGTTTAGCTTAGGTGACTGTGGAGGCCGGGCCATCTGGTGCAACACTTCACATCACTCTTCTTCTTGGTCAAATAGCCCTTCAACAGCCTGGAGGTGTGTTTGGGGTGATTGTCCACAGCGAAAAATAAATGATGGTCCAATTAAAATCAAACCGGAAATAATGATGGCATGTTGCTGCAGGATACTGTGGTAGCCATGCTGGTTCAGTGTACCTTCAGTTTTGAATAAATCCCCAACCAGCAAAGCACCCCCGCACCATCACACCTCCTCCTCCGCTCTTCACGGTGGGAACCATGCATGTAGAGAGACCATCCTCACCTCAGACCAAAGCATAGATTTCCACTGGTCTAATGTCCATTCCTTGTGTTTCTTGGCCCAAAGAAATTTCTTCTGCTTGTTGCTTTTCCTTAGTCGACATTTCTTAAAGGCCTGATTCACACAGGATCCTCTGAACAGTTGATGTAGAGATGTGTCTGCTACTGTGTGGCATTTATCTGGGCTCTAATCTGAGGTGCTGTTGTAATTTCTGAGGCTGGTAATTCAAATGAATTTATCCTCAGGAGCAGAGGGGACTCGTGGTCTTCATTTCCTGGGGCGGCGCTCATGTGAACCAGTTTTAGTGTAGGGCTTGATAGTTTTTGCAACTGCACTTGGGGACACAAAAAACCTCTAAGTTTTACCAATTTTCTGGACTAACTGACCTTTAATTCTTAAAGTAATGATGGACTGTCGTTTCTCTTTACTTCGCTGATTGGTTCTTGCCATAATATGAATTCTAACAGTTATCAAATAGGGCTGTCAGCTGTGTACCGACCTGACTTCTGTTCCCAACTGCATTAGGAAGGCAAGAACTTCCACAAATGAACCCTGACAGGCTCACCTGTGAAGGGAAAACCAATTCAGGTGACTACATCATGACGCTTACTGAGAGAAGGCCAAGGGTTTGCAGCACTGTCAACAAAGCAAAGGGTGGCTACTTTCAGGAATATTCAGAGTTATTTATTCATTTATTCTTTGCTTCATAATTTCATATATCTTGAATTCACATATTTTACTTATATTGTGGTGGACCACTAGAGGGCTCCACTCACACCCAGTGTAGAGGAAGTGTGTTCCTGTGTTTTGTGGCGCGATATGCGCAGTTGATGTTGGAGACGAATAAAGAAGGAGTGAGAACTGAGAGCTGTGTCGTTGATGCTTACCTCCACATTGGTGACCCCTGACTCGAGCATGCAACGGGCCGTAGATAACGCACACTCCGCTATGGATGCATCAGCGGCCGCCGGACCTCCGCCTCCTGTTGCAGCTACGTTCGCTGTGGCGCTGAAACTGCCGGACTTTTGGCTCCATGACCCCCCGTCATGGTTCGTACACGTGGAGGCTCAGTTCGCCCTTCGCGGCATCTCGGCTGACGACACGAAGTATCACCATGTGGTGGCCTCGCTCGACCCGCTGGCCACCCGTCGCGCGATGGCGCTCCTCCGGGACCCACCCGCCCAAGGGAAATACGCCGCCCTCAAAGAGCTGCTTCTTCGGCGCTATGCCCTCTCCGACGCCGAACGAGCCGAAAAGCTCCTCAACCTGTCAGGCTTGGGTGGCGGTACCGCGCTCGAGCTCATGGAGAACATGCTATCGTTGCTCGGGCCGGATGACGGTGGTTTCCTCTTCGTGCACCTCTTCCTTCGCCAACTACCGGCCGCCGTGAGAGCTGTCCTCGCGAACTCTCCGCTTCTGCCTGCGAAGGATTATCGCTCCCTGGCTGAAGAAGCGGATCGCATTCTCCTGGCTAGCCGCACTTTCGACGTTCACGCCCTGGCTACGGACACGCCGGCGGCACCTTCCACGCCTCCACCTGCCTCCCCCGGAGCATCCGCCCCCTTGCTGACGGCAGGGATTGCTACACGCCGGCACCGCGGAAAGAGCATCTGTTTCTACCATCAGCGTTTTGGCGACAGAGCGCGTCGCTGCCTGCCGCCTTGCGCTTTCACGGCCCAGGGAAACGGACCCGCCAGCGCGCCGTAGCAGCCGCGACCGCTGGCAATACAGAAAGGCTGCTCTTCATAGAGGACTCGCGCTCCGGGAGACGTTTTCTCATGGACTCCGGCTCCCAGAAGAGCCTCCTTCCCCCTACCACTGCCGACGGACTAGCAGCGAACTGTGGGCCGCAGCTCATTGCAGCTAACGGCTCTCCCATCAAAATGTTTGGGGAAAGGTTGGTGACTGTTTGTTTTCATGGCCGGGATTTCCAGTGGAACTTTGTTGTTGCTGCTAGCTCTGTACCTATTTTGGGTGCTGATTTCCTGTGTGCTCATGGACTACTTGTCGATGTCGCTAACAGACGTTTAATCGATGCTCTCTCGTTTTCTTCGCTACCCTGTTTTACTCGGGCCGCCGAGCCCCTGATTCGGGCTAATGTAGTGACCTCCGGGGATGCTTTTCAGCGTTTGCTTTTAGAGTTTCCATCGCTGTCTGTCCCTAATTTCTCTAGCACGGTAACGAAGCATGGGGTTGAGCATTATATTCCCACGGTCGGGCCCCCGGTGTTCGCGCGCGCGAAACTGTCCGTCGCTCGGGAAGAGTTTGCAGCCATGGAGCGCCTTGGCATTGTACAGCGTTCGAACAGTGCATGGGCCTCTCCGCTTCACATGGTGCCCAAATCGGACGGTCGGTGGCGGCCATGCGGAGATTTCCGCCGTTTAAATAATGCCACGGAGAATGACCGTTACCCCATCCCCCACATTCAGGATTTTTCTGCCAATCTCGCCGGAACGTCGATTTTTTTCTAAAATTGACTTGGTGCGGGGGTATCACCAGGTTCCCGTGCGCCCCGAAGACGTTCCTAAAACCGCTGTCATTACCCCCTTCGGCTTGTTCGAGTTTTTGCGCATGCCGTTTGGCCTGAAAGGTGCCGCCCAGACCTTTCAGCGGCTGATGGACTCCGTTTTGCGTGGGCTGCCGTTCGTTTTTGTTTATCTGGACGATATATTGGTGGCCAGCTGCTCAGCGAGCCAGCACGAGTCCCATCTGCGCCAGGTTTTCCAGCGTTTGGAAGCGCACGGCCTGATCATCAACCCTTCCAAGTGCCAGTTTGGGTTGCCTGTTCTGGATTTCCTCGGGCACCGCATTTCCGCTGAAGGTGTGGTTCCGTTGCCCGACAGAGTCCAGGCCGTTTCGGCTTTCCCGCGTCCCACGTCGGTTAATAATAATAATAATAATAATAATAATAATGGATACTTTATTGATCCCCATGGGGAAATTACTTGTTTTTCTCTGCATTTGACCCATTCACTCAGTGAAGCAGTGGGCAGCCCACTAAGCAGGCGCCCGGGGAGCAGTGTGTAGGGACGGTACCTTGCTCAGGGGTACCTCAGGGTAGCCGTTAAGTGGATTCGAACCGCCGACCTTCCGATCATGGGGCGACCACTTAAAGCGTTGCAGGAGTTCTTGGGGATGATAAATTTTTACAACCGCTTTCTCCCCAGAGCTGCCCACCTGCTACAGCCACTCTATGCTGCCTTAAAAGGTAAAACAGCCAAAGATCCGGTTGACTGGCTGCCTGAACGCGTCTGTGCGTTTTCCGCAGCCAAGTCTGCGCTGGCTGACGCCGCCCTGCTGGCCCACCCGCTTCCGTCGGCGGAGATCGCGTTGACCACCGACGCCTCGGACGTGGCAGTGGGCGGAGTGTTGGAACAGCGGGTTTCAGGTCTCTGGCAACCGCTCGCCTTTTTCAGTCGTACGCTCCGGGATGCTGAACGCAAGTACAGTGTTTTTGACAGGGAGTTGCTGGCCCTGCACCTCGCAACACGGCATTTTCGTTTTTTCCTCGAGGGTCGCAACTTTGCTGCGTACGTTGACCACAAACCTTTGACGTTTGCGATGTCCAAGGTCTCTGACCCATGGAGCGCACGCCAGCAGCGCCAGTTGGCGGCCATTTCTGAGTTTACCACAGACATTCAGCATGTGGCTGGTAAGTCCAATCACGTCGCTGACTGTCTCTCGCGTGTGTTGGTTTCTCCGGTGTATGTCGGCATCGACTACGCTGCCATGGCCGCCGAGCAACGTGCTGACCCGGACGTCCTTGCCCTTCAGTCAACAAAAACGGGCCTCGTGCTGGAGGACACCCCGGTGTGGGACGGCGGTCCGCGCCTTCTTTGCGACGTTTCCCGCCCGGTGGTTCCCCTTTCGTGGCGTCGTCGTGTTTTTGACTCGGTGCATGCCCTCTGTCATCCCGGCGTCCGGGCCTCGGTCAAGCTGGTCAGCGCCAGGTTTGTTTGGCCGGGCCTTCGCAAGACGGTGAAAGAATGGGCGGCGGTTTGTATCCCATGCCAACGCTCGAAAATCCACCGCCACACACAGGCACCCCTCGAGCCTTTCCGTGTCCCGGGTAGGCGTTTCGATCACGTTCATGTGGACCTGGTTGGTCCCTTGCCGCAGTCACAGGGTTTCACGCACCTTTTGACTGTGGTGGACCGCACAACCAGGTGGCCGGAGGCGGTACCCCTGGCGTCCACGACAGTGGCGACGGTGGCCAGGGCATTTTTGTCAACGTGGGTTTCACGTTTCGGCCCCCCTGCTGACATTACCTCGGACAGGGGCCCCCAGTTTGTTTCCGAGCTTTGGTCTGCTATGGCTGACGGCCTGGGAGTCAAGGTCCACCGCACCACAGCATACCACCCGCAAGCTAATGGGATGTGCGAACGGTTTCACCGGTCACTTAAGGCCGCGCTCCGTGCTTCCTTGACAAGTGGCGACTGGGTCGAACGTCTTCCGTGGGTTTTGCTGGGTTTGCGTAGCGCGGTTAAAGAAGACCTCGGGGTTTCCCCGGCTGAACTGGTCCTCGGCCAGCCTCTCCGGGTCCCCGGGGAATTCTTACCTGAGAGCCCTCCCCCATGTTTCGATACCTCTTTGTTGCCTTTTCGCCCCCCAAGAAACTCATTTCCTGTTCCTGGTCCTGTGCACCACTGCCTGCCTGACACCTTTGTTCCGAGTTCATTGGACTCTGCTCGTTTCGTTTTCGTCAGGCACGATGCCCATAGGACTCCGCTGCGTCCACCATATGACGGGCCATACAGGGTTCTTAAACCAGGCAACAAACATTTCGTTTTGGACTTTGGCGGTCGGCAGGAAGTTGTCTCTGTTGACAGACTTAAGCCTGCACATGTTATGCAAGAGGATCAGGTGGTCCAGGCCCAGGCCCCTCGCCGCGGCCGCCCACCTGCCACCGGGCTGATGGATTCTGTTTTTTCCCCCAGGAGCGACCCGAAATCAACGGAGTCCGAGTCGTCTTCAGCTTTTTCTGACCGCCAGTGCCAGCCTCGCTCCCGGGCTGGGTTGCCCTCTGTCAGTTCCCCACCCCCCCAGTTCAGCCGCTCCGGCCGTTTGCTTAAGCCCCGGGTCCTGGACTAGTTCTGCTGGGTGTTCGGGGGGGGGCATGTGTGGTGGACCAATAGAGGGCTCCACTCACACCCAGTGTAGAGGAAGTGTGTTCCTGTGTTTTGTGGCGCGATATGCGCAGTTGATGTTGGAGACGAATAAAGAAGGAGTGAGAACTGAGAGCTGTGTCGTTGATGCTTACCTCCACAATATATGTATATATATATATTTTTTTTTTTTTTTTTCAGTGTATCTACCACTGAATCAGAGGACTTTTTTTTTTATTAAGCCACTTAATGCTCACCTGTGATTCATTCAAGCATTAAAAAGGCACCCAACTCCAGGGTTGGACCAGTTTTATAACCCTAACAGACAACTTGGCAAATAAACAATTATAAATACCATTTTAGCCACTTTATAGAAGGGCAGCTACCCAGAACACAGCCATGTTGTTACTGTATTTAAACAATTCAAACGGAAACAGCAGTCTTCTTTTGACTATGGTGGTCCTATCTCAGTCCATCAGCCGGTCAATCTGCATCCCTCAGATTTTGTCAGTCTTTTTAAAGATATAAGTTATGTCTCTATTGAAATGGATTAGGCATTTGAGTTTTACCTTTTTAAATAGCCACCTTCCTTCTGGTGCAGCTATAAATCTCTGACGCGCTTTATTATTAAAGTTTAAAGAACAGAAAAGAAACGTTTAAAGAACAGCTATACACTTGACTGGGTTTATCAACAATATTTTACAGCTAGAAAAGCAAATGTAGAGAAATTTGGTAAGCTATAGGTACAACTTCCCTTGTCTTTCAACCCTTCTATGTCATATTAACAGGTACTGCTGTTTCATGACCAGAGCTATGGGATCCACTATGAGTACACAGTGTCTTTAAACACAGGTCAGAACAGGAGCAGTGAGGAACAAAGGGAACCAGAGTATCTCTACATCTGGACACATAGCAGCTGGCAAGACTGTAATGTCCATTGTGGAGGAGGTAAGCTCTCTGCTTTATTTGGTTTGCTTTGTGGAAACAAACAAAAATGAAGTAATACAGGGGAACTGACACAAAAGGATGAAGCTAAACTCCAAAGTACCAGGAACTGGGAATATAACTAATCAGGAAAATGCTCAAAGAACTATATAAACAAAACTATAACCAGGAACTAAGGAAAACAAAAACACGATTCAATTAACAAATACATTTCCAAATTAATTCAAAATAAAACAAAACCAGACAGTGCGTAAACCTTCACAACCATGACAACATATGTGTGTACTGTAGACTTGATAGACCCAAATTAGGCAGGACACATTGGAAGGATAAAAAACTGGCTCGAGTTTTGTCAACAGGGATGCAGACAAAAATAACCAGAGGGATGAATCCAAAAAGGCAGGTCATTAATTAGAAGCAGGCCAGAAGAGAAATAAGTGGAACTTGTAGCCAATGTTAGAAATGTTGTGAGATGAATTTGGAAATAGGAAACAGATGAGCAGGTAGGGATGGAAATTGATAAGAATTTAGCAATAACGATTCAATTATTGAAATCACCTCTCGATTTGATTCCTTTGATTCTCATTTGGTTCTTACTGGCTTATTTGGTTTGTGCATGTTGGAGGTATTTCCCCATGTTGTTGTGATCTGTGTTAGGGTCACTGCTCAAAAATTTACGTAGTACAGATATTACACTTTCCTTAAAAGCAATGCAATATGTTACTTAATTACTCTAAAGAGAAGGTCATTTTACCATAAATGGCCTCCTTGACTCCGCCCTCAAACCAGCGTTCCTCCCTGTCCAGGATGTTACATCCTCATCATTGAAAGAGTGTCCACTGGCCTGTAGGTGTAAATAGACTGCAGAGTCCTGGCCTGACGAGGTGGCTCTTCTGTGTTGTGCTATTTGCTTCGCCAGAGGTTGTTTGGTTTCCCCGATGTTTAAATCCTGGCAATCCTCCTGCACTTAACAGCGTACACTATGTTACTCTGTTTGTGTCGGGGGACCCGATCCTTGTGGTGGACCAATTTTTGGCGCAGCATGTTTAGGGGTTTGAAAGCCACAGAGACCCGGTGTTTAGACAAAATGAACTCAACTGTTCCCATACTCCTGACACATACGGGATCACTAAGGGTTTTCACTGTGATGGCAGTTGTCTTTCTTCTCTCCTGCATTGAAACCTGCAGTTAGCTGACACTGAAGAAGTCACTTGGATGAGTGACGTTTCTCTTAGACCAGGGGTAGGCAACCTTTCTGTTGATGAGTGCATCTAAAATTTCCTCAGACATGTTATATTGGCTCAGTTTATTTTTCTTATCATTGTTGTGAGGAGACCATAAATAGCATTTGCATTTTCTGTTGTACAGTTCATTTGCTGTTATGGATAAAAAGTCTTTTTTTGTTTCAAAATAGCTGATAACTATTCGCTGACAGCTGCCAACATCTGCCAACAAATATAATTCTATAAAGTGGTTCTATATAGTGTGTAACTGTTAATATAGCGCGTTATTAAATTTATTGCTAATGCAGTCATATGGCACACTGACCTCTGAGGAAATGTTAGATGGCACTCGCCATCAGAAAGGTTGCCGACCCTGCTGTAGAGTAAAATTCTAGTATCACTGTAGGTGAATGGGGGAATGTGGCATCTTGCATAAAGCACTATGAGTGCTCCAATAGACTAGAAAAGCAGTAAGCACTAAGTCCAACTAGTTAAAACTCAGACACTACTTTATAATATAAAGTAGTTAATATGGTGTTATTAAAAAGGTGTTGCATTTTCCCCCTTAAGTCCCTCACTCAATTCTCTCAGCCACGCTGATTTTTATGGGTACCTCAGCAGAAATGGGATAAAGAAATTCTTGTTCCCTGCTCTTTTCTGGTATTTTATAACGGGTGGGATAAGGTATAGCACTTACACATATGTGTGTTTGTATGTGTGTCTGTGTGTGTTTTGTACAGGAGAGAGGAGGACAGTGGTTTCATGTATGAGGATAGTCAACAAAACTATGGAGGTTGTCAACAATAGTTACTGTCAACCTGAAAACCGACCGCAACCGCAAGTACGTCTCTGCAACACTCACCCCTGCCAGTACCGGTGAGACACACACACACACACACACACACACACACACACACACACACACACAAACAAATAGCCATTGGAATAGATACAGTATGACATAATACATATACATTATTTAGCCCATTTTTAGAAATTCTTTTGCTACAGCAGTGATGATGTAGTTGTAATAATAACATAACAGAAGATACAAATAACAAAATACGTATACTTCCCTACAAAACTCAGTAAACACACGAAATCTCGGGTCATACTTCATTTTCTCAATCATTTTTAGGCCATATTCAGACTGTAGTTCGTTCAGTCAATCAAACAATTTATTTATAAGCAGATTTAAAAACCAACACAGGATGACCAAAGTGCTATACAGAGTTTGTTATCAATAGGTCAATGTTTTGGGGGTTTTAGGAGCATTCATTGCACTATGAAGCACAATAAGATGAAGTAATTTCTTTTTGTGTCCTGTTTGTTTTCAAAGATGACAAAGAGACTTCACAGCGATCACCATGGTGATTCGACTTTAGATGGATGGCTCACTTTATCACAGTAGTGGGCAGGGCTCAGCATTTACTCAGTTTTAACATCACTCTGGGTTCTTGGCTAGGTTAGCATTAGCATGCTGTCTGTGCAGGTGCTCACGAAGAGCCGAAATTTTGTTAACAGTATAATGCAGTTGTTTCTGTCCTGAAGCAGTCTCCACTTTACCACTTTGTTTTTTTGTTTGTTATTTGTGCAATAAAAAAAAGTAATGTCCATATCCATGCTGGAAACCACGCAGTTATTGTACTCCTCCGACACGCGAACTGAAATCAGCTTATCGTAGCGAGAGTGCACGAACCGATAAGCAGGATAGATATAGGCTGGCAAGTCGGTTCTCGATTCCATCACCATCACTAACCGTTATAGCTCTATAGAGCTTGGGGACAGAGCTCTGACAGTGCAGGTATGGATCATGGTCCACTCAGACTCAATGGCCCCAGTCTCCCAACTTGCATGCTGTTGAAGCTTTGCTAGAAGTGGGAATTCTCACAGACCAGGGTCTCTTCCAGACTTTCACAGTGTGCCCTCACTAACCATGGGGCTATTTCCCACATTCGCATGGAAATCCCACAGTAGGAAAGTGACCCAACTGGGGACAATGGAGTCCCTACCCTGAGTCTGACCCTTATTCACGGTGGGGCCCAATAGCCCCAATCCTGGTGAGATAACACAATCTACTTTTTTTCTCCACCGAGGTGTCATTGTAATTGCATTTTCAGAGCACTAGATGCTGCTGGTAGTTTTGTAATTTAGGAAAATAACTTCACCCGAGTGATGACAGAAATGATCAGTTCAAGGTTTCACAATGGATATTCTATAACCCAGTATTAGAGCCCGTAGGTGTGCCGTGAAACATGATCAGGTGTGCCATGGAAGATCATCTGGTTCCACCTGATTACTACTGTAAGCAATCAGCGTGATGGGCAAAACACTTACATTCTCTTCCACTAGAGGGCAGTACAACTACCTGTTCTAATTAAATGAGTCACGCCGTAAGACGACGCAGTAGATAGATAAATAGCAATAGATAAATACAGCGGAACCCCGGCTTACGAAGACCCCATTTAACGAAAAATTCAAGTTACGAAGGCACTGAACGGCAATATGCCCGCGTAATGAAATAGATAAAATAGAAAATAAAAAAATAAATAAATTAAATTCAATAATGTTATGTACATGTACACGTACGTATGTATGCATGTATACGTATGCTTTCTTCAACCTCTGCCACCTCCTCCTCCACCAAGAACTTCGTCTTCAGCCAGCATCGCCTCACTCAAAAGGCGACGGAAAAAGGTGCTTCGACTTACGAAAATTGTGACTTACGAAAGACCCTCTGGAACAAATTCATTTCGTAAGTTGGGGTTCCACTGTATTTGAAAAGAAAAAGTGTTCAGTCTGACCTGAGTCCTGGAGAAAACTGACTCAGATGAAGACCCTAGTATGAGCAGTGGTCAGAAGAAAGCAAAAAAGGTATACTGGGGACAAACCGAACCAAATCCGCTACGCCTGGTGCACAGGGAAAAATGATCAATATGCTTTCTGTGACATCTTTGTTTGATGCTGTGCCCTGTGACTTTTATAATGTGAAATATGTGCTGTGGCTCCAAAAGGTTGGGAAACACTGCTCTAACCAGTGGATAACATCACAGAAGTTACATCCTTGTTTGTTCTACCATTCATTGGTATGATTGAACTCAAAATGTAAACAACTGATATTTTTCACAGGTGGATGACAGGTGAGTGGGGGCCTTGCTCTGTCACTTGCGGTAAAGGTCATCAGCAGAGGGAGGTGTTGTGTCTTTACCACCTACAGAATGGTTCAGTCATCCACACCAGGGACCTGTACTGCCAAGGAGGAAAACCTCCTGTTTTACAGGGCTGCGAGGGCCGCCTTTGCCTCACAGCGTGGGAGGCTTCAGAATGGTCCAAGGTATGGCACATGCACACTTTCTGTACTTTAATTTTAAGAAAACATGAAACTGTAAGAAGAGCCCTTAAGAGTATACCGGATGTATTTAATCTGTAAGATTAAGGGCATCCTGTAAGAGGTGTACTGATTTGAAAACTGAATCAAATTCCTCACCCAGAATATTTGGAAGTCACGTCATTTGGTGTATGATGCGCCCTTTTTCTGTAAGCATCTGCCAGATTCCTTCAGATGTAATTTTGCTGCAGTGTCAAGAATGCAAATGTTCATGTCAGCTCCTTTAAGTAGCGTAGGATCAAAAAACCCTTGGATTTTAATCTAACAGAATCAACTTTTGGAGATTTACTTACCTGGATGATTGAGACTGCATCAAGACATTTCTTTCTTATTCTTTTCTCCAGTGTTCATCAAATTGTGGTCAAGGTGTCCGCAGACGTACAGTGTTGTGTACAAACCCTCAGGGTCTGTGTGATCCATTATCCCAGCCAACTCAAGAAGAATATTGTGAGGACTTCTCCAAATGTTACGAATGGAAAACCGGAGACTGGTCCAAGGTATGACAAAAGCAAATTCATATATATATATATATATTAGGGGTGCAACGATATTCGTATCGATATTGAACCGTTCGATACAGTGCTTTCGGTTCGGTACGCATATGTATTGAACAATACAACATTTGTAATTTATTTTATCAACTTTCCTTCTGACGATGCTGTCTGTGTTGAGCGCTCAGTGAATCTGCGTTCGACTACTCTGCCTAGGGTCGACAGTGCAGCCTAGGCGGAGTAGTCGAGCGCAGATCCACTGAGCGCTCAACACAGACAGCATCGTCAGAAGGAAGAGCGCAGGGCAAGCTAGCGAGACAGAAGTTAAGCTCTCCTTGCAACATGGACCTCCCCCACCCTCATTCAGATCTGGCGTTTGGAATTATTTTGGTTTTCATGTGACGTATGACCCTGAAGGTAAGCGAGTCATGGACTAAAGTAAAACAGTATGTTGGATGTGCCACGCAATGCTCAATTACATGGGTGGGAACTAGTGTGTTAGCGCAGTTAGCTCGTTAACGTGTTGGCCGTCTAGCCCCATGCACGGGGCAATCGGCGGTAGCTCGTTAACGGAGATTTGCCGTGTTGTGGCGTTAAGGTCATTTCAACGAGATTAACCTGACAGCACTAGTGGGAACACAACGAATATGACTGCACATTTACTCCGACATCATCCTAGTGCAAAGACAAAAACAACAAGCATGCTACTAACTTTAGCCGAGTCATTTAGACAGCTGTTAGCACATGATTCTCCTTATGCTGCTGAGAATATAGCCCAGAAGAAGCGGATAGTATAGCTTTTATTTTGGAAAGAGCCATTTCTCTGTAATAAACTCTCTTTTCCAAAGATGAGTGATTCCTCAATCAGATACAGGGCTCGCAATATCGCTAGCCCAATGTCCCGGGGCTAGCGATTTTTTCAGTCGGGCTACCAAAATCTATCTCTGCCCTGCCCGTCGGACTATTGTAGGAAAAATATATGTCAATGCTTTTGCATTCTTTCAGAAATGTAGCTGGGTAATTATGTCATTGGCATCGATGAGCCACTGTCAATATGTGACATATTGAAGTCGCGTTTGAATTTGCGCTTGTTTTTTTGCTTTCACTTTGCAATCGTGCGAACTGTGTATAGAGAGCGACAGCACTGATCTGTGAGTGATGATAATTTGTGCACCAATTCCTCTGACATCGTCTTATTAATCGTTAGCTTACTATGCAAACATGACAAGTGAAATCTCCCGCAGCTTAAACATGTGAGAGGTTGATCGCGCAGAGAATCGCTGAGCTTATGTGAGTGCATGTGTAAAAGCAGCAGGATATATATTTTAGTTCTGCTGAGCCAAATAAGACAGGTCAGGGTGAAGAAGTGACAGCCAAAGAAAAGCTTACCACAAAACGGAGAAGTTATGACAAATCAGACTATAAGGCAAAAAGAAAGTGCAGCTTTATGGTTTCATGGACAAAAGAATTTCTGTGGCTGCAATATGACGAGCTAAATAACCAGGGCTGCACATAAGTGGTCCGCAGGTGCGCATTCACTGTCAAAATAAAAAACACGCACAAGGGTTAGGGTTAAATTTAAAAACTGTACTTTTGAGTTAAAATATATATTTACAATTTTAATAAATGACAAATTAAAAAGGCATGAACATTTTTTTTGTATCGAAAAAATATCGAACCGTGACACCAAAGTATCGAACCGAACCGAACCGTGAATTTTGTGTATCGTTGCACCCCTAATATATATATATATATATATATATATATATATATATATATATATATATATATATATATATATATGTATATATATATATATATATATATATATATGTATATATATGTATATATATATATATATATATATATATATATATATATATATATATATATATATATATATATATATGTGTGTATATATATATATATATATATATATATATATATATATATATATATATATATATATATGTGTATATATATATATATATATATATATATATATATATATATATATATATATATGTATGTATATATATATATATATATATATATATATATATATATATATGTATGTATATATATATATATATATATATATATATATATATATATGTGTGTATATATATATATATATATATATATATATATATATATATATATATATATATATATATATGTATATATATATATATATATATATATATATGAACAGAATCAACTTTTGGAGTAAAGAGCTAAAGTTATAGCAGTATAATGTGGTTGTTTCTGTTCTGGGGACAGTTTGCAATTTACCATTGTACTCTCATCCTTTTGTAAAGTGATGTCTATATCCACGCTGTAGACTGCACCACTAGTTTTCACTTCTGGCTCACAAACTGAAATCAGCTGATTTTAGCACAAGTGGAACCTATAAGTAGGATCCATAGGCAAGCAGACTTACAACTGCTGTGAACCGGTTCTTAATCTTAATATTCTTATTATTGTATAACGTTGAAGTTGGCTAAATCTTGATTCTTGACTCTATCCTGATTTTCATTTATAATTTTAATGCACTTTACATTTTTAATCAGAATCAGAATACTTTATTAATCCCTAAGGAAATTATTCCTCATTCCTCGTCATCATGCTCAAGGTTAATATGTGTATATATGAAAATGACAACAACAGATATACTTCTGCAGTGAAGTACATAAATCATTGCCAAATGAATCTCTCCCATGGTAGAATGTGTGTAGACTATTCACCCTGTGTTATAGCTTTGGGAATAAGTGTTTGAAATAATCTACCTCTGTTTAAAACAATGCTGTTAAAAGATGAATAAATTAATTCCTACTGTAGTATTTCCTTGCTCTTAAGAGTTCTCACCTGTAAAATGATAATTTTACTGTTCCATTTAAAAATCAACCAAGTTTAGTAAAACCTCTGCAAACTGGCACTTTTCGTTTGCTGTTTCAGTGCTCATCATCCTGTGGAAAGGGACTGCAGTCACGGGTGGTTCAGTGTATGCACAAGGTGACCGGTCGACATGGTAACAACTGCTCTGTGATGCTGAGACCACCAACATATCGATCCTGTCACAGTGGGAACTGTGATGAGAAAATTAATGCGAATACCATCACCTCCCCTAGGCTAGGTGAGACACTGATCGCAATTGCAGTTTGCATTTTTAAAGGATAAAGAAATCTTGCACACAGTACAGATTCACCTATACCTACTGAACAGCTAAAGCTTCCTCAAGTTGTAGAACACTAAGAAAACAGCTGCTTTGTAATTTAAAGAACTGGAACACTTTCTCCGAGGCACAAGCTCAATTTACAAATGATTAAGGTCTGTTGAGTAATTTGCTTGATTAATAAATATACAGAAAAGTCAGAATTAAACTTGCATGTAAATGTGTTTCATAGATTAATTATGATAGCTTTTGGAAAAATAAACAGAAATTTGTGTTTGTGTTCACTGCAACATTTATTTATTTATAATAACTGGTTATAATACCATCCTTGCCTTCAGGCAACTGATGTTGTGATTTGGTGTTGTTTAAATAAAATTGATTTGAACAAAACATCAGTTATTGTAGAGATGCTAAAAATGCAAGATGCAAAAAGAACTTTATGACTGGCTCTCACCAGGTTTTACTCATGTATGACGATTAAAGCCTGGTGTTAAGATAACATTTAGAATGAGATTTATGCTAGGGTTGTTTATGTTAGAGTATTTGTTTGTTCTTAGTGAAACCTAGGGGTAAGAGGAATCTCAGTGAAGGTCCTCACAAAAAAACCCAAAATATATTCCAGTGTGTGTATTCATTCTCCCACCATGACAGCCCCATTCTACCCACCCCCTGTGTGGTTCAGTTCAATTCAATTCATTCATACAGCACTAAATCACAACAACCTCAGGGCACTAAGGTAGACCGTACAATAATACACACAGAGAAAAACCCAACAATCATATGACCCCCTATGAGCAAGCACTTTGGCGACAGTGGGAAGGAAAAACTCCCTTTTAACAGGAAGAAACCTCCAACAGAACCAGGCTCAGGGAGGGGCGGGGCTATCTGCCATGACTGGTTGAGGTGAGAGAAGGAAGACAGGACAAAAGTAATGCTGTGGAAGAGAGACAGAGATTAATAATAAGTACGATTCAATGCAGAGGTTCCCAAAGTGTGGGGCCCGCAGAGCCATTGCAGGGGGGGCGCGGTATGAAAAGAAAAAAAAATGAGGACACTGTCACCATAATTGACAGGTTTTTTGACAGGGCTCCCACACAAAAGCAAAGCAGGAGATGAAGCATCGCCAAATATGTTCCCAGGTGGTGGGGGGCGCGAACATTTTTCTTGTAAAACAAAGGGGGGCCTAGCAAAAAAGGTTTGGGAACCACTGTATTAACGCATTTTGAGTGAGAAAGGTGACTGACGAAGAAATACTCATGGGAATCCCCCCGCAGCCTACACCTGTTGCAGCATAACTAAGGGAGGATTCAGAGTTACCTGATCCAGCCCTAATTATTTGCTTTAGCAAAAAGGAAAGTTCTAAGCATAAAGAGTCTGCAAATGACTGCTCTTTTATTTGTGTTACCTGGTGAAGTTCAGCGTCTGGCTGTTGGGCTAGTGTCAGCAAACACTCGGCTCTAGCGTCACTCTGGGTTCTTGGCTAGCTAAGCGTTAGCATGCTAGCTGGCTAACTTAGCATTAGCATGCTGCCTGTCCAGATGCTTGCAACGAGCCAAATGTGTGTTTGCAGCATAATGGAGTTGTTTCTGTCCTGGATGCAATTTCCACCTACCATGCTCTTATCCATTTGTGCAATAAAAATGAAAGTTATGTCCCCATCCATACTGTAGCCTGAGCCAGTGAGAATTGAAATCAGCTGATTGTAGTGCATATGCAAATTGAACCGGTAAATAAGATTGATAGCAGTTCCAAGGAGTTGGACGACTGGGAACCGGTTCTCAATTCCATCTCTACATGCATATGTACTTGAGTGACAGTCCATTCTTTATTTAACACGATGTTGACCCACCCTATGCAGCTATAATAGCTTCAACTCCTCTGTGAAGGCTTTCCACAAGGTATAGGAGTATGCTTATGGGAATTTTTAAACTATTCTTTCAGAAGCTCATTTTTCAGATCAAACAGAAGGCATGGCTCTCAGTATATGCTCTAGTTCCTAAAAGTGTTCTGTCTGGTTGATGTCAGGACTCAGTTAAGTTCTTCCACACCAAACTGGCTCTGCGAATGTTTCTATAGACCTTGCTTTTTGCACTGGTGCACAGTCATGTTGGAGCAGGACGGAGGCATTCCCAAACTGTTCCAACAAAGCTGGTAACCTGAAATGGAGAAGCGTGATTCAACACTCCAGAGAACACGCCTCTACTGCTCTACACTTGGTGGTGTAAGGCTCGACCATAGAAACCCAAACTGTTATTGAGCTAATCTGAAGACCCCATGAAGTTTAGGGGTCTGTAGCAACTTTGCAGAAAATTGGCTACCCCTGCACATTATGTGCCTCAGTATCCACTGACCTTGGATGCTGGCCTACCGCTTCATGGCTGAGTTGCTATCATTCACAGTCACTTCTGCTTTGCCACTAACTGTGGAATATTTAGTAGCATGGTGCTGTGATGGGATGCCACCTGCGATGGGATGCACAGGTGACATCGCATCACAGCACCATGCTGGAATTCAATGAACTCCTGTTTGTAGAAGCATTCTACATGCCTAGCTGCTTAACTTTACACGCTTGTGGTTATGTGGAAGTGATTAGAACATCAATTATTTAGGTGGGTTAACATTTTTGGCAATATAATTTAATTACAAGAAAAAGTAGTATAATGGGGAATTAAAAGAAATGCTTAGGAGGACATTGTTAGAACAAAAATGGAATGATCCCACTCAATTTGTCACACTGGTAAAAAGATACGATTGATTGCTGGGAAGGCATTGCTAATGAAGTACACTTTTATTAACATTTAACAAGACTCTCACATCTGCTAAATATACTGAATTGCTGCTTTCTTCTCTTCCACCCCAACAGCTGCTCTGACCTACAAGTGCTTGGGGGACAGGTGGACAGTGTACTGTCATGTGATCCGGGATAAAGACCTTTGTCAGGACATGAGGTGGTACCAACGATGCTGTGAAACCTGTCGGGTCTTTTATGCTAACAAAATACTGCACAAGCGCTAATAACCAAAAGCACATACTCCCTTTTAAATGTTATATAATACTGATAAATAATCTACAGAAATTCTTTGGGTTTTTTTTAATTTAAAACAAAAAAGGTAAGTATACATAAATGTATACTGGAAACAAGAATATTTAGCTTGTAATTTTAATGCACATTAGAAAATATCTGATATTTTACTTGCTGTAGACAAAAACAAAGAACAAACTTTATTGTACACAGCAACTGACAAATGTGTGTTATATAATAACCTGGCAGGTCCACTAAATAACATGTGATTCAGAGTAAGCATGAACTTTCCCCTCTCCTTCTTTTGTATTGTTTCTGTTATATAGCAAATTTCAAATCATTGGTCACTTTTTTAATGTTTAAGTAACATTATGTAAGTATTAATAAATTACTGTAATATGTGCCTATGATCAGGAGCCATTGTAAAATACTGTAGAACTCTACTGAATCACTCCAGCTTATAATAGAAGACACACTGATCTTACTCGGGTGTGGAAAGCTCATGTAGCAGATAACGATGAAAACAAATTCTGGGGCTCTGGTAGTGTTTGGTTTGCACTCAGTCATTCTCCACCACCCTAAGGGGGGTATTCCATTTTGACCTTGGGACTTTAGGCTATATTTGGCACAGATATCCCTGTATACTATGCCAGCCATGCCCTGTCTGCTAGCATCTTGGGACCTCTTTGCACAGCCTGCACCTGAGGTCTTGCCTGGTGTGGTAGATCCCAGCCTCTATCAATCTTGCTTGTTCCTGTGCAAACATGATTAGTGCCTCTGTGCCTTCCAAAATGGTTCCTCTACTTGCTCTTCTTCTTTCTCAAGTTACTGCCGCCTGAGATATTCAGAGCTGGTTGGTTTCGGTGATGGTCACACCTTGGGAGCGTACTTCACGTATTCTTGGTAATCGACCAAAAGGGTCCAGTTTTCCAGCTGCCATACTGAACACCTTGAACGCATCAGTTTTTTGGGGGGGCTTGGTATCCATCTCAGAGGGTGGGGATCACAATATCTCGTCCTGACCTAAAGTCCTGGCTTCCCCTTGCCGTAGCGTTCATGTACCTCATTGATCTCTAGTTGTGATAGCAGTTGCTGTCAATTTTGATCCTGGTAGTTTTTGTTTTTATAAAGTTGTGCAAAGGAATTAGGTCAGCTAATCTTTTTTAGTTTGATAGTAAGATTTTACAGTTCAATCATTTAAACTGCCTGTAGTGATCAGGAGCAAGAATATAACTATTTCGCTAGCAGTATCTGATTAGATGCACCAAGACCTGAAGCTAGTTAACCTGTATAGTTGCATATACAGCTAAACACAAGTCAGAACCAGTATTTGTTGTAGACACAGCTGACAATTCTGTTCAGCCTGTTCAAACCTCACTGGTGCTGCTTCTTCCTCTTTTAAAACTGCCAATCAAAAGTTATAAGCACTTATTTTCCTCAGTATGAGGTGCTCAAAAGAACATCAGTTACTAGTGTGATTACTATCCAGATAAAATAGCCAGATACAATATTTTTTCTCAAATGGCCAAAAAATGTAATACTTGATGAATTTTATGGGGTCTTTAATGCTTTTAGCTGTAAGACTAGAAGGTGCTGTATGAATGCCAGTTCATTTCCCTTATACAGTCAGGGAGAACACATGCGTGTTGGTGTGTATATCATCATATGATAAACGTGTTTTACAGTTGGTTGAATGGTGCTATCTTATAACTTGTTTCACATTTGTGGAATTCAGATTATGTCCGTGTATGATCCTTACAATTAATGGCTGTCTGCTTTTATTTGTTGGTGGATTGATACCATTGTTTTGACAATACTTTTTTTCTTATGGTATAAATATTCTTTATTATTCTTGTACTGTTCTTTGTTAGTTGCACATACACCATGTTTGATTAATAAAATTTCAATAGTAAGTGTTTTTCACCGTGCTGATTGAGAGCTGGGTATTTGTGTATGCATGCATTTGTTTGTATATTCATGCATAAAGACGTGTCATAGATGGTTAATTTAATAAAATGAAAATTATACTTTCTATGAAGAATACTGTATGTAAGTATTAAAAATATTTTATGCTGTGATTTAAGTATCTCTTATATTTATGAACATTTTTGCCTGAAACTTGATTAAAAGGTTGTGACGTGCAGCTGAAAATTCTGGAAAAGCCTAGAAAGTGGTCTTTTTTTAAGACTAAATGTAAATCTTGAAATTTGACATTTTTTCATATTTTAGAATTCGCCACGTAAATTTAGAATTCACTTATAAACAGTGAGATATGCTGGTGGTAGAAACTGCATTTTGTGTTGACTTGTGTCTAACAATTACATTTTTTGCTGATCATCAATTTATGTGTGATAAACATATAAAAAATAGGAAATCAGGAAAGGTTCAAACACTTCTTGACACCGCTGTCGGTCAACACAATGAGTATATAGGGAGAAATGTTTAAGATACAGGTACACCATCACGTGTACACGATTTGAGAGCAGAAAAGAGAAACAACCATCCTGACATCACTCTGAGCAGCTGTGTGATTTTTATGTTAACAGTGTCCCAGATTTGTGACCCACTTGGTGACAGAAAAGCACCAGGCTGTTTTTAAGTCTTGTTTAAAACACACTGTTACTCTCACGGTACTGAAACTGCGATCCAGTATTTGTGTTTCAGTCTTTGTAATTCTTTAATTATTGTTGTTCATGTTTTTGGGTTTCTTTAGTTCTCAGTGATCTTAGTTGTGTTATCTCAGCCTGTGTTTGAGTCTGTGTTGTTTACCTCCTGTACACAAGGATGAATTATTGATCCATTAATTAATTAATTTCACAAAAAAGAATTAAACTCTCAATGAAAACCTCATTTCAAAAACCATTTTCCGATTTCCAAAATCGTTTTTTCAAAATAGGTAAATGGATTTTTTATTTTTATTTTTTTAAGAATAGCTGTCAGTTCTCCTATTCTTTATATCACTGCCCTCTGCCAAGACCGGAGATGGCACTACTGATTTAAGTTAATTTATTTAATATGTGAGTGCATAGATTCATAAATGATGATCAAAGACAATGTGTGGTTTTATTTTATGTTTTTACATGATGCTTGTCTTTATTTCTTCAGTTTGAAAAGTAATACTCAAAAGTTGGATGATGAATTCATCAAAACCCAGCCAAATCCCAACAAAGTATACTAAATGTCACTGAATGTCAGGTATATTCCAGTCAGTACAGTTTAAGCATTCACTGCACCTACAGTGCTGTGAAATATACAGTAAATGATGTGGAAGAAATTTTCACAGAGATCATAAAGTAATTAAATCAAGTAGTAATTAAGTAATTAAATCACAGCTCATAGTTTGGTTGTTTATTTTCAAATGTTTTTTTCTGTCTGTTGGTCTGTTTGATGACAATTTGGACTCCTCTGGGAGATGAGGACACACCCACATTTGTGTCATACCGCAGTCATGTTGTCCTCCATAAATAGCAAAAAGCTTAAATAAATAGATGATTTTATGCTTACTGACATCTTAAAAGGTACAAACTAATTTAAATAAAGAGAATTCAGAGAAAGTAAAAATATTTGTACATTTATAAATACTTCAAATATAGAACAAGAACTTTAGTTTTTAACATTACGTGCTAATCAAACCCTAATGTCGATCACTGCACGGCACAAAATACATATTATTTATTTTCCTGTTCAAGCATGCTTCATGTTTATTGGTTATGTACAATGGTTTTACTGGACCAGCCCACTGCAGATCAAATGTACACTGCATATGGTTAAGGAACAAAAGTTAGTGACACACTGATTTAAAATCAAAACAAAAAATCAAAACAGCAACAAACAACCTAAACGCACTATTTCTCAATAATAATGAGATACGTATGACACTTTTGTTTGTATAATGATTACTTTTTCTACACTGATTACTGGTCAGCAGTCACAGATGTCAAGTGTAGCATCCTGTGAAATAATAGCGCGTGTGAGATCGCAGACGGCATATTGTGTCGGATGCTAAGTGTAGTTACATCATTCTGAGTAGAAACAAAGAACCGCAGCGACCCCGCAGCATCACCCAGTCTGTGAACGGAAATACGACTCTCCGCCTTCAAAATAAATGCCCGCATCTTTTCAACGCGGTTCTTCGGGTGCTACATTACATGTCAAAGCGATGTTGTTACTGCAAAACAACATGAAGGAAGCGATTAAATACTGTAACGATGGGTGTCTGGCAGATAAAATCTGCTCTAATTAAGCAAAGTTCAACTGAAATGCAAACAAACAAATAGATGAATGCATTAAAAACACTGATGACGTTGCTGGAAAGCAATAAGATAAATCAAACTGCTGATGCAATTCTTGCTGCTGATCAGAATTGTTGCTTCTAAGTGAAAACGTGTTTTTGTGTTTGTGTTACTTCTCAAGCTTTTCCTCTGAAAGCGGAAATCAGTGCTGTTGGTGTCCAGTTAATGTGATAGTACTCAGGCTTCGCACAGCAGGCAGTTTGAATTTCCACCCAGGCCCTTCGCGACAGACCCACAGCTGTAGTCAGCAGTAAACCAGGAGGGAAAACGTAGGTCAATGGATTCACTACAGCCCGCTCTGCGTGGGCAGGAGCGTGGATCCGTGTTTAACGTTTAAACCAACCGGGACACTAAATGTCATTGTGTTCACAGTTCGCTGTGGTCATGCGTGTGGGTTTGGTTTGCTCCTCTGTAGGCTGGCGGATAATGTAACGGGCTGAAGGCGTTTTTGGATGCTGCGGGGTGCGCGCTGCGGATTCACATCCAGATGATCCTCCATTCATTTTCCCGTTTTTTGGCTCTAACGAGCGCCGTGCCGTTTCGATCCCGCACCCAGCTGATCAGATGATTCTCAGCTCTGTTCACAGTGAGTCCGTGTAAGTGATTTTTGTACAAATACAACCAGGGGCGGATCTAAAGAAATTTTCTTAGGGTGGCATAGGAATCAAATGGGGTGGCAAAATCAAAGCAATTTCTTTACATACATTCTGTAATATGCATTATATATGGTTAAAATACGTCAAACGCAGTAAATGTACACGTTTCGTAGGTTCTTATTTTCTTTAGCCCAAACAAATGGAAAATATCTGTTACATAAAACAAGTGAATGTAGATTTCATGTACTGTATAGCCTGTGTAATAAATAAACATAGCCCAATAAGTACAAAATTCAGAAATCTACACAACATGAGGTGGTTTAGTTAAATTAGAAATAACCACGTGGTTACAAGGTTACATTTACACAAAATCTGCACTGTCATGAAAAGATTTTTCACCTGAAATTTAAACCTAATTTGTCATAATTTATTGAGGGCCAGGGTATAACTGGCCATTTTTGACTGCTTTTCATTTTACCTTTGTATTTCACTTTTAAAAATTATTTACCTTGTCTTGTGTGGTATCTTTTATTTCAGCACAATCTGAATTTACAGTTATGTTTTCACTGGCATACTGTCATAGTATAATATGGGCACAATAATCTAAAATCACACAAAAAACACAAAATCTGAGTAGAAGAAAGTTGTATTTTGTTACTGTAAAAGCCACAAACATGTTTAGCGAAAACTGTGAATTTTAAAAACTTATGCACAAATTTTGCATACAATAAAATTATAAACAACTATTTTTCTAAAGATGCAGCCAAGGCCTCTGTGTTTTCTGTACAACTATTTGAGCCTACTACTAAAACTAAAATTATACAAATCAAATCAAATCACTTTTATTGTCACATCCCATGTGCAGGCACACTGGCACAGCACATGGGAGTGAAATTCTTGTGTGCGAGCCCCACAAGCAACAGAGATGTGCAAACACAACAACACAAACGAGCAAAATACAAGAATGGCCAACCTGAAACTAATAAATATATGTACAATATATAATAGTGTATGCATTTCTGGATGTGTATACTAAATATTTTCCTACGTGTGTGTGTGTGTGTGTGTGTGTGTGTGTGTGTGTATACACATTTTTACAAATTAAATAGTAAAAAAATAATAATAATAATAATAAAATATATAAAATATACAGAGTTGAATATGTGCAAAACAAGTGGCATTTATATACAGTGTGGAGTGCATAATGTTGAAGTTCCAGTAGTGAAGCTGAGGTGTCTATGACGTGTTCAGCAGTCTGATGGCCTGATGGAAGAAGCTGTCTCTCAGTCTGCTGGTACGGGACCGGATGCTGCAGAACCTCCTTCCTGATGGAAGCAGTCTGAACAGTTTATGGCTGGGGTGACTGGAGTCCTTGATGATCCTCCCCGCTTTCCTCAGGCACCGCTTCCTGTAGATGTCTTGGAGGGAGGGAAGCTCACCTCCAATTATCCATTCAGAGCACCGCACTACTCTCTGGAGAGCTTTGCAGTTGTAGGCGGTGCTGTTGCCATACCAGGTGGTGATGCATCCAGTGAGGATGCTCTCAATGGCACAGTGATAGAAGGTCCTGAGGATGCGGGGGCTCATGCCGAATCTTTTCAGTCTCCTGAGAAAGAAGAGGCGCTGCTGCGCCTTCTTCACTGTTTTGTGTCACAATAAGATGCCACACAAATTATTTGTGCCACTCCAAAAAATAGTTTCTGTCCACCACAAGACAGAGGAGCACATCACATTCCTGAAACCTGCAGGTATGACAACAGGAAGTGTATCACTCCTGTTTCCCACCTGGAGACAGCGTTTACACTGCAATCTGCCTTTGATGACTTTTTGGCAGCGACTGTGACATCCAGCAGTGCCCTCAGTGTCACACAAAACAAAACAATGACTACACTATACACTAACTGTACACTCCAAACATGCTAAATGTCACAAATCTCTCAAATCTCAAACCACACTGTTGATGTCTCCTCTTTCTCGCTCACTTGCTCTCACCATCGTCACTCCCAAAGCTCTCTCACCTTCCTAAGGTCGACATGGTACATTTCCCCACCAATAGGAAAGTAGTGACGTTTTGTTGTTGTTGTTCATGTTGTTGTTTTGTGCTGTCCTTAGAAAATGCAGTTTTTACAATTTCTTCTTGCACAAAACGTGACGATAGTATTCAGAAAAAAGCATTGTCTATATATATATAACTCTGTTTTCACATGGCGTATTAACACAATTTAAAAACTACTATATAGTTTGAAGTCTGAACTGTCAAAGGAAATTGAAATTGAAATGACGACTCAGTCAGTCTGCATCTTGTTGCTATGTCATGTGATTTGGAGGCGATGACGTGTCCGTAGACCCCAGAGGGTTAATACCGCACACCTTCATTCCATTTCTACAGTGTTGAAATCTAAAATCTCACTGCAATAGACAACACTGTCATATGCAAAACTACAATGGCACAAGGATGACAAGAGATTAGTTGCCACCGCAGTAGATCCGCCCCTGAATACAACTAAAAACGTGAAATGTTGATTTGTATTTATTGATTTTGACAGACATGTCACTATTGCTGTTATTGTCAGAATGTAGGTTATCGATTGGATGGGAAGGAATTGTGTTAACTTTTTCGTCCATTATATTCGTTGTTGTGACTGTGGCCTGTCTGCATTGTGTCTGTTTGATTCTGTTATGTGTCTTATTTCACAGAAAACCAGATTAGCACAGAATGAACATTTGACTGTGTTGTTTCCAGGTGTCAAGCCTCTCCTGAGGAAGAACCGATTCTTTCTTCCTGCCATCCAGCAGCCATGGACTCCCTCCCAGAGTATTCTCTGTTCCTGGTTCGGATCCTGGAAGAGTTGGACACCAAGCACACCACCATGTCCTACCAGGACCTGTGCAAGTCTCTGTGTGCTCGCTTTGACTTGGTGCACTTGGCCAAGCTCCGCAGCCTGCTCTTCCACACAGCCTGCCTGGACCCTGCCTTCCCAGCCACCCTCTTCAAGGACAAGATGCGCTGTTCCACTGAGGACCCGCTGTCCAAAAAGCTCATGGTTGCAGCGGACATTGTCACCATGTTCAATTTGATCCACATGAATGGAGGAATAGCCAAAGATAAGCTTCCTATAGTTCAAAGAGCCACGTTTCACAAGAGTCAGTCAGTGGAGTTCTGCAGGTCTGACAGTGATCACCTTAAGTATCAGGACTGTGACAGGGGGATTGGTTATGAGCACATGGATCACCCCAGGGAAGGGCGCCATCACCACCACTCTCAGCAGCATCCTGTGGCTCAGAACGCCCCTCCCTGTGCTAATTCCTCTGATTGCAACAGCCGGCAGCGCTTTCTTGTCTCCTCAGGACCAAACTTCCTCCTGGGCATGAGGAAAGACATGAAATGTAGAGCAGGCTCTCTGGACAAGCTGCATCATCTGCCTCAGTACTCTAGCAGCAGTCCACCATCACCACCTTGTGAAATGCAGAGCACCTACTTTCCTATGGACATAGACACCGAGTCCACCACTGACCAGGAGTCCCTGCAGAACATGGGACATCCAGAGCCCTTCTCTCTTCACACTTGCATCCAGAAGAGAAACGATTTTAAGAAGGATTTTCACAATTTTGTGGCTTTTTCACCACAGGTTTGTGTTTTTAGGGTGCTGTTGAAAGGAATTACTGAGACAGATGTCTATAGGGAGACGGCCAGGTGACATATGAGATGGTACACAAGTTTAGTAAACGAAATGGAAATTTGAGTTTCATTTGAGTTGAATAGTCTATTGGAGATTCATAATTTAAATATACTAAATTATACCCTAACCCGTGTTTGTAGACACACAAAAATGCACACAAACACGTAAACATATATGTAAAACATTTTTAAACATTTGAAGGCAATGTTATGGGCATTTTATTTACGTCCTCTGAAATGCAGTGATGAAAAAAAAACAATAATACAAGGTTGTTAAAGTGTGACCCACAGGCCGGTGGCCTTGATCATATGTTTTGCTGCTCACTAGTTTGATGGCCAAACAACACAATACTATGATATGACACCACAAGTATTTCTCCTCAACTTTGACTCTTCTGCTTTAGCAAAGTAAACATTCCTCACACTGACAAATACAGCTGGTGTCAGGAAATGTAACAGCCACCCAATGAAATATTCATTGTCACAAAAACAACAAGTGCTAACCTAAGCCTCCATTTTCTGAACAGACAAATTATAAAGAATATGCAAGTACTGAGTGAGTGCATTTTCCCCTTTGCGACCCTTAATCATATGCTGGCTCCCTGAACTGACCGTGTCGAAAATGTTTTGCTTCTTTTAGAATTGTGAACCAGTAAAGACAGACAGAAAGTGAGAGAGTGGGTGGACATGCAGCACAAGGCCACAGGTCATACACCTGGGCTGCTGCCCGCCGGTCATGTGGTTTCCTGCTCACCCACTGAGCTAAAGTGGCACCTTGTGTACAACACACACGAGAGTGTTTTAATATTTACTTATTTTCTCCCACTATTATCAATACCTGCTTTGATTTAGTGAATAATAGTGTTATCTTAATAATCTCACATCCCAAATATTCTAAACGAACTAAACATGAAAGATTCGATGTCCTGTCAATAACACACACACATAGTATAATAAAAATGTTTTGTATACGGTTTTGTACAGTTTATTGATACAGATGTTCCTGACACCTCTATTGTCTTGTAATTAAAGTTGATTGATGTGCTAAAAAATAGTAACATAATGGATGATGTGACTAGATTCTCTACACCGAAGATCTAATTAGTCCATTTGTATTTTATAAATCAGTTATTGCCCAGATTTCTCTGTAGTATTGTGTTATTTCATAATTCTAAACTTTCTTAATCCCCGAGTTATGATTGATAATTGCTGCATTTTTGTGCCTTTAAGCCAACTCCATCTTTGTCTTGGTTATTGTTGCAGGTCATCACCAGTGAGTGCAAACAGGGCAGTAAGGCTGCTGAAGGTTACCACAATAGGGAGTTACGTAAGCCTGCTACCTTCTTCAACCGTAGCTTCGAACTGCCCTACAGTAACCCCTACTTTGAACCGCCACTTAACTCCCCCCTACAGGACAGACGGAGGGTGAAGCACGAGAGCCTGGATGACTTACAGGTGTCAACTTATTTTGGTCCAACCACCGTCTCTGAGTGTGTTAGTAGCAAGAAGCACATTAACAAAGCAGGGAAACAGCCAGTATGGCCCATGAAGAGCCTCAGTCTCAACGCAGAAGAGGGCCCTCCTGTTTCAGAAAGGATTTTTCAAAGCAGCAGACCACTCAAAGAAAACCATCAGTGTAACATTATTACCACTGAGAGTGAGCAATATTTTCACACCCCGATGCAAAAGGTATCAGCGTCACCTGGCTTTGCAAAGAAAAGTACTGAAATAAAACCCAAGGATATATCACTGATGGGTAGGGGACCCGGAGGTCTGGACAATGGAGACGTAGCCAAAAGGTTTGGGGACAAAAATACGAAGAATGCATCCTTTCAAGAAGGGGAAAGCACCTCTAGTGTTGGAACACAAACTGAGCGGATTGAACAGAAGAAGCTGAAAGAATACCAATCTAAGTATAACGACAGCGAAAGGCACGGTTTGAAACGCTCAGTTGAGGAGTGTGAGGTCATTAGTGATGACATAAGTGATATTTTTCGTTTTCTGGATGATATGAGTGTTTGTGACTCTCTGGGTGTTGTTCAGTCATCATGTTACAATAGTAATGGGTCTCTGTCTCAGGTAAAGTCAGAAGGTGACAGCTCCCCTGAATGCAACACAGTCAGATTAGCCAAGTCTAAGGTAGACCGCCTGTTCCATTCACTTGAAAACACCGATGATGAGCTCAAAACAAGTGTGTGTAAGCTTGTGAGGAGAATTGGTGAGATTGAGAAGAAGTTGGAGTCTTTGTCGGGGGTTCGCAGTGAAATATCCCAGGTACTTTCCAAGCTCAACAAACTGGATGAAAAGATCCAGGAGCCTGAGGCCAATGGGAGGCACGGGGAGAAAGCATCATCATCATCATCCAGGTCCAATGCCACACCGACAAAGGCTCAACCCTACCCACAGCCACATTTCAACAGTACTGCTCTTTCACCCCATGTTTACCAGTGCAACACCACTGGTCACAATGTGAAAACAGACAATGGATATGTCGGAGAGTGGTGTTGCTCAGATGGGAGTAATAGCAACACTCTTGGGATTAAGGCTGTGAAGAAAGGCATGCTATTCAGAAGGTCTTCCTGTTCACTCAACGAGGAGCCCATGGCTACCGAGTCGAAGGTTGCTAGCATAACCAACTCTCTACAGGACCGGGGGACTGTGTCCTACTCCTGTCACCCTGAGGACAGAGACAAGGATAGGCATCGGAAGGTTAAAGAGGTATGTGTGTGTGTGTGTGTTTGTATAAAGAAACACAAATTCAGTAACAAGAATTTTGCATGGCACTTGTAGATTTTATGGAATCATTTTACATTGTATTCACAAAGCATGAGAGAGTTTTTAAAGGGAAACAATCTGGAATGTATATTGTGTCCTGGAGTTATCACTTGTATGATCAGACGAGATATCGGGGCAGTAGGTTTATAAGTATAACTGCTGATATTCGTCTACTTAACTAAATGCACATTCTTATTTGTATCTGTCATTCTTCTTGTGAAGGTGATGTTAGATCATGCATTATGCTGAACTGGAGTTAGTATAAGAAACCAGTCATTGTTTTAGTCTTGGCTGCATTTTGGTCACCTTAACAAGCTTGTGTGTTGTGTCTTACTGGTGACCCTGGTGTAGAAACATCTGATTGGCCTGGACAGACCTCTAACTGATGGAACACCTTTGGCATGAGTCAGAGCAGAGACCGTGAGTCAGGCCTTCTTATCCAACATCAGGCCCAGGATCCTCCAGCAGTCACCAAGCTCAGCCACCAGGCCACAACCAGGCTTCAATAGCCCAGGACCAGGCTTCCTTATTAGCCTCCAGCCATTTTTGCAGAAGACAGACTGACTAGGGTTGTGGACAGTGAATGCTCCTACTTTTCCCTTCACAAAGCACCTTATGTTTTGCTCCTGTGCCTTGTCATTTGCACATTATCAACTGATTGGCGTCACAAACCAACAAGGTCGGCTAATATCAACAATCTGCTTGACATTCTCAAGTTACACACTTTTGTGGTGTCCGACTAGCGTAACAATCAAAAGGGGAACGGTTTCTATTGCTTCCCTCTAGTGCTGACACATCTAGCATTCCTTAACAACTGTGAATTGTGGAAGCCAACTGTCAACTTCCTGCTAAGCAACAACTAAACAGGTTAACTGTGTTTGTTTATATCTTAATTGAGCAAAGATGGGTACAGTCTCTGAGGATGAGATTGAGGGGATTAAGAAATCTCTATGTTGTATGTCAGGAGAGTTTTCTAATATCTCCAAACAACAGAAGTTGCTATTGCAGTATGAATGACTTAATAGTAAGTGGACTGGAAACAGAATACAGAACGTATGGCAGAGCTGCAGAGGAAGAAGCTGGCATCTCTCAGCTCTGGGTACTTCTTGAGCTTCTCATGTTCCTTTTTCCTGATGTTGCTATCACTCAGGATAGCTACATCGATCACTGTCTTCCTCAGCTTGTTCACCATTACAATGTCCAGTTGGTTAGCCATCACCAGTTTGTGTCTGTATCTGTAGTCTCACCTGATCTTAGCTCTGTCATTCTCAACCACACTAGAGGACGTGTCCCATTTTGACCTTGACTTCCAGGAAACACCACAGATGTTCCTGTATCTTATTTTGGCCACCCAGTTATGTTGCACATCTTTGGGGTCTTGCCTGGTGTGGTAGACCCCAGCCTCTGTGGATCTTGTGTTTAGAGCCTGTTCCTGTGCTGCCATGATCAGTGTCTCTTAGCTGTCTTTCAGTCCATCCTCGTCCAGCCACTTGATGTCAGTGTCTTCTGTCTCCACCTTTGGCCAGCTGATTATCTGATCACTGGCAGGGTGTAGGTACTATGATATGGTGATGTGATATGTTACTATGAAGTCTTTAACATTAGATGTGGCCTCATTATTCAAGAATTTGTATGAGGAGAAACATTTTAAATTCGATTTTGGATTTAACAGGTAGCCAATAAAGAGAAGCCAGCATTAGAGACATTTGCTCTCTTTCCTGTCACTGTCAGTACTTTGCCTGCAGCATTTCAAATCACCTGAAAGGTTTTCATATAGCCTCGAATTCTCCCATGAAGGTTTTTCAGCTTCACTCTGAGTTAGGATGTTTTTTTAATTTTAGAGATATTGCACAAATACAAGAAAGCAACCCCACATATTCGTTTAATGTGCACATTGAAGGACATATCCTGGTTAAAAAATGACTCCAAGATTCCTCACAGTGCTGCTGCAGAGTAAGGTAATGCCACCGTAGCTCGTTAGAACGTGTATGCTTTACTGTTTCTGTTCTATAATTTGGAAACTAAGAATTGGGAAACTTTTCTGATATACTATTTCTTCTGATTATCAGTTTGGCTGATTTACAAGTACTCTTTCAAGAATCTTTGAGATTTTTTGAGAAAGGAAGGTTAGAGATTGGTCTATAATCAGCTAAGACACTGGGTCAAGTGATGGCTTTTTATGCAAGGATGAGAGGTGAAACGTCTTCAAGCAACTTAAAGAAGTCCAGACGCTTTTCTTTGCAAGCTCCTTTGACTACGATGACCTGGATGACTGAGAACCTTCACAGACACTTTTTATGCAATGGTTTACTGCCAGCTTAAAAGCCTGTAGTATGCAGCCTGTTAATCAGAATCAGAATCAGAATCAGAATACTTTATTGATCCCTGGGGGAAATTATTTTTTGTTACAGTGCTCCATTTTAAATCAACATTAAGACAAGACAGACAATACGCTAACTAAGAATAGTACAATATATACATATATATACATACATACATACATAAGTCACTTATAAATAAATATTTGGAAAAGAAACATGTGTAGTTGTAGCAGCAAACAGTGTGTTAAGTGGATGCGTTGTACAGGGAGATGGCCACAGGCAGGAATGATTTCCTGTGTCGTTCAGTGGTGCTTTTCGGTAATCTCAGTCTCTCACTGAACGAGCTCCTGTGACTGACCAACATGTCATGGAGTGGGTGGGAGGTGTTATCCAACATTGTCTTTATCTTGGACAGCATCCGCCTCTCCGACACCACCTCGAGGGAGTCCAGCTCCATCCCCACAACATTGCTGGCCTTACGGATCAGTTTATTAAGTCTGTTGGCATCTGCGACCCTCAGCCTGCTCCCCCAGCATGCAACAGCATAGAGGATCGCACTGGCCACAACAGACTCATAGAAAATCCTCAGCATTTTCTGGCAGATGTTGAAGGACCTCAGTCGCCTCAAAAAATAGAGACGACTCTGGCCCTTCCTGTAAAGTGCTGTGGTGTTTTTAGCCCAGTCCAGTTTATTGTCAATGTGTACTCCAAGGTATTTATAGTCCTCCACAATGTCAACACTGACCCCCTGGATTGAAACAGGGGTCAAGTGTTTCCTGGTCTTCCTGAAGTCCACGATCAGTTCCTTGGTCTTTGCCACGTTGAGCTGCAGATGATTCTGCTCACACCACGTGACAAAGGAGTCGACCACAGCCCGGTACTCTGTCTCATCATCCCTGCTGATGCATCCAACCACCGCAGAGTCATCAGAAAACTTCTGAAGATGGCAGGTCTCTGTGCAGTGGCTGAAGTCTGTGGTGTAGAGGGTGAAGAGGAAGGGGGAGAGGACAGTCCCCTGTGGTGCCCCTGTGTTGCTGATCACCTTGTCAGACACACACTGTGGGAGACGTACATATTGTGGTCTTCCTGTCAGGTAATCAACAATCCAGGACACCAGAGAAGCATCCACCTGCATCGCTGCTAACTTATCACCCAGGAGGGTCGGCCTGATGGTGTTGAAAGCACTGGAAAAGTCAAAAAACATGACCCTCACAGTGCTCGCCGGCTGGTCCAGATGGGTGTAGACACGATTGAGCAGGTAGATGATGGCGTCCTCTGTTCCGAGACGAGGCTGATAAGCGAACTGAAGGGGATCCAGGTGTGGTCTTACTATGGGTCGCAGCTGGTCCAGGATGAGCCTTTCCAGGGTCTTCATGATGTGGGAGGTCAGTGCCACGGGCCTGTAATCCTGGGGGCCACTGGGACGAGGCGTCTTTGGTACAGGGACGAGGCATGATGTCTTCCACATCACCGGGACCCTCTGCAGACTCAGACTCAGCATAAACAGTTTATGAAAGACTCCACACAGCTGGGGGGCACAGGTCTTGAGGACGAGGGGACTCACTCCGTCTGGTCCAGCAGACTTGCCTGAGTGAAGTCTCCTCATTTGCATCTCAACCTGGTATTGAGTGAAGGTGATGGGTGGGGGAGGGGTGTCAGGAATCTCACAGGAGGCAACATGTGAAGAGAGAGGCTGGCACAGTGGTGTGGCTCTGGATTCCAGGCTGACTGCAGGTGAGGTTGTGGGGGTAATAGAGATAGACTAATCATATTCAAAACTGAAGTATTCATTTTTGTAGGATTCATATTATTGCATTACTTCTAGGCTAGACTACTGTAATTTGTTATTATGAGGACGTCCAAAAAACTCCCTGAAAAGCCTTCAGCTAATCCAAAATGCTGCAGCAAGAGTCCTGACAGGGACTAGAAAGAGAGAGCAGATTCCTTCTGTGTTGGCTTCCCTTCATTGGCTTCCTGTTAAATCCAGAATACAATTTAAAGTTCTTCTCATCGGCTGGGGGATGTGTGTAAGTACTGCTGTTCAGCAGTGGGGTGTTTGTGTCACGTCCCCCACCCAACAGCACTCTAGTTTTCATACAGTAATAGTCATCCCGTATATACACTCACACTCCACAGCACACTGTGTCACACTCTGCCAGGTGCGGGGGTCTACAGGTCGTTTGTGGGGCGCTGTGGCTGCGTCCTGGCTTGCTGTTTCAGAGGGACGTCTCCTTACCGCACCGCCGGGGGGATTGTCAGTGTGTGCGTGTGTGTCTTTGTGTGTCAATAGTGGGTTCGTGGGTATTATTAGTCCTTTATTCAGCCAGGTAAAAATCTCATTGAGATCTAATTTCCAAGAGAGACCTGGAATCAGGTGTTTCTTGGGTGTGTGTGTGTGTGTGTGTGTGTGTGTGTGTGTGTGTGTGTGTGTGTGTGTGTGTGTGTGTGTGTGTGTGTGTGTGTGTGTGTGTGTGTGTGTGTGTGTAGCTGGGTTTTTCCTTTCCACTGTTACTAAGCACTTGCTCAAAGGGGGATCAAGTGATTGTTGGGGTTTTCTGTTGTCTTTGTATTATCGTGGGGTCATGACCGTGCAGTATAAAGCACCATGAGGTGATTTGGTGCTTTATAAATAAAATTGAATTTAATTGAAAAGTGAATAGGACTTTTCTGAGCATTCTTGTAGCAATGGTGTCTAAAAATCGATCATTTGGAGGGAGTGAATATTGAAGTTAACTCAGGAACAAGTTTAAAAGAACATAAGTAGTGCTGAAAGTATCTGGACGTAATGATATATCTGTGAGATGGTTGTAAATATTTCTCTGCGGTGATTAAAATCTGCTGTGTTTATCCTTCGCTGTTTTCTTAGACAGATCGAAAGCGTCAATATGAGCTTCCCCAAGTGCAACGACTCCAAAAACAATCAAAGGATTCCTACCTGACTGAGCAGGTTTTTTCACCGCATCACTTCAACCCTTCTGTCAAGGCCCATATGAAAGACAGCTCTCTGTACGCTGATGTAAGGCTCACCAGTCCATCAGCTGGGATACGTGGCCAGCCATCCTGGACCATTGAGGAATACAAACGCAATTCAGGAAAGAAGGAAAAGCAGCTCACTGCTCTTGACCTGCAGGTACAGTTCTGGGCTCTGCATACATATTGCATATTATGAAATGTCGAGCAACTTAATTTCTGAACCATACCCTAGTCATGCTGCTGTAGATTCAGGCTTCTGGGGGTCCTTCTATGATCCACTGAGCATTTTTTTCTCCACTCACCTCTTGTCACTCATTAAATTCTGTCTTCTATCTCATATAGTTTGTGTTTTACATACTTATCACTTAAAATCTTCACAAAAATATGCATGTATTATTGAAACCATTTCACTTCAATCCCACCAAAAGCAACAAGAAGTAGTGGGTAATGAAATCTGTTGGAGTATCTAATTGTTGTTTTGTTTCGTAATACAATCACACAATGATATTGTCCAAAAGGAGCCAAGAATCCATCCTGGCCATTTATATTCAGCACCAAGTCCCAAAAAGTTGATTGTGTTCATCTGGATGTAGCGTTTCCAGAAACATTTGGTCACTCATCAACTGACTTCTTCAGTCTTCAGCACCAAGGACAGTACTTTGACAAATAAATAAATTAAGACCATACACGAGGAGGTCTTGCAACTTTGGACGTATAGAGGGGCACACTTAAGGCAGCTATTACTCCAACCCGAGATACAATCCTTGTCATAGTTAATACAGTGTTTTTTTATCGTACCCAGGGGTGACCCAGAAAAAGAGGTGTGTGCTGTGCTTTGAACAGGCAAAAATTGATTTGTTCCGTGCGATTACCAGAAAGGGGGAGAGTGACTGTCATTTTTAGCATCTACGTGGATGTTAAAATCACCCACAATAATTGTTTTAACTGAGCTGAGCACTAAATCAGATAAAAAGTCTGAGAAATCAGACAAACTCTGTGTAAGGCCGAGGTGGACGAGTACAGGGAAGTGCAGTAGTCCTGTTCCAGTCAGGCAGCCATTTATTTTGCTCCTTCGTCCAAAGGAAGGCTGCTTGGGTGGTCTTCCAGAGTGGATGTTGGTAACATATGGAGGCCTCAAAAGGTAGCAGACCAGTTGACCAGCAGGTCATGCAGTTTTGGGTGTATTCCAACCAGGCAAGCTGCATGGTCCGGTTGGAATTCCAGCTCCTGATTGACCTATTTAATTAGCAATGGGTGGTGAATTTAAATGTATGGTAATGACAGATAATTTTGATATCAGACATAGTTTATCTCCCCACAAACACACAGTTTTAAAATAAAACTTTTTTTCCTGCTCATTTGATAACAATTCCCCACTTTCACTCACTTACACTAACAGACACACACGCATGCACAGACACACATGCATGCGCACACACAAACACACGCATACACACACAACAGATATTCTGGTTATTCATTTGAAATTCTTGAGTTTAGACATTTAAAATACATAATTTCACTCTGTAAGTAATTTAAAGAATATGAGCTTTTCACTATTCATTCAGACGTTTATAGTAATAAGCCTATTGGAAGCTCTGGATACCAGGATCATTGAATTAGAGACTCATCTGAAAGCCTGATGCTCAGCCTCCTCCGCCCCAGCTTTGCTACCACCGATGGTACACCTGGACCTCACACAGAGTTTCTGTCTGACTTCTCACTCACAATAAAACAATTATTGTGGGTGATTTTAACATCCATGCAGATGCTAAAAATAACAGCCTCAACACAGCATTTAATTAAAAAATGTTTTTTTTTAAAGCCAAATGGAAAACATCCCTAATTGTTATTTATAGTCTTTGTGTCTTTCATCAGACCCAGGAGTCGTTAAACCCCAATAATCTGGAGTACTGGATGGAGGACATCTACACCCCAGGCTATGACTCGTTGCTCAAGAGGAAAGAGGCAGAATTTAGGAGGGCCAAGGCGTGTAAGATTGGAGCACTGATTGCAGCTGCTACTTGCACTGTGATCCTGGTTATTGTTGTTCCAATTTGCACCATGAAATCATGAATAAATGAGAAAGGTGGTAGCCATGCACAATGGATGTTATACTTCTACCTGTAGGTGTTTTCTTTTTGTGGACCAGTAAGTGCAAAGCAAACTGAGTGACAGCATGAGAATGTACGACTTTACATTGTTTTTTTTGTTTTTATGGTGTTTACATCTGGGAGTATTGCCAATGTAGAAATATTAAGGTTATAAAATCAGCAAGTGCATAATATCTATCTGTCTATCTATTAGGGGTGCAACGATACTCGTATTGATATTGAACCGTTCGATACAGTGCTTTCGGTTCAGTACGCATATGTATCGAACAATACAACATTTTTAATTTATTTTATCAACTTTTCTTCGGACGATGCTGTCTGTGTTGAGCGCTCAGTGGATCTGCGTTCGACTACTCTGCCTAGACTGTGAGCGCAGATTCACTGAGCGCAGGGCAAGCTAGCAAGACAGAAGCTAAGCTCGTTGCAACATGGCAAATTGAACCTCCCCCACCCTCATTCAGATCTGGCGTTTGGAACTATTTTGGTTTTCATGTGACGCATGACCCTGAAGGTAAGCGAGTCATGGACTAAAGTAAAACAGTATGTTGGATGTGCCACACAATGCTCAATTACATGGGTGGGAGCTAGTGCGTTAGCGCAGTTAGCTCGTTCACGTGTTGACGCCATCCAGCCCCACGCACGGGGCGATCCGCGGTAGCTCGTTAACAGAGATTTGCCGTGTTGTGGCGTTAAGGTCATTTCAACGAGATTAACGCTGACAGCACTAGTGGGAACACAACAAATATGACTGCACATTTACTCCGACATCATCCTAGTGCAAAGACAAGTGGAAGCAGACAAAAACAACAAGCAGCATGCTACAAACTTTACCCGAGTCATTTAGACAGCCGTTAGCACAGGATTCTCCTTATGGAGACCTGATATGTTTAATATGCTGCTGAGAATATAGCCCAGAAGAAGCGTATAGTATAGCTTTTATTTTGAAAGAGCCATTTCTCTGTAATAAACTCTCTTTTCCAAAGATGACTGATTCCTCAATCAGATAGATTTTTTTTTTATTATTTTGTTGTTTCAGCAACATTAAATTTAAAAACTGTACATTTGAGTTAAAATATATATTTATAATTTTAATAAATGACAAATTAAAAAAGCATGAACATTTTCTTGTATCGAAAAAATTTCGAACCGTGACACCAAAGTATTGAACCGAACCATGAATTTTGTGTATCGTTGCACCCCTACTATCTATCTATCTATTTTAACAATTCTAGTTCATTGTAATGCTAGATGGAAGGTAGTTGATGTAATTGTCCATCTTAAACAACTACAGCACATGATAACAAAACTGTTGTAATTTTAGCCAACATATAGCAACTTATGATAGGGTATATATTTTTTATTTTTCATATGATTACTGTACTTTATTTTGTTCAAAGTTATTTTTTGATTAATTATCTAGTTGTGAGAATTTATCTTTATCAATAAAAACAAGCATTTTGAGTAATGACATTTATGCTACACATTTTTCTAAATAGAAATATGTATGTCCTTTAGCCTAAGTACAGTTATACTCCAAAGTAGATGTATGACTATGTACAGTATGACTGTACAGCCAATGTGAATGTATTGATAACTTTTAGCCTACTTGTGAAGAATGAGAATTACATTTGAATGTTGCTGCAGTCTCCTCCTCTTTTTCTGAATTGTAACCAGCCAAAAGCACATGTCCTTTAAATAAAAAAGAAACTGTGGCTTTGTTCATTTCTTTGCAGGCATTTGTTCAGTGAATATTTCTACATCAGTGTCCTAGCTAGCGAACTCACCTAAGAGGATTAAATGGGCTGGACAATTAACTGAACCAGCTTCTTTAGTGAAGCCAAATGTGTAAACAGAACAGAACAGCTGTAATGTTGTAGTCCAATGAGCACCTACACATTTTATGTGTAGGTGCTCATTGGACTACAACATTGCATTCCAGATTTTCAACTTTTCAACTTATTGAACAGTTGAAAATCTAGCAGAACATTAGTTCTGCTAGATTTTCAACTGAAACAATTCACATACATTCGCTAATCTGTTCCAACTTCCTATCCAACTGATCTCCACTCAGTGTCTTAGACCCAAGCTATTCTGCCAGATACATGTTACTACAGATGAAATTATCAGTCTACTTTTGACTTTACACTTTTTTTAATTCTGTACATTCTGTTCATTTAATTTATTGTAAATATGTAAAATATTAATCATTTATTACACAAATGGATTAATAATGAATGCATTCCAATGCAATACCCTCACATTTGTTTGAAACTATAAACTTAATTTGAATGTTATCCACCCGTTGAATGGCTTTTTCCACGGCCTCTAAAAGTAGCCATACGGGCAGACAGATAATATATTACTGCACAATATGTGCTGAAAGCATGTCCATACTGCGCGCCATGATAGCAACTTTTACAGTTTCATTGACACTTTCAGTAAAATATGAAAAGAAAAAACTATTTATTTTTACTTAGAGACACAAAATGAACATATCCAGTATTCATGTTCTGTATAGGTGTTTACTCAACAGACCCCTCTGGCTAACTGGCTTTACTTTTGTCAGTGATCAGGACATCAGTTTCCCCATTCTTAAATACTTCTAAATAAATGGTTGTGTTTTAGATCCTCAATGCAAACCATATCAATCTGCTGGAAACCCAGCTCTAAGCAGGCACCCACTGTGTCGTGTTTCTCTCTCCTTTTACTATCTATTGCTTTGAACTCGGAGCTGCAGTAAACTGTGAAAGTCTGTAAATATTGTTGAGATTTGAACCAGCTTGAAGTGTTAATTGAAAAATTATTGTAATAAAAACAAATTCTTCTGACTGTTAATGGATCTGTGTTTTTCTTATTCCTACACTGCATTCATACCCGAGAACACTTCGCCACTAAAGAGGAAATTCTTCTCAAAAGCAAATTATCCCTCCTGTCAAAATGGCGTGCTTCCACCAACACAATTACACAGCCTTTACTCGTCTTTTAAATTGTGCTGAGGCAGAACTGTCAAAGTTGAATTGCACAGGATGCTGTACTGTAGTAATGTGAGACCCACTGGGAATCTTGGCCATACTGAACATACTCACCAAAAAACATTTCTGTCACTAATTTTCACCAACAGTCTTCTGCCAGGCAGCTTTAAACATAACAACATATGATCTGGACAGTCTACAGCTTTATACTGATGAGTGTTTTGAGTGCGTCATCATGGGGAAACCAAACAAGACAGAGACTCCCTCCAAAAGAACAGGTACTCCATCCACAAAGAAAAGCCGCCAGGAAGACTCCCTGGAACTGGTCTCTCTCCACAGACAGTGACATGGTCGATATTTTGGAATCTATAGATAAAAACCTGTTCAGCTTTGACACAAACCCAGACCACAGCCAGGAACTGAGAGGAAGGGACTTCAACGACCAGTTTCCTAAGGGGATCCTGGAGCAACGCACGGTCCTGATTTGAAATAAGTTGTCCAAGGAGGCTCTCATGATGTCATTGCAGTTGATACGCTATATGTTAAAGTCAACTTTATCGTGACCAGAACACCGCTCCATGGCTGTGCTGATCCTGTGTCGAACGCCTTTTTCTAATTCTCTCTTCGTGTCTATTATAGACATATCTGCCTTTTCCTGTTGTTATTGCTGTTGATTTGAGATCATTTCAGACGTATTCTTGGGTGGCTGGACTGTGTGAGTTATTGCACAATTAAAGCACAGGCACACACACACACACACCTTTACACACACACTCAACACTACAAAATGTGTAGTTCATATACTTAATATAAATTTTGGTGATCCCTCCTTTTGTTAATGCCCTTTTCACTTTATTTTTGGATCAGTCTGACACCACACTTATTTGAACTGGAAGAGATTTCAACCTGTTACTTAATCCAGAAATTGACAGGCACAGTAGAGCAATGAGTCAAAGGACCTGGCAGACACTACGACATTCTTAAATAATACATACATGATTTTGGTGTTAGCAATGCTTGGTGTCATACGACTGTAAGGTTTTCTCTGTATGTATTACCGTAGGGTCTGCCTTACAATAAAAAGCTCCTTGAGGCGACTGTTGTTGTGATTTGGCGCTGTGTAAATAAAACTGAACTGAACTGAATTGAGACTTTCAGAACACCTCCACAACTTCACTACTGCTACCGACAATTAGGTACAAACTTTTCCTTTTGGCTTTCAGACTTGGTAAAGCTGCCATGTGTAAGGTAAATATTTTGTATTTGTATACATAAAAATAAACAAGTTAATCAAGTGGGTTTAACACATTAACCTGAATTGAGATTGTAGTTTTGGTTACAAGAGACATTTGTGGAGAAAAACATGAAAATGAGGGGGTAAAATTCTGTTTAATAAACAGGTGAGAAAGAGCCTTTGAGAGGATGTATCTTGGATGACATCAAGATTCCAAAATATCCTCTGCAAGACTTCAAACATGTGTTTGAGCTCTGGTGGATGGCTCAGGTCCAAACAACAGACCATCTCTCCCTGTTCCTCACACCTCAGTACTCACCACTCATCCGATGCGTGAAACCTGCTGTGAAGACAATTAAAGTGTGGCCAGAGGGGACAGATGCCGTGCTCCAATTCAAAACCACAGACTGGAATACGTTCATCCACACAGACTTGGACCAGTACACCTCATCTGTACTGGACTACATCTCCACGACTACAGACAGTGTCATCACCCAGAAACAGATCACCATGTACCCCAACCAGAAGCTTTGGATGAACTGGGGCCTGTTCTTCGTACCTCGCTAAGTAAGTTAGCTGGATTAGATTGTTGACGATTTCGCGTGATCTTGGATCGTTCGGTTCCCCGAAGCTCATCCGGGACTTGCTGTCATAGCAACAGAGCCGTAAGCGTAAACCTGCTCGGGAGCAGGTTTACTTTATGTAAACAGGATTAGATCGCGGCCACGCAGGTATGTCCGCTTCATTTATACGAAAGCAACAGCGATAAATAAATAACATCAATGTAACTAAAGATAATGCAGCACTTGATCCTTTTATTGATGTCACACAGATACATACAGGTCATTTCCTAAAAAAGGGAAATGTACTATTAACATTCTATTACATGTATGTGATTATTACAGATGTAATTCATATTTCAGAGTAGTAATAGTAAATTACTTCGTGTAATCAAGATGAGAGACCACGGCTATAAAAGCGAAGGTGGATTTGGGAAGCCTGTCGCAGCCATGTCCTGTCCGTATACGCGAGCAACCCATTGCGGAAGGTGCAAGATTGATAAGGAGAGTCCTCAGAATTCAGCGTATATTGCGGGACAGACAGGATCCTTTAGCTCAGCGCGACAGTGTGCTCATAGAGAGATATCGATTTTCCCGTGAGGATATTATTTACTTAACCAACTTGTTGACGAGGGGGTGCAGGACCACCACCTGTCTTTTTTTGCTCTGCCCTTTTCTTGGTTGCTGTTATAAACAAACAGATTATTTCAGGGTCTCTTTCCAAGAGACGAAAAGCAATATAAGTGATAAATATTACCATTCTGTAGAATATTCTTATATTTCACTTTTACTTGTTCCCATGTTCTAGTGGGTCCTGTTGTGGCTCTAATGTGAAAGGGGATATAATATAACAATATAATATAATGTAATATAATATTGGATAATATAGTGTAATATAATAAATCTACCCTACTGCCTACTGGTGTTGGCCAGAGGGGCCGATGGCGTGATATGGCAGCCTCGCTTCTGTCAGTCTGCCCCAGGGCAGCTGTGGCTACAACCGTAGCTGCCTCCACCAGTGTGTGAATGTGAGAGTGAATGAATAGTGGTGTTGTAAAGCGCTTTGGGTGCCTTGAAAAGCGCTATATAAATCCAATATATTATTATTAAATTACTTACGAGTTTAATTTGTCAGCAACTTTCTGCCAGCCCTCGCTCCTTGCTTTTGCAGCCTTTGCAGTGTTCTCTTGCGTTTTAATTAAACTCTGAAACTCCTGAAATCCCTCACTCAGGAGTTCTTGCTCTGCTGCCGAAAAATACCGAGCCGAGCGCGCTCCGTCGACATTTTCGCCGACCAATCAGAGGGTTGCCGATCAATGTTTCTACTATCGATGCGTATCCCCTTTTACGACACCCAGTGATCTCACATTACTGCGTCCAGCTGTACTAATCGTCAACGGAAGGTGTGTTCGGAGAACCGGATTAGCGAGCTCACGGTTAGCGCGATGGTTTGATCTTGGATGTGTCATTTGATCTTGGATGTAGTGAGCGACGTATGAAGAACGGGCCCCTGGACCCGCAATAACGCCTTCAGGTCAGGGATGCACAGGCCTACCATACAGCCAGGGCTAAGCTAAAGAGGAGCTTAAAAAACGCAAAACACCACTACAACTTTTATGCTTATTTTGAGCGAGGGAACCCAACAACTGCAACAACTGCAACTAAAGCAGATGTGACTGCAGATTTCATTGAACTTCGTTGCCTTGTACTTGTGACGTGTGCAATGACAATAAAGTTGAATTCTATTCTATTCAGACCAGACACCTGGGCATTGCTAACAAACAAGTGAGGACCAACACATCCTGGATGAAGACATTGATGTCTAACTCATAAGAGTAGCAACATTTCAAACGTTTGAAGGCATGGCAGAGGGGATCTGAAGGCGAACCAGTTTGGTGATAAAGATGAGCTTTATCACCAAACTGGTTCGCCCTCCATCCCTCCCCTGGACCCTGGTGATGGGTCCGGGGGAGGGATGGTCTCAAGCTAGGCAAAGAAGCTGTTGAGCCCCTCTGCTAGTGTGTCAGGGGTTGGGGAAGGAGGATCGGAGGGGGGGGCTTTGGCCTTTGAAGCTGGTGACCATAACAGTCGCCGCCAAGTCTCAGGTATAGCACAGAGGCTAACAGTAGCTAATCAAGAGAATACAAATAGATTTCCACACAAAGTCTTTCTCTTTATTATTCACTTGTGAAAAAATACCTGGAGTAAACTAGAAAACAGAACAACAAAGCACACGTTTGAGCTAGCTTTGTTAACTATACAATTACAAAACTTTAATAACTACATTTACTCTTCACTCCTACAGAAATAAATACATTCAGGTCTATAGCTATACCCTTGGCATCAGGGATACAAAAAAGTATTTCTGCAAATGGTAGCTCTGAGGATTAGTTAGCTTTTTCAGGAGTGTGGAGCATGCACAATCATTAGCAACGACAGAGTCACTGTTTTCAAGTACTTATTGGGTGAACACATATAGATCTAGTTGCTCTGAATTTTCTTTGATTCAAATACAACCAACAAGAAGGAATCATGTAACAAACTTGAACATCATATCTTTATATTAACCAAACATTTTTATATTCAAGTAATCAAGCAAATGCCTTAGTTCACAGCTACATCACAGCTAAGAGAGCGTAAAAGGCATTAATATTCAGCCTTTGTGATTAAAAATGATCAGATTGCTAACACAGAGCTTTTGTCTATTTCCTAATAATAAAGCATTTTTATTCTTAATCAAAGCTAAATCAAAATCAAAGTTTGATACATATAAAATTCAGAGATGAAGTTTGAGTGCTAGAAATGCTTGTTTATTGTTTAAGTTTTATTTTGGTGATGTGTGTGTGGGCATGGGCCAGAAAACTCTGCTTTAAGGTCTCACATTCACAGGCAGTGTTTGACCTCTGCCTGCTAAGTGCTCTGCTGTTCTTCAGCAGTTTGAGCATGTGACTTTGTTTTGTCTTACAGGAAGTCATTGATCACCTTCTAATCCCCCACAGGATATTCTTCCCTCTGACCTTTTCAAGGAAGCTCTTCACGTTATTGGGCCTAGTATTTTACTTCTAATGCTTCCCTGTCATTACCAGATGCTTTCAAACATGCTGTTGTGCAACCCATTATTAAAAAGCAAACTCTTGATCCAAATGCTCTTTCTAACTGCAGGCCAATTTCTAAACTTTCTTTTATGTCCAAAATTCTGGAAAAGAGTTGTGAGTCACTTGGATGAGTGATGAAACGTTTCTCCAACTGAAAATGTCCAGATGAACAGAATCAACCTTTTGGAATTTACTTACCTGGATGATTAAGCACGCATCAAGATGTTATTTTATTAACATTTTAAAATGTTAGCAGCACAAACAAACATTTTTGCAGCACAAACGTTTGACATCAATTTTGTTTGATTCCATTAATATGGGGGGGCTGGTTGACCTCTGATGACCTCTAGAAATTTTTATTAATATCTTTAAAACAGAAGCAGCACAAACGAAAATTTTTGCAGCACAAACCAGCACAAACGTTTGATACCACTTTTGTTGGATTTGAAGAAGGTGGGGGGGCCAACTTCACTCACATCGTCGACTAGCTTTGTTATTACCTCATGGACTGCTCTTTCACCCTCTGTTCAGATCACACTCCTACATGGTTGTGTCCCTCGCAGGAGGACAGATGGCTCCCCAGCCTAACTCGGGCAATGGGGGTATGTGGCAGGGTGTGGTTTGTGGCTCAGCTACAGGGGAGGGGTGGAGCAGTGGGTTGTCAGGGGAACCTGACCCATGTGCTTTCTTGTAACATGCTTGCCCTGTATGAACAGGATGCTGGGACCTGATAGCAGGGTGGTGTGCTGCACTAGAGAGGCAGCTGGCAAACTGTACAAGCAGAAAAGTGAAAAAACACTGGACAGAAAATGTTCAAGTGCCTGTAATGCTGCATGTGTTGGATTCCTTCTATCACAGGAAAACTCCCATGCACCCTCAAATATGCTTGAGAAGATAAAGGGCTGGTCCAGTGATCTTTCAGCAGTAGGCGTCTGAAGCTGTTCATCTGTCCAAATGGTTCGGCTACTTCATTACTGCAGGTTCATACGACAGTACACACTTTAAGCCTTCCTTTGCTTTATTCCATATTCATTTGTGTCAGCATTTCTGCTCTGTCTCAGGGGCTATTCAATTTAAATGCAACATGCTTTGTAATGTCTGTGCACAGCTGGCATTCCTATTTAGGTTTATGCAATGTTATACAAGCCAGCGGATGACATTACTTCATTTCTATTCATGTGCTTTGCTACCAATGTGCAGCAGTGCTGCCGCCCCCCTTTCCTCCTACTTCTCCTCCCATTACCTCTTTTGTGTCCGAGTTAAAATGTTGTGACCTTTTCAGATCATTAAGTCTTCCTGTCTGCCTGTTTTTATGGCCTTTCCCTTTCCCCATACAATTCTGTTTCCCAGCTGCTGGAGACTTTGTGACAAGCTCCAATGAGGAATGTCAAAATTTATATTTCTCCTTAACAGGCTGTAGTTTTCCCAACACATTTTTCTCCCAGTTAATTATTGGGCCATGCTGGTGACAAAAAGTCTGGTTTCATTACCCCCTTTAAAGTTTATTTAGAAACAGCAAATAATCTTAAGCCCAAGGGAATTTATATAAGTGCAGCTCTTCCATTCCTCACATCACAAGGAACAGTAAAATAGTTGTACTTATATGATGACTTTTACTTATCTTTGAGGTCACAAAGGGTTTCTTCCCCTGTATTTTTGTCCAAGAGAAAAAAACAAAACAACAAGAACAAATAAACCCCTTCACTACAATAGGGTCACAATTCACGGAGGAAGTCTGGGCAAAGATAATAAAATAGATTTTTTGAGTTGTAATGATTCAAGGTCTTAAGTTAAAGGTCAGGCATCAGAATGTTTTAATAAAAGCAGGCTGACGTCATCATATTGCAGTATGAAAATAGGCAGACAATAGCGTGTTAAAAAAACATACATTTTAGTATGTCCGTTGCCTTTTGGGGGGAGTTGTGCTCTGTTTGGTTTGGGGTTTTTAGTAGAATTGGGGGGTCGGGAAATGGTTTTGTCCAACTTTTGTTTTAGTACATCAACAAAAGCAAAATTACCAAAATACATGTGGTCATATTTTAGACATGACACTATACTTTTGAAATACTTGAATGAGATTCAGAAATCATATTTAATTTCCATTCAATGTAAGGTGAAAAACTGCAGTAAGACTGAGGCTAAAATTTTAATTGAATTAGACAAATGGCTCAAAGCATGAACTGTATATCTGTGGTATCCCACGGTGCTGAGTTTGATGTTTGTCACACTAAAATGTTTCAGATCATCAAACAGATTGAAATATTAGACAAAGACAACACGAGTAAATACAAAATGCAGTTTTCTGAATGAATGTGTTTACTATTAACAGGAAAGAAAATTCAAACCTAGCTCTGCGTGAAAAGCTGATTGCCCATCTTGTTATAACATAGATGAACTGTCTTTGGAAAATCGAGTCTCTAGCCACACACAGACCTGATTACTGCCACACCTGTTCTCAATCAAGAAATCATTCAAATAGGACCTGAATCACAACGTGGAGTAGACGCAGGAACAAGTTTGTTTTTTAAAAAGTTAGAGTGCATCCAGAACCAGGCTTTAAGACTCTGTACAGGTGCAACAAAATCAACCCCAACAGCTACACTTCAGATGGAAATGTGAGAAATGCCTCTTGATATCAGAAGAAAACCATTTTCATTAAATTACTGAGTGAATTTGCAAGGGCATGGACAGGATCACCTCACACAGGAAACACTTAAACCTTGTTGGGAGAAAGAGGTGTATGGGCTCAAACTTCATAAAAACTCATAAATATTTTGTACTTGTACATCAGACTGCGTAGTTATGAACCGAGTTTTGCAACCTTGTAAACCAAAACATCTGAAAATGTTATGTTTGTGCATCTAGACTGTGCGTGTGCAAAAAAGATGTTAAGGTCTATTTACAAATACAAAGCAAAGAAATGTGGGCTCTATCTAATCCAGCGATTTAAGTTACATTTGCTAATGTTTTTGAAGCTTGTAAATAGGTAAGAATAGTTAATAAGTCCACAAAAATGTAAATACAATTCATACTTTCCTTTTTCTCAAGTAACTTGCATGTGCTCCCTCACTGCTAAAGCTTCCATCCAGTTAACAACAGTAGTTAGTGAGGAATAATATCATGGAGGACAATGACAAGTTATTTAGTTACATTAATTTCAATGACTTTTGTTAAGAAACACACAGTGTGATGATGCTTACATTAATTCATTCGACCTTTTTATGTTAAGAATTAGTTGAAACGATGTTTTGTGAACTTTTCCCTCAGAACTGCTGGCTGACACCCACTACTGTGGTTGTCTCAGTGAGCCTGTGTGGAGACAGTGACCAGATAACCAAGCTAATCACACATCATACAAAATACTGGTTGATAAGAAGGCAACATGAAAACATTTTCTAACATCTTTATTTGCTGCTGCTTTCAATTTATTATGATCTGGAAATTAATATTTAATTTTAGACAGTATTACATAAAATACCTTTTAAAAGCTTTTTATGACAAGACAAACAGCCTGGTGACTTCATTTGACAAAGTCGGTCCACTGTGAACTTCAGTTCAACCTGAATTGAAGATGAGCATTCCACATCTGATCACATTCTACAACATCTCGGAAAACTGGCTGGAAATTAAGTCCACTGGAGAGAGCTGCTGAATGAAGAACAAACTAACCAGACAATGCATCTCATAAATGACACGTTACTTCTTGACTGTAGCCTTGAGCATATTACCTTAGCTTGTCTCATATCAGGACAACCACAGACTGAAGTGATAACATTGATAATAACGGCATTAATTACGACATCCTTCGAATTTCATCCACTCTAACAATTACAAAACCCTGGTGTTGAATGGAAAGGCCATGTTTAAAGGGTTAGTGGACTTCCTGAGTTCATAGACCAGCCCTAGTGACAACTAGCTATTTTTCATCCTCATACAGTACTTCATCTATGGGCACATCATGGTTATCAACAGGTACTTTTTCACAAAGCTGCTCTTTGAAGGCCAAGGCAATTGTGTAGGGCTTGCCTCTGGGGTGTTTTTTGCAACGCTCCAGGTAGTTATCATAGAAACCCTTCCCTCGTCCCAGTCGGTTCCTGGCGCGGTCAAAGCCCAGCCCTGGCATCAGAATCAGGTCCAGACCTCCTGGATTGTGCAAGTAGACAGTATAATTACTGTTAAAGTTCTCATTGTGTCTGTACATATACATCCTAACTCAAAAATTCAGTTTTTCCTTCCTACATACAGATTAAACAGGAAGTCCTTGTATGTTCCCCTGACAGATTTATGCCCAAGATAATAAAAGCTCTTGGTCCCCATTCAACATTTGCTAAATCGTCTGTCGGGAAACTTGGGGTAACCCTTGATTCCGGTCTCATGTTGGATGTTTATGTCAAGTCTCTGGTTCAGTTTTGCTTCTATCACGTAAGAAACACTGCCAAATCAAGTCCTGTTGTATCACACACTGAACTGTAGATTGGTATTGATGCATTCAGTTCATCACATCTGGATTACTGTAATTCATATTGATTTTTCTGAGAAAAAACTCCCTCTAGGTTGTTCAAAATGCTGCAGCAATGGACCCTGAACTCACATTTCATTCTAAGATTCTGGTTCTGACTTTTAGAGCTCTTCGTGGACAAGCACCAGCTTACATTATTGTAATTCTACACTCTGTGTCCCTAGCAGGGCCCTGAGATCATGTAATCAGGGCCTACTTGTTACAAGGCTGAGAGCTAAGGTAGACAGAGCTTTTGCCACTGTGGCCCCCAGACTCTAGATTTCCCTTCCCCTAAGCTTGAGATCTGTCGATTCATTAGTCTCTTAAAAAAACAACCAAAAACTAATTTTTTGCGTTTGGTTAACTTTTTGAATCATTACTGAAGACAAATGTAGGCTTTCAGCACACATTGACCCAAACATTTTTTGTTTTAACAGACTTAGTAATTGTTGTTTTGGTTGTTTTTATTGTCTTCTTGTTTTAGTCCCTCTTTTTATTTTATATATTTTATTTTATTGCATCGTAGTTGTGCATCGAATTGCAAAGGGTTCAGTTGCTAAAGTAAATAGTGAAGGAGGTAAAGGACAACCTTTGAAGGCCAACGCCTCTAGGAACGGGGTAAGCAATTTAGTTTTTTTATATACATCAGTTGGTGCAACTTTTTTCCCTGTTTTCATCCTGTTTATGGCTGTTTCTGTTTCTTCCTTGCTAATCACTTGTTACAAGTGGTGCGCATCTCCCTTTTCTATAAAAGCAAAGAAATTATTTTGGTTTTGCCATTTCCATTTCCTGTTTCTATTTCAGTAATGTATAGTTTTGCATAGTACATTCTGCAGAATCAGAATACTTTATTAATCCCGAAGGAAATTAGGGTTACAGCAGGCAGCACGCTAATGGCGCATGCGCACTTACAAAGGAACCTTCTGACCAACTTTACACAAACATCACATTGGGGAGACATGTCAGAGAGGTCGGCTGATAGGAAAAAACAACGAAAATACATAACATAAACATAAATGTCCTGATTTTTAAAAATCTGATATTAGATCTTAATATAATGTTCTGAAATGCCCTGCAAAATAAACTGCGTTACTCAAACCACGTATACTCTGTGGTTTAGAGCAGGATAAACACGTTAGCTTGCAATACTGTGGTGAATTCAAAGTAAAGCACTGTCTTGAACTGGTGTGCAGTGGCTGTGGTGTTCATGGTTCAAGGTTCTTTATTTGTCACATGCATAGTTATACAAGTATAACACACACTGAAATGTAACCTGACACGCTCCTCGACATGTGCAAATATAGTGGGGGGGGGGAAGAACATTATATATATATATGGTATATGTATGGTCAGGGTTAGGTTACATCAAGTGTAACAGAGAATTTGATTTGAAAGTTGAATTTTAGACCACCCACATTCAGTGTAACAATTGGTTAGTATTAAGTTGTGTCTGCCCCTATTGCTCTTATTAATAAAAGTGTCTTGTGTGTGTGCATGCTAACCTGAAGCCAATGCTTCCTCTCTGCTGTCATCTTCCTTAGCAGGTTGTCGGATATTCCAGGAGGTCAGAGGCAGCGTCTCTATGTCCTGCAGACTGTTGACCTTCAACATGTCCATATGACTGCTAGTGCTCTCATATCTAGGAATGAAGCAGCTTTTACCACACTTAAACATGTCCTTGATGATTTCCTGAGTATTTAATTCATCCTTCATACTCAGAAACACAGCAATCCGCTGAGAGGACATGTACTTGGGGTGACTGAACAACTGAAAGAAAATGCAGATGAAGAGAAAATCAAGGTTCTGAATCCTTAATCTTCCATGAGTAAATTAATTTATTAATTTAATTGAAAATACCCTGTAAATCTGAATGCTCAAAAGAATTAAATAAATTAACTAATGTGAAATTATTTTTTAAAACTCAAAAAGCTCAAGTTTATCTAACATTTTCTTACATTTGAGTTAATTCAACGTATTATTTTTGACCAACTTAACTTGTTGGGCCACTCTTTGCGACTTGCAAATAAGGACTTGCTACTATCATTTATATCATTTAATTTTACTTATTTATTTCACTCCTATAGCAGTAATCTTTAGAAGGTTTTTGGGTCTAAGATACACTGCCAGTAAAAAGTTTAGACACTTTTTTCTTTCATTTTTAGGACTATTTACATTGTAGATTCTCACTAAAGTCATCAAAACAGTGAATGAACACATATGGAATTATGTAGTAAAAACAAAAGTGTGAACGCAGATAAATGGCCTACAGAGTTGCAGAATGGGATGAGTTTCACCTTGGGTGTGTTGTCCATTACTATGAGAAAAAATCAGTCCTTGTACAACCAAGAGCTTTGTTTACATTGGCAGCAATAAGTTGGACTTGTTCCAGTGGGTGTTGGACTCCGCCTAGGCTGCCCTTTGTCACTGATTCTGTTCATAATTTTTATAGACAGAATTTCTAGGTGTAGCCAAGCCAGGGCCAAGGCCAGGCTTCCGGGTATCTCCCATTGGGAGGAGGCCCCGGAGCAGACCTCCATGTCAGGTTCCACGTTTTAGCCATTTCTGGATAATGCAGCAGTTTTTCACACAGGTCCATGTAAGTTTGGATCCCCCCCCCCCTTAATAATAAACACCTTTATTACAAACTGCATTTTGTGTTTGTTTGTTGCACAGTGTATTGCTAGATAAAGGTCCAGCTGCTGAATTTTCAGACAGAGAAAGGAGTGAAGGATGTAACGTAAAGACTGCTCAGTGACACTTGATAAACTACCAATTTATCAAGTGTACCAATTAAAATGACCTGGAAGGCCATAATTTTTAAACAGATACTCGATCCGTGTGTAGCGGCAGGTTAGCGGCTCACAGCCACTAAGAAAATCGACTGTAGCTGACATTAGAAATGATTGTGAGCTGTTAGCATGTTCCCCACACTGAGCCACTAAAACAGATCTTTGTGTTACTCCACCTGCTAAATCTGATGACTGTTGTCATTTTCCTGTTTAGGTGTGGAAGCAAAGTCACCCCCAACTATTTTTTTCTATTCCCTTATTGCTTGTGTCATAAATAAACGTTTCAAAATAAGTACATTCATTAGCATTAGAATTTAGATTTACATAACAGTTCTATTTTCTTATAAACATTATTTTTGTTTTACAGTAATATATGAGAAGGTCTAGCTACCAGTGCGTGAAAGTAGTTGGTGGAAGTGTCCTTTTTAAACTTTCTTACTTTTGTACATTTCAGAGCTTGCACCTTTTCACTTTTACTTCAGTAAAGACGTTGAATAAGTACTTCAGCTTTTGCTGGAATCATTTTTTAACACTAGCATCTTTACTTCTACTTAAGTACAGCATGTCTGTGCTTTTGCCACATCTGTATACACATGTTTTTGCATATATGTAAAAATGGCAATCTTCTTTTTCGGCGAAGTCTTTATAATACTCGCAGAAATGTTAGAATCTGGGGATGCAACATCTGAGACACACAGACTGGTTTCCATGAACATTTCCTTACCTTCTGTGAAACGACCAGAGACTGCCGTCGTTTCTCGTCGTCCGTCACTGTGGCAACCCGTCGCTTTACTTCTTTCCTCAGGGCTTGCTTTGCTGCTCGCAATGCGGCCATTCTAACATTTAATTAAGCCAAAGGAAAAGAGATGATTTACATTGCGTTTGAGCACGTCTACTGGCAAAACCTTTGGTGCCGAGTTGTGTAACAGGCGGGATTTCGACATCTATTCTGCTTCATGCAACTGTCCCAACATTAAACACTAACAGGCTTATCAACACAAGACTGGCACTGTGACGAGTAAACGAGGTAAAATCAGGACGGCCCTGAACCGTAAAAGATCCGTAAACGTTACAGTAAAGCTGTGGTGGACACCACTACCGAACATGTTTCTTCGTTTGTATTTTAAACGTACTTCGTCCTCGTTTTTGCCACGTTGCTGCCCCCACGAGTGTTGGAATGTCATCATCACTGCGTTTTTTTATACTTACAGTTAAACAGTGACGACGTATAAGGGTGCGCGCGCATACTTCTGATGACGTAGCCACTATCGACTAGGGCCGTTTTTTTTTAATGAACTTTATTTAGAACAATAACAATGACAATCTCAAAGAGACAAGCCACAAATCAGAACAGAATCACATCTCCTGTACACCACGATGACATCGACAATAACTGAAAGTAAACATACATACATACACACACATATATATACATATATATGCATATACACATGCATACATACACATCCATATTCACACATCTACATAATAATAAAATAAAAAGACGAATAACCAATACAAAAATAAATAACAATAAAAAAAGAATGAAAAACAAGGAACAGAAATAAAGACGACAAGGGGGATCATAAAATCTCTAAAAGTGAGGTTCCATAAACAAGACACATAACTTAAATAAGGGGCTAAGAAAAATCAAACTCTTCTAAAAATCTATGCAATTTGATTGCTTGGGGCTGACTAGGGCCGTTTGTTTGTTTGTTTGTTTTTTTCCAAAATATTAAACTTTATTAAGAAACAGTATACAGAACATGTATACAATCAGAACAAAATTAACATATGCCAGGGGGTGTAATACAAAGAATTACAAACATTCAAATAATTTGTAATTACTACAAATAGTAATAGTTTTCATAGCCTTTTTGTTAAGTGATCCACTAATCAATTTTATGTAACATAAAACATCATTATAGTAATGTTTAAAATGAGGTTTTTTGTTACTGTATTTGCATTTGTGAAAATAAAATTTAGCTAAGATAACTAACAAGTTTATTATAAAGTAAACATCTTCTTTTTTTTGCCTTCGAAAGAAACAAAATACAACATTTTCCCGTTTCACAGTAAAGTCATTATAGAGATGTCCAGCAATGAATCTACTGAAGTCTTTCCAAAATGTTCTAGCGTATGAACAGATCCAGAAGAGGTGCTGCAGTCTCAGGATGGCTTCCACAAAATCCACAGCTCACATTTATGTCCCTTTTGAACTTCGTCATGTAATGATTAGCAGGATAAAATTCATGCAGTATTTTAAATGGGACTTCCTTCACTTTATTCGTCACCAGATACTTGTTAGGAATTGTCCATACTCTTTTCCAGTTAATGTCACTGACAAAGAAATTCCAGTAAGAGACCACATGTGGGACAGTTAGAGATTCTGTCCTGAACATTCTTATTACTTTTACTGTGGTTTGTTAGACAGATTCTTCCTATGTGTGAATCTAAAGGGTTGGGGAGAGAAACAGATGATATGCAAGGTTGAATACCTTTAAAAAGCATTATAATACCCGTAGGTATTGCATCAAATAATATGGCATATTCTTTGGGTGTGGCTGGAAATTTATAGGTGTTTAAGAATTCTGAGTGACTAGGGCCGTTTGTATTTGCCTTCTCGTGGACTTGTGATACGTCATCAGTCGCGGACCAAGTACTGTTCCAGAATGCGTCAAGTAGCCAAGTACGCTCAAAATTCCCGGATGTGCTCTCGCTATCATTTCATTTGTTTGTTCATTTTCAGGCACAACAAATACCTATATTGAACATAAAATGCACAAAACAAAAAACAAAAATTGCCTGCTATGTGTTCTCCCATTCTGTCGAGCACGCTTCGGTGCTGATTGGTGTAGACTTGATGCAGTCAAATATCCCAGAATGCATTTCGTCCAAAACGGAAACGCGGCAATGGCGGAGGAGAGTGATAAAGGCTGAATTCGTCCTTTATTACCTTTTTTTCTTCTTGGTGCTTATTGGCATTTAACAAACAATGAATTGGTATATTACTGCCACCAACTAGAGTGGAGTGTGGACTGGATGTCGCATAAGGATTAGATCCAATCATACAAATGTGTTTGTCTTAAGTATTGTGTGATAACTTTTATTTCTTGAGTTATTTCCAAGCAACTCAGTTAAATCTAGTTTCAGTTTAATTCTATTTAGGCTTTGAACCAGTTGTCTTCTTTTTTCCTCATGCCTCTCGACAGTGTAGTATAGCATGCTGTACTGTCTCATTATCTCCACAATACACAGCACATTTTCAAGTGCAATGGTTCCCTAAAATAAATAGTGTGCTGTTTAGCCAGGTGTGCCCAAAGCGGTCTCTCTCTTTATCAGTTGTCATGTGTAGGTCCCCACCCTCCTCACCTGTGGATCGACACCCACCTGTTTCTGACAAGCAGTCACTACCCCCTACTTAAGACAGTGGCCGAGGGTCATTCCTCGCTGGATTGCTGACCTACCTCATTAGTGAATCACCAGCTCATCTCAGTATTTTCTGACAAGCTAATAAGCGAGTTATTGTGAGCGATAACTCAATTTATAAAGTAATACATACAGAGAAAAGACTGCTGTATTTACTGTAGCACACAGGTTTCCAGCTGTTTTAAGCCGCATGATACCTGCTGAGAACACCTGAGACCCAGCACATTGTTTTCAAAACCCCCACTGGCTTTCAACACTCAGTGGAAATTAAACATTATTGCTGACAAATAATGTTTGGTTTATTTCAGTATTTTATTTGATTCCGAGCAAATCGGTTATAGCCAAGATTAAAGTTAGTTTTATTGAACCCTAATGTCTCACTCAAGAGTTGTCGGTAAATTTGGAAATTAATCTTTGCTCATCCTAACTGCTTGGTGTAGTAATGTGCTATTCTTATTTTAACAATTTATTAAAGCTAACATTGAAAATATTTTAATCCAGGAGCAAAGTTCGAGCATTTTCACCAGAAACAGAAACATCTGGTCAAGCATGATGTTGTTGTACATGGAAATTAAAAAAAAAAAAAAAAGGGGGGGGGGGGGGAGGGAGTAATATTAACTCCATTCTAAACATTAGCTGTCTGTACATTTTTGGAGTCTATTACAAATAATAATAATAATAATAATAATAATAATTCTAACATCCACCATGTTATAAAAACTCTGTTAAAGGAGAGTTCCATTGTACCATGTGAAACTAACTTAACATCAAAACATCAACCACTTAACAAACTCTGAAAGCTTTTGAGTTTATTTGTCTCCTCTCATAAGGAAAATGAACCCAACAATTTGCTGGGACTCAGTTGGATAGCTCATTTTACAATGTATTTTAATAGAGAGAATCTTCCTTCAACCTACTCTTTCAGTTCTAAGTGCTTGCAGATGCGCTACAGACAGCATTTAAAACATCAGCAAACATTGAGCTTTTGAGTATGGAAGAGGATTAGGGGCACAAAAAGAAAAAAAGTGGGCATGTCTTTTTTTCTTCTTTTCCAAGAACTCTGAGATTAAAATCAGAATTCTGAGAAAAAAAAAAATTCTGGGGAAAAAGTCAGAATTCAGACTTTTTCTCAGAATTCTGGAAAAGAAACAAAAAACAAAGACTTTTTTTCCAGTGGCCCTAATCCTTTTCTATAATTGAGCCTTTAATCAGCTTTTACAGTTTTTCCCAATTGTTTACACACATTTTTTGAAAGCATGCCTCACTACACACAAATCAAAAAAACACACAAAATGGGCAAAACCCTTCAATTGTCCTGCAAAATGAAACTCTACATTCAAAACAATGTAATTTCTTCTTACAAGAAGTCTAAGACCAGGCAACAAAATAAGTTTGACTTGTTGTACGTCGGAAACCACAGCAAAATACGGAGAGTGTCCTCAACAGCCAGAAGAGAGGAGGATATGATACCGAGGATGTGGACAACTGGGTGAAGAATTTGTCTGACAGACAGATCACCCAAACAGAGAAAAACATCCTTGCTAAAGGGTTGAATTTTGCTGTCACGCTGAGACAAATCCCGCTAGTGGACCTGATCACAGCCACAGAAACAGCAATTTGAAATAACAATATTGCAGAAGTGGAAGCAGAGCAACTACGGACGAAAGTTTTAGCCTGTCTCAGCAATGCAAAGCCCCCAGCGTCCAACATCACCATGGAGGAGAGGAAGGCACTCACATCACTTAGTGATGACAACAACATTATCATCCTTCTGGCGGACAAGGGTAGGTGCACAGTATTGCTAAACCAAAAAGACTATCATGAGAACCACCTGTCCTCAGACATCCTGGTGAACTTCTATCGTTGCACCATCGAGAGCATCCTGACCAACTGTATAACAGTCTGGTACGGGAACTGCTCTGCCTCGGACCGGAAGGCGTTGCAGAGGGTCGTGAAAACTGCCCAGCGCATCGCCGGAGCACCACTTCCTGCCATAAAAGACATCTACAGGAAGCGGTGTCTGAAAAGGGCTGGGAAAATCATCAAAGACCCCAGTCACCCATCACATGGACTCTTCACCCTCCTGCCCTCTGGGAGGCGCCACAGGAGCCTCCGGACTAAGACCACCAGGTACCGGAACAGCTTCTTCCCCACAGCTGTCAGACTCCTGAACTCTGCCTCCTGACATCTGACCCACGTTAAAACATGGACTGAACATACACACACCCACAATGGACAACTGTACCCTCAAACACACAATAATAACATGGACTGAACCACCACTCACAACCACCAGCACTTTATATAGCCTCTGTAGAAACTATCTACACCCTCACTTATCTTAACTGCACTACTGTATAGCTCTGTGTAAATAGTCATTCTGTACATTCGATAATCTTTAATCCTACAACTGTTTACAACTTGCATAGTTCCCATTTCTGTATAGCTGTATATCTCAGATTCTGTAAAGTTATTTATTTCATATTCTGTATAGTTTTTCATATTTATATCCTGTTCATAGCCTGTACATAGCTTGTACTCACTACAGCCTGTACATACTTATAGTTATAGAATATTCACAACATACTTCATACCGTGTACATTATAACATACCATAATAGACCCATTTCTGTAATATACTCACATATCTATATTATAATATATATTGTAATATATCTATATCACTAAAGCACTTCTGGATGGATGCAAACTGCATTTCGTTGCCCTGTACCTGTGCATGTGCAATGACAATAAAGTTGAATTCTATTCTATTCTATTCTATTCTATTCTAAAATACTTATGAGCCCCCGAAACGAGACCCAGGAAGTGGCTACAAGAAGAGGGTGAGAGACTGTCTGAAGCAGTTAGACCAAGACAAGGCTATCAACCGGACCTCATACCACAGGCTATATCCAGGGGGGTCTACACCAAGTCTGAAAGGTTTACCAAAGTTACATAAACAGGGTGCACCTTTAAGACCGATTGTCTGTATGATCAACTCTGTCACCTATAACATCTCCAAGTTTCTGGCTTCAATCCTCAGCCTGTCACGGTCCTGGGTCTTATGACCCAGTGTTTTGAGTTTCAGTTCTTTTGATGCTGTTAGTGTATGTTCTAGCTTATTATGTTTCCTATGTGCATCTGTTTATCAGTTCCCCCTTGTATTGTCATACCCAGTGAAGTCTCCCTTGCCCTTCGCTTCGTGTGTTTCTTATCTATGTGTCTTATGCTGTCAGGTCTGCGTTTCATTAGATTTCCTGTTTTATTTTGAAGGGTTCCTGTGTCCCTAGGTTCAATGTTGTTAATGTTACGCTCCCCTTGTCACGTCGTTATGTTCATGTGTGTCAGCTGTTTCCCCATGTGTTCCCACTTTCCTCATTATCCTCCTGTGTGTATTTAGTCCGCGTGCTTTCAGTCATTCCTGGTCAGGTCGTACTGTCACAGTCTGGCTGGGGCAGACTGTATGTGTTGCAAAAGAGGACTCAAAAACGCAGACCAAAACGTGGCGTGGATTAACAAAAACAAGCCGTTTATTGAGGCTAGCAACGAGGGTACAAATAATAGGGCATTGGTGAACACTAAACACTAACCTAAACTGGGTGAACTAAAACTAAACATGAAAAACCTTAAGCATAGTGAACTGACAGAGATACCTGGAGATGAGACATGGATGAGCAGACGACCTGACCAGGAATGACTGAAAGCACGCGGACTAAATACACACAGGAGGATAATGAGGAAAGTGGGAACACATGGGGAAACAGCTGACACACATGAACATAACGACGTGACAAGGGGAGCGTAACATTAACAACATCGAACCTAGGGACACAGGAACCCTTCAAAATAAAACAGGAAATCTAATGAAACGCAGACCTGACAGCATAAGACACATAGATAAGAAACACACGAAGCGAAGGGCAAGGGAGACTTCACTGGGTATGACAATACAAGGGGGAACTGATAAACAGATGCACATAGGAAACATAATAAGCTAGAACATACACTAACAGCATCAAAAGAACTGAAACTCAAAACACTGGGTCATAAGACCCAGGACCGTGACACAACCCGCTGGTGGGCAACTCTGAGCACCACATCCAGAACACCCTGGATTTTGTTGGGAAGGTGAGAGATGTCATTATGGAGGCAGATGAAACCATGGTCTCGTACGACGTTACATCTCTCTTCACTTGCATCCCAGTCATGGAAGTGTTGGAGGTAGTTCGTAAGAGATTACAGGATGACACCAACCTCAGCAACAGGACCACTCTCAGCACCGACCAAGTGTGTTTGAACTGTGTCTTCATTCCACCTACTTCACATACAAGGGTCAGTTCTACAGGCAGAAACATGGGTGTGCCGTGGGCTCCCCAGTTTCACCCATCGTGGCCAATTTGTACATGGAGGAAGTGGAAAAGAGGGCTTTGCTATCCTCCCCTGGAACACCACCAAGTCATTGGTTCAGGTATGTGGATGACACCGGGGTGAAAATCAAATCTCATACCACAATTCACGGATCACATTAACTCGGTGGACCGACACATCAAATTCACCAGGGAGGATATGAAAAGAGGCAGGTTAGCCTTCTTAGACTGTGAGATTTCCATCAGTAGTGGGGGACATCTAAAAGCTGATGTGTACAGGAAACCTACGGATACGAATCAGTATCTAAGGTTTGACTCTCATCATCCACTGGAGCACAAACTGGGCGTCATCAGGACGCTACAACACAGAGCAAACACCATCCCCACTGACACAGCAGCCAGGGAGGCAGAAGAACATCAAGAAGGCCCTGAGTAAATGTGGTTATCCCAGCTGGACTTTTGTCAAAGCTGGGAAGGCACCTGAAGAAAGCTCCAGCTGATCCAGGAGAGAAGGACAACCGCCGCCCAAGTGAAAACCTGTAGTGATCCTGTATATGTCAGGACTATAGGAGCAGCTGAGACACATTTTTTCTAAACACCAGGTCTCTGTGGCTTTTAAACCCCAAAACACGCTGCACCAAAAACTGGTGCACCCCAAGGATCGGGTCCCCGACACAAACAGAGTAACATAGTGTACGCTGTTAAGTGCAGGAGGAGTGCCAGGATTTATACGTCGGGGAAACCAAACAACCTCTGGCTACAACACAGAAGAGTCACCTGCAGTCTATCTACACCTACAGGCCAGTGGACACTCTTTCAATGATGAGGATGTAACATCCTGGACAGGGAGGAACGCTGGTTTGAGGGCGGAGTCAAGGAGGCCATTTACGTGAAAAGGGAAAGACCATCTCTGAATGGAGGAGGGGCCTAAGGGTACATCTGTCACCATCTTACAATGCTGTGATTGCAGCCATTCCCCAACTCTCTGTGAATGGGACTCATGGCCATTGATCAGTGGGCTTTGTTGATCAGTGGTCATGAGAATTTGCATAACTATGAATAAGGAACTGACCTCTCAGCCCATTGTTCCTTCATTCGCTGGTTTCAGTCATTATGCAAATGTACTGTTTATAAGGGTGAAACCTGCAGTCAGCTGAGACTGAAGACGTCACCTGATGATGATGATGAAATGTTTCTCCCACTGAAAACGCTGCGTCCAGATGAACAGAACCAACTTTTGGAGAATGTAATTTCTTCTCAAAATGGTATTTTGTTTTCAAATGACACACACAACCCATCACCAGTTGAACACTGATGTGCTTAATGTAAAATACTATGACCATTTCTTCTCCAGTCATCATAATGACTACTGTAAGCCTTTTTTTGTTTTGTGTTACACTTACTACAGACAGTACAGTGGCCTGTCAAACAATGGGGAAAAACTGTGAAAGTAGAGATGGTGTCAGTCTCACAAATCCAAACTGAAAGCTACAATAACCCAGTTTTATCTGAATTTGAAAGCAGGAAATTAGAGATCATCCAGATTTGACAAAACAAATAGAGCAGGAAGTTGTTTTTAACACCCTCCACCCCCAAAAAGGGCAAAGTCTAGTAGGATTTGCTGTTAGCTGAACTCAGAGTTGGAGTCAGAGCAATTTCCCTGAAAAAGTATTAATGAACTTAAAGGCAGAAACTCATCATTTTATTTTCATTCTGAATGAGATTTTTCAAATCAAGTAATATTTTTTTCAGAAACTCATTGTGCCACCTGAGTGGGTCAACTGAGCCACAGGTTGCAGAAATGATCCCCGGCTCCTGCAATAGATTTAAATATCTCGCCCAAGGATACTTAAAACCCTTATTTACCCCATTGCTTACTGCATGTGTGAGAAAGTTAGGAAAAGAGCTTTTAAAAACACTGTATATGTGTGAGATCAGGTAAATGAAATGTGTCCTAGAATTATATAGAATATATAGAATTAAATAGTTTTGAAATGAAAAACAGTGACAATAAAATAATAATAATAATTCTCTTACACAATGTGGATAATGTAAGAGTAAACTTTATCAGATTTTTTTCTTTTGCACTTGGAAAGCCCATTGGCTCCTGACATTATACAGTAACACTGATATGCAGCTGATCAGCCAGGTAATCTTCAATGTCCAGAAATTTAATTTAACAAGTTTGCTGATGCTCTCTTGAACAATACAGAACACTATGAATACTATAGTCAACAAATGTCAAAAAACAGTCCAGGGTACAGATGTGACAGCGATATGATTAGAGCTACAGCACAAAACAAACTTGATGGGCAGAGGAAGAGGAGAATGAAGTACAGGACGTATCAATACTTGTTTTTGTTGTAGTATAAAACTGTATCGCCTGCTTTAAGGGTCATCCTTTTTGTGGAGCAGACTGCTGGTTCACATCAAGGTCCAGCACATTGTAAGTTATAATTTCAACTGCTGAAGCGAATTCCATCTTTTAAAAGATGTACTTCCTTTAAGAAAAGAAAACGAACACAACAGTTTATGGACAAATTCTGGTTTGGGGTGAAATTGTGACAAATGTGACAATGACAATTCCTCACAACTGGGTTTTGACCATATAAATAAAAAAAAAAGCTTTTTCATTTTGCTGTCTAAAACCTATAACACTTTTTATTTTTTTTAGTCACTGGAGAAACAGCAACAAGTAGCACGATGCTTCTCTTTGGCCTCATGGTGGCATTGTTGTCTTACTGTCACGCTGAATAAGAACCAGATGTTAAAAAAAAAGACAGATGACAAATAAAATTAAAGAAGTAAAACATCAGTCCCAAACAAACTATTTCAGTTCCCCTGAGTTACTAATGCACACATGCTTCAAAACTCATCTGCTTTTCTGTAACTTGCCTCTTTCAGACAGTGAACTTGCTGCTTATGTTTCCAGGAAGACCATGACATCTGAAAAGCTGATAGAGGCAACAAGGATGCTACTTTTTCCCTACAGCTCATCTTGTAAACTTACACTAAAATGTTGTTATGACCATAATCAGGTGACTGTGGGATTTCTCTGTGTTTTGAATGAATACCTAACATGCTAGGATTCGAAGTTGACAGTTGTCAAAGTTGATTTGGTCAGTGACAGTTACTGCAGTTATCAACCCAAGTTTAAGCATCATTCCAAGTGTTAGTGGGAGTGGTTTGTTTGGTTGTTTTCTTTTTTTTCACTTTGGAATGGAAACAAACAGGTTTCATTTTGGTAGAAAAGAAAAAATGTGATACAAATGTGCTCATTATCAGCATTCTATTCATGCTTTCTAAAAACACAGTACCAGTACAATAAAAAAAAGTTGAATATGGGAATCATTTTAAAACTTTTTTTGTTATAATGCAATCTTTGTGTGGTTGACCAAAGCAGGTATTGCAAAGTCTAATAGAAAACTGGATTGTAATAGATACATTTAAGAAGGGAAAATAATTAACTTAAATCTGAAAACATCTAAACCTGGTCATGTGTTCGTGTTGAAGTTGTTTTCAGACATAAATACAGCTCTGAATCTTCAATTTTTCAGCTCCCTGCTTCTTCCCTGATTTCTGTTTTTGTTCTGCATTCGATATGCTGTCTTAACACTATCCTAAACTGGTTTTTATTCGGCTATTCCTAATGTATTCTGCATGTAAGAAAGGTAAAATTGTGGAACTTGATTCTCCTGATATTCTCCAGATTTTTTGTTTTAAAATAGCTTTAAACACATTTACAGCACGATTTTGCAGAGGTGCTCTGTGTAAGAGTCTGTTTTGCTCACATGAGGCATGTTTCAAACTCGAATTCTGTTGCATAGTCAGAGCTTTTTGAGTTTCAAAATCTGAAAACAATGTTTAAGTGTAGCTTTCTTGTCTGTGGAGGGCAACAGTTGGGCTGTGTTACTTAATGCATGTATATGTGATATGTTTGGCTCGCTGGACTTTTTTGATAAGCAAAACACAAAGTCTATTTCAGGATTATTCTCCTGTACTCAGAGTCGTGAATACGAGTCAGCACACAGTCTTTGACCAGCAGATGTTCTCTGGTGGAGATAAGGATCTAGACCCTCCGTTCTTGTCATACTTCTTATCAGCCACCAGTGATCCGGCAGGCTTGTGCCTTTGTTCAACTTCATCCTGTGTTGAGCTGCTTTCGTCCCCATCTTCCTCTTCATTGTCACTTCTTTCATCTTTGGTTAGCTGAATGAAATGATTACAGTAAAAATACAGAATGAAAAACATGATGGGAAAATCAACAGAAAAGGAGACTGTATTTAGAAAAAAGCCGCCAAAGAGGACAAAATGTCTACTTGAAAGCAGATTTGAAATCTGAGATGCAGCAGAGAACTCTGGGTAGCAGTTTGGCTTCCTTTCAATGTAAAACACAAAGCTTTGTTGAGCATTTTGAAGCCTGGACATTAACATTTTGCTCATCACAATGCAGGTTTTTTAACAACGTAGTGACATATTTGGACGAAATGATGCATTTTAAAGTTACCACGTAAGAGTGATCTGCATTTATAGGATGCAAAGAACCACATACCTGCTATTTAAAAGATCCATTTTTGCTAGGCGTGTTGGTTTGAGTTACTAACTAACCTTTTGAACCATGTTTGTGGTATGTTTGGAGTATTTCATTGAAAATTGCATGTTTTATTAGCTTTCTTACATCACTGGGAAACTAGGTCAGTAAGGTACTTAAAACCTATGGTCTGGCCTTTACCTGAGTTCTTGAAGGCTCTGGATGTTGTAGGGCTGTCTTGGTTGACATGCCTCTGCAACATCGCAGAGTTTGTTCATTAGTCAAACTTTGAACGCAGGGTACATGTTTTAATTCTGGTTGGGGAACACTGGGCCAGCTCTTTATCATCTCAAGGACGTTCGAGTTTGCCCACCCAGTCCACATGTATTTTATGGCCCTCTGAGTATCCTGTGGGTGTTCTTTAGGAGTGTGGGGTGTAAAGAGAGACGTGGATAAATACTGTCACAGCAGACTTACTGTGCCAAACATAAATTTCCTGATCATGCGTAGAATGAGGTAGGCCCAGAAAATGTGCAGACAAAGCAGGACCACCAGCATTGTGTTGAAGAAGTAGTAACCAAAGAAGGCAGGGTAATAGAGAACAGGGTAGACCCAAGTACAGTGGATCAGCCTGAAACACAAGCATATCAAAAATGTAAAAATCTGTTACATACTAAATGTAATACATGTATAGGAAATCTGCTTGAGTATGAATGAACAAAGACCAATAAACTTAGTTCACTGGTTACTTTAGACTTAATTTGAAGAAAAAAAACACACAACTTAAGTCTTATTTATCGGCTTACCAAAATGGAAAGATGATCAGTCGTGTTACCATGAACACTATGGCAAACAAAACAAAGAGAGTTTTGCAGGTTTTCTCCCATTTGGCATAGTTGAATAATTTGGCAGACTAAAAGAAAAATGAGTTTTACCATTAATTAACAACACACATATACACACAGCAGGTTTTATGTAGGATAAAGACCCAGTAAGTCCCAACAATCAGTTGACCCGCATGAGAAGGCACTTGGTGACAGCGAAGGAAAAACTCCCTTTTCACAGGAAGAAACCTCTGGCAGAACCAGGTCAGCCATCTCCCACGACTGGTGGAGAGTGAAAAGGGTTCAGTGAAGTAGAAACACTTCCATCATATTCTAGATCTCAAATATTTTCTTTTCTTTAATATGTGACACACCACAAAGTAACAGAAACAGGTATTGGCACTTTGCATGTTTTATCTGCTTTCTGACAATTCACAAGAGAAAACTTCAAAAAGTGTATTTTTGAAAAATATCACCATGTGGTCATTGTTCAGAATACGTTACTGCTTAGGTGAGGTCTCATTTTTACCCATGCTGCTCGTTTTTGAGCTAAGATTCCTTTTGTGTCACAACTATTTTCATTTACCTGCAATACCAGGTGGATTTATTTTGAACTGTAAGCAGTGTCCAGTTACTAAAGGTTAATCTATACCTTCATGTGGCCACCAAACATGTGGCCGAGACTGACCTCTAGGAAAACATCGGAAGCATCATGGATAAGCATAACCAGTGTTCCTACACGGATGTAGTTGGCACACCAGGAAAAGGATAAGAGGACCAGAGTGGCCAAGTGGTGGATGATTTGCTCCTTAAAGTCCTGATGGAGATAAGAAACACACAAAAACACACAAAGAAAACTCCAATCAACACAGGGAGTACTGTTTCATCACAAATCATGTTTGCATATTAAAAAAAGGTACATGTTGTTAAATGACAGAAGGACAAGAAAAGCAAAGAGAGAGAGAGAGAAATACAGAAAGTCATGACGCAGAAAACAGCGCTGACTCTGCCAAGTTAAAATAAATAAATAAATAAACATTTCTAACGTTATTTACACTTTTCATAATAGTGGAACAAGTTTCAGAATGCATCAATTATAATAATACCATTAAATATGTACATATATTTATTAGTTTCAGATGTAGCCATTCTTGTATTTTGCTTGTTTACATTATTGTATTTTGCACAACTCTGTTGCTTGTGAAGCTCGCACACAAGAATTTCACTCACATGTGCTGTACCAATGTACCTGCACATGTGATGTGACAATAAAAGTGATTTGATTTGATTTTGATTTGATTTGAAATATAAAAAATACCATAAAAGACAGGAAGAACTTTTTCCCCATTTCCTGCATTCTAATAGTTATCTTTGTACACTCCAACAGAATCTAATTAACAGGAGGCAAGGTTATTATCGTTAACGAAAACTAACGAAATAACAACTAGAACGAATCATTTTCGTTATCGGAAATAAAAATAAAAACAAGACTTTGCAAAAAAATGAAAACCAACTAAAACTGTCATGAGTGTTCACAAAACTAACTAAAATTAACTAAATTTATAGCGAAAATGTGTTTAGTTTTCATTGATGTGTGCGTGTCCTACAATAGTCAAGGGTGAAAATGAAGTGTAGTTTTCAGGGTTTTTTCTTGCTGTGTCACATTATGCCAGCAGGTGTCAGCACGTTAGTCGAATCCAATTTGGGATTACTTTGAATATGACTGTGTTTTGGATAAAGCAAGTGTCTTGTAGTGGAAAGAGACAAATTATGAGGGACATTTCTAAAGGGGAAAAAATCCCACAAATCTTAAAGTGCACTTGAAAAGCTCACACATATATACAATAAAAATTCATTAATTAATTAATTAATTTTAAAAAAAAAAGAAAAAAAAAGCTCGCACAAGAAGGCTAACCTAGCTTACCTTGAGAAGGTAAGGGAGCACACTCAACCCTCATCCCCAGAAACAGAAGCTAACCCCGGGCAAGGCAGCGTGATGCATCCCGAGACAACTCCACAAAAAACATTAATGCAGTGGTTGCAACAGCGAGCCGATGGCTGCTGGTTGGTCAATTTGCAGGAACATCACAAGCGAGAGGAAGCGTTGATGAATATGTTTATTGAGACGGGGACATCTACACAACTGTGTGAGTCAGTTGCCTTCAAAAAGTTTAGCAATTCACTTGAACCAAAATTACGAACACCTGGTGCTGCAAAAGTTAATAGTCTCATTGGGGCCAAGATTTATCTTTTATAGTTGCCTGCTATCAATGGTTGTTCATCTGGCCTATTTTTTTTTTTTTAAGAACCCAGAGGTTCCCCATAGGTGGGAATGTGAGTTGTCTGTCTCTGCGTGTTAGCCCTGCGACCTGTCCAGGGTGCAGGGTATGGCAGCTGGAATAGCAACATACCCAAGGATGAGCAGAAGAGCATGACTGATATGATGAAACTGGGATTTTGTTACACTTAAATGTTGCAAACAACTAAAAAAAAAAAAAAAAAAAAAACTAAACTAGCAAACAAATGGTAAAAACTAATTAAAACTGATATAAATTTGAAAATCTGAAGTCAAAACTAAATAAAAATAAAAACTAATGAAAATTGCAAAACTATTAAAACCCTGTCAGGAGGTTTCATGTATTAGAAAGAAAGGGAAACTTCTTCACATGCCTGATCACAATAGGTTAAACATGTTTTATTTTGTTTTGTTTTTTTATCTTTCTCTACAACAGGTAGCATTGATAAGACAACTCATAAGTCTTCAGAAGGGCTATAGTGTGTACTGGAAAGAAAGGGACCAAGCACCTTAAAGGTAATAAAATTAGATTGAATAGATGCTTGGACTGTTTTCTTTGCCATGTTGCTATGACTGATCAGTTAAAGTAGCTCTGCACCCAAAATGCCAAGATTATATCAGTCCATCAGTGTGGCTGGATATCTGTTCTCACCAAGCCTGCTGTTTCTATGAAGGATAGCATCTTATTTTCAGTTGAAGTGAACTCTTTAAAATGCAGACAGTAAGACACAGACAGTAAGGTTTAATTGTTTGTTTAGCTTTCATGTATGCCCACTCTCTTCTGTAAGATTTTCCTTTCTCTCACGATCATTTCTTAGTACTACGTATGTTCATTTTGTACAGATAGCGATTCAAATAATTCCATTAGAATGTCAGTTAAACATCTGGAATATTGATTTGGTCAGTAAGGTAGTAAATGGGGTTGTTAATCAGTTTTAGCTTCTTCGGTTTCAAGAGGAGCAACAATGAGACAACCTCCAAAACAATTCAATTCAATAAAACTTTATTGATCCTGAAGGTTGACCCCGAAGGAAATGAGTAAGCAATGGTATTACAAGTGGAGGCTACTGACATTTTTCCCTCCACATCTGTTCGGATTGTTTTTTCACTGCTACTTCCTTTTGGCTAGGATAAGTATCACTACTGGTAGCATGATGCAATACCTGGACCCTACAGAGGTTGCACAGATATTTCAACTCATCCAGGATGGCTCATCAATATGTACCATTGGCAGAAGGTTTGCTGTATCTCCTAGCAAAGTCTCAAGAGAGGAGATACTAGGAGATAGGCTGTTACTCTAGGAGCCCTGGTAGAAGGTCTTCAACCATCAGGAGGTCCAGTATCTGCTCTTTTGTGCAGGGAGCATGAAGAGCATTGCCAGAGTCCAACAAAATGACCCCCAGCAGGCCACTTGTGTGTGTCTCTGACCAGACAATCAGAACCAAACTTCATGAGGGTGGCCTGAAGGCCCTGTGCTCACTGCCCAGCACCATGGTGCTCGATTGGCATTCACCATACAATACAAGAATTGGAAGGTCCTGCACTGGTGCCCAGTGTTTTTCACAGATTAGAGCAGGTTCATGTGACAGACATGAATGGGTCTGGAGAAGCAGTGGAGAACACTACCTGAGCTACCTGTAACATCGTTCAGTATGACTGGTTTGCTGGTGGATCAGTGATCGTGTGGGGAGGAATATCCATGGAGAGACAAACAGACCTCTACAGGCTAAACGGTAAATGGACTAGTTCTTATATAGCACTTTACTACTCTGTCTGAGCACACAAAATGTTTCATGCAACTTGCCTCATTTATCAATTGACACCTATTTATACAAGCACTTTTTTCTATGCTTTATTTCTCCACAGAAGTGCTTTCTATCTAACATTCACACACATTCATACTCATGTGGATGCATCGGAGAGCAACCTAGGGTTAGTGTCTTGCCCAAGTATACTTGGCTTGGCAGACTGGAGCAGCCATCGATCAAACCACCAAACTTCCAAACCTCCCATACCTCCTGAACTAAGTCATGGTGCAGTAGGCCCTGGGTTCCTCCTTGTGCATGACAATGCCTGGCCTCAAATGGTGAGAGTATGCAGACAGTGCCTGAAGGATCGAGGAATTGATACCACTGACTGGCTCCCATGCTTGCCTGACCTAAGTCCAATAGAACACCTTTGAGGCATTATGTTTCAGTTTATCCAACACTGCCAGGTTGCACCTCATGGAGGAGCTGAGTGATACCCAGGTATGGGTGAGGTCTTCTGGTTAGGTCAGTCTTCTAGTGAAACAGGTGTTTGAAGAGGAGTGGGAAGAAATAACACTTATGTACTCCCACCCCCTTCAGATATTTATAGTTCAGTCATGTAGCTGAGCAGCTGCTTCCTGAGTATATGTAATACATTATATAACAATGATAATTTACCACACGAGAAATATCTATATTGAAAAGACCTCTTGTAGCTTAATGCTGCCCTCATCCCTGTACTGCATAAAAACCACATCTTTATACACTGATTTAAATTTGTGGACATTTGGACATTGCTTGTGCTTAACCTCACACACAGACACACAAAAACCTTTCCTAGTAGTTCTCACCACAACTCATAGCCCCACTGCAGAGAGAGAAGTGTAATATATAAAACTGTAACAATACAACTGAGCGTAAGGCAGACAAGACAAGAGATTATCAGAATAAAACAGGAAACAGAAAGTGAACTTGTGACACCAAGAAAAGATTGACTACAAAGGAGACGCTGATGGCAAGACACATGGATGAGATTAGGAATAACAAAAACCAGAAACTAGAAATAAGCGCAGACCCAACAGAGAAAACTAAACTATACAGAGTTAGCACTTAAGTCATCTCTTAGATGCAGCAGAAAGAATCGCGAGTCCACAACAAACTCAAAGATCCAGAGACGCAGGAACACTGAGCACCACTTTGAGTTGCTGCAATTAAATGTTGGGAAATGGACGAGCCTGCCGCTGCCGCTTTTTCAATTTGATTCTCTGCTTTTGAATTCAGGTGTCTGTAGGCTAATCATTTTAATTTCAGTTTCAACAATATAGCATCCTTTCCAACAAATTACCCAGTCTATACGAGTACGAGTCTGCTGTCTTCATTTATTTTCTTGAGCAGTATGTATAATTGCATTTGTTGAGTATTGTATTGTTGAGATTCAAATATTAATATTAGCCTGAAGTTTCGAAAAAATAATATTACCTTTTTTAATACTAATACTCTTTCACATATTTAGAAATGGTTAAAATTATACATTACATATTATGTAAAGAAAAAAAGAAAGCAGATGAATGAACCTAATTGAAGTTTGTGGTCTCTAAGAACCACTACTTACCTTCCTCTTGACATCAAAAGCAACACTGAAGAGAAGACAGCCATAGAAACTCATTTCCAAGATATAATACCAGTACTGAGACTCTAGCATGGTCTGCAGACAGGGAGACAAAGAGACAGATTCAAGAAGACGGGACAAAATTATAATCAGTTATACAGACAAAAGGTTTGTCCCATAAGGTTCTGTTTTTTTCCCCTAGACCTTAAGGCTAAAAATAAGCTGCAGAGGAATCTATTGTTTACACCAATTTGCAGCTTTCCACGTAAATGCTAGTACAGGTTGATGCTTCTGTTAAACACTGAAAGAAAAGGAAATCTGAGTACTAGTAATTAAAGTCCCACATGGCAAGAAACATGGCAGGTTTACAATCCTTTCACAAAGTATAGCCCTGTTTTTTCAGTTTGTACTGATTGCAAAAATAAATAAATGTATCGTCTGCTTTGTCTGAATGTCTGCTGAACTTCACATCTGTAGTGGTGTACAGAAGAGAAATTACAAAAATGTGTGATGCCCAAAAATCTATGGACCTAACCGGATGTTAGATGGACATCTATAAGTAGCGTGGGATGGATGATTGGATAATTGGATCCATCATCCCATTGGATGATGGATCCAATTATCCATCATCCCATTGGATGATGGATAATTGGTAGAATTCTGAGTTCTTTTTTTCTGAGTTTGTTTTTTACTCTTTTTTTTTATTGCCCTTGCCTGTGTTTTCCGTATGTTTCCTCAGTGGTTTTGTGGTTTTCTGTGTTTTTGCTCTTGATGATTGATTGATGATTATGGCATGTGGTGTGGGAGAGTATGCAACAAACCTGCTTGGGAAAACCTGTCCATACTTCCCTAGTATCATAAAGCCATTCTTTCTGCAGAAAAAAAAGGTATTATATTTGTACAGGTAATGCAAAATAAAGAAGAGTGGTGAAATGTTAACTTATAAAGAGCTGTTCAGACAAAAGCCTAATGAGTAAAGAGACTTAATCATTTAACCATCACTGCCTTGAGTTGGAAAAATGTTGAAATGGTTATGTTACTTACATCATGCAGTGCTACCATTCCTCCAATAAATGCAGACAGGTAGAAAACAAATCGCCAGCTGTTGGGACACAATAAAGTTGCTGTTAATATCAGAATAATCACAAATACACACACTCACAAAAGCAGAGCGTAGTAACCTGGCCTCTGTGAATTTCTTCAGAACTCCAGGGCGGTCCTGTCTGCGTCTTCTTCTAAACCAGCGCTCCACTTGTCTCGTGGACAGACTGCTTTTCTTAGACAACCCATCAATGTCAACCTGGTATTAAATACACATGCAGACAGACACAAAAACACATGCATGTTTGTTTACATATGTGTATCGTGTAGGTGCTTAAATGTATATCTCTAGCCCGCTCGTTTCAGATACATAAATAATGTAGTTTTGTCAAAACTGCAGGAATCTCTCAGGCACATTTGCAAACAAACGCTGGAAAGTGTGGAGTCACACTTCAGGCTGTTGAAGGTAATTAAAGAGCAGAAATATATCCGCAAGCTTTGAGACATCCTTGACTTTCACTGCGAGAAACAGTAGCTTGCAGTCAGCAGAACTCCAGAAATGTATCGATGTAATTTGTCGTGATTTGGTAATCTGTTAATAATGTACATCACTTATGGAAAATGTGCATGTCCGCTGACTCAAACCAGTACAGTTTAAAACAAATATGTTATATTTGGACATTTGTTCATAATGAAGGTGGCACAGTGGTGGAGTGGTACACACTGCAGCAAGAAAGTCCATGGTTCAGATCCGGTCTGGTCTCATGTTCCCACTCTCTACGGGAACATGAGATTGCATCAAAAACATGCATCAAGAGGGAGGGGTGGTTGGTAGGTAGGTAGAGGGATACTTTATTGAACACAAAGACATATACGGTCCCTCGCTATAACGCAGTTCACCTTTCACGGTCTCACTGTTTCGCATTGTGTTCTGCGTCCTGATCGGCTGTAGACAATTGTCAATCAATCTCGTGCCGTGTCTCCTGTGGCTGGATTTTGCACTGTCAGAGGCCCCTGTGGGTGCCTTTGGTTTCATTCTTTAATACTGGACTTATTTTTCTACTAAGGTTTGAACTTTGAGAGTTTAAACAAGAGAGAAAAGTGTGAAAATGTTCATGCCTGTCTGAGAAAAGTGTACAAAGTGTGTAGTGAGGGGTTTTACAGCCTTAAAACATCTATAATAGCTGTAGAAAATAAAGTTGGCTACTTTGCAGATTTTACCTATCGCGGAATATTTTTAGAACGTAACTCCTGCGACAAATGAGGGACGACTGTACCAAATACACTAACAGAAAGCAAACTGGCTACACCAAGTTACAAAAAAAAAAAGACAAGCATTTGTACAAGAGCTGTACAAACCTAGCCTCCTAACTAAAATACAGTAAATAGCTGTGGAGCAGTGATGAACTATCCCAAAATAAGTGAAATAAGTAAATAACTGTAGTGCAATGACAGTCTAACCACCAGAAATGTACGACCAGCAAAAATGAACAGTCCTTGAGTGTGTATGGGTGAGGTTGTGAAGGGGCCCATTAGTCCACCTTACCCCTGCGCCTGACTGCTTTGTTAGATGTATAGTCCTTGGAACAAAGGACTTCCTTAGCATGTCTGTAGAGTGACAAGAGTCTGCCAATGAACTAGCTTCTCTGCTTGTTGAAGATTAAGTGTTGGTCATTGTCCATGATGGACAGCAGCTTGTTCAGGGTCCTTTTCCCTGCCACCAATGTAAAGAGCCAGCTTTCTTCACAACTTGTCCAGCTTGTCTGTTGGCATCTCTCTTTCTCTTTTGGATGCTGCCTCACCAGGACACCAGCGCACAGAAGAGGACACTGGTGATGACTGACTGGTAAAATATAAACAAGAATTTGCTGCAGATGGTAAACAACCCCAATTTCCTCAGGAAGCTCAGCCAGCCCTTTTTTGTAGAGTATATCTATGTTCACTAACCAGTCCAGTGTGGTATCCAGACAGAGTCCCAGGTACCTGTAGGTACTGACAAATTCCAATTGATACAGGTAGTGCAGAATGCCTAGCCCTGCGGAAGTCTACCTTACGTCAGTTTACAAAGTCCAATCAAGCTCCTATACTCTCCCTCCTGTCCCTCCATGATATGCCCAACTATAGCTGTGTTATTAGAAAACTTCTCCATGTGACATGTTGCAGAGTTGTAGCTGAAGTCAGCCATGTACAGGGCAAAAAGGACAGGAGAGAGCACTGAGAGAGCATTTTTAGGTCACCAATGCTGCTGACCACGGTCTCTGAGGTGCAGTCTCTCAGCCTCACAAACTGTGTGAGGTTCGCTATTGAGGACACCAGGAGTCCAGCCCCATCTGCAACAACTAGTCTCTCAGTAGTGGGGACTGTATAGTGTTAAATGTGCTGGAGAAAGGACTTCCAGGTCGCACAGTGGAGGTAGCTACGTAGAACTACTGCTTCTGGCTCGAAATACTAACAAGATAAAAAGCTAACTAGGATGGGGCTATGGTGAATGACAAACACGGCAAGGTGAAAACCAAGAGAAGGGTGATAACTATGACTGCAATGTATACTGAAGAAAGTGAAGCTAACGAAGATGGCGACATTTTGGCTAGTGCTGGGGCTAATGCTAGCAAAAAAGAATGAAATGGAGGAGAACGTCAATATTAACTCATCAATTTAAGGCGATACTTATGGAAATTAGGGAATTGGAAAAGAAAATGTGCAACAGTTTGAAGAAGTTAAGACCAAAGTGTGCAAAACCAGCGCAAGACTCAAGGAAGCAGATAATCATATTTTGGACATGGAGGAGCAGATTCAAACAATGCAGGATGCTGTTACGGAGCTATTAAAACTACAATCCAAACTCAAGTGACAAATCACCGAAGGATAAAGTTGGGAATGAAGAGAAAAGCGCTCCCACTACTCGGTCCATTACTGCACGCTTTCTGAGTTATGAGACAAGACAAATGTGTAATATTTAGAACTATTGCCTTGGCTTAATCGAGATGCAAGGAGTAGTGGTTCATGTGCAGTGTGGAAGAATTGTGCGAGGAGGACTTCTAATCCTGGGCCCCACTCCGAAGTGTGTGGGTCAGCCCACACCTGACTTATTACATCAGGTCTTACAGACCTGAAAATCCTGTTTTATTTTCTTATTATCTGTTTGATTGTTATCTTGTTAACTGTGGTTCTGAGCAGTTTGGAGAAGCGGTATTGTTATGTTTATTTTGACAACAATGTTCCATCTTAAAAATGGCAAACACTGTTAATATCCTCTCCTTTAATGTAAATAGAATAGTCAGCCCACAAAAAGGTCCAACATACTGTTTAAGGTAAAGAAAGAAATGATTCGTGCAGCCCTCCTACAGCAGACGCGTTTGTCAGATAAAGAACACAAAAAACTAGAACAAGGTTTTTGTTACTATGCCTATTCATTATCACAGAGATCTGGGCACTGTAGAGATTTAGCAATTTTAATATCACAACAGATGTGTTTTGAATATTTATTTGATATAAGGGATAGGGAGATCCGATATGTATTGGTAAAATGGAGAACTGATGGTTTTCCACCCACTACCCCCAATATATACACAACTATAGGAATGACTGGGCTTTCGATAAGCTCATGTTTGAGCTGATCTGAAACTGAAGCAATGCTGATATGTGGAGGGGACATGAATATAAGGCTATCCAAATTAGAAATTTCTAAAGCACATATATAGTACAGCAAAAATGGAAAATAAGTTGCATTATTATAATATGTATTTATTGACATCTGGAGAGATGCTAATCCTTCTCGGCTCCCCACTCTACATACTCGAGAACTGATTATTTTACAATTATTACAATTATTTTTTCAGACCTAACAATACCAAAGGTAAACAACAACATTTTGATTGTCAGGACTAAAGGTGTGTGACTTGGTTTACCTGAGCAGGATTTCGACACTGAGTAGTGTAGTAGAACTCCAAGATAGAATTTTCCTCAGCTTTCAGATAGACTCTCTGCTTGATTCCAGCAGAAACTGCAAGTGGTGTTGCTATCCATCTGAAGTACCATAGACATAAGCAAAATGAAATTCAGCACATGATGGAAAATGACATTTTAAGGAGAACAGGTATATTGGGCCGTTACTTTGTCTGTAGCCATGGCTGCGCTTTGTTTGTTAGGCCTGTGGCTGCAACATTTGTTTGTTTGTTTTGTTCTTTTTGTTTTATGTGTGTGTGCAGTAGCGATTGTGCTGGATGGTTGTGCTGGGATCAAATCTATCAGAGCCACACTCCAAGTTAAAGCTGAATTTTTCCATAGCAACACAAAATGAACTATAGTAGCAATAACTATATCCAGCCACAGTATCACCTGTCACAACCAGGAAGACTGGTTACATTTGTGCTTACTCCCAGCAAACACTGTTGATGGTTCACGATGAACGATTAATGAAAAGCAAGTAAGTGAAGTGTTAACCCACCACCACCCACTCCTCTACTGGAGTAGGGTTAGGTGGTTTAGGTGCACAATTTGGAGCTTACCTTTCAAACAGGTATCTGATGAGTAAAAAGGCTAAGGCATAGGGGAGAGTCACATAAAGATTGGAGGCTTTGGCATAGACCCGGCCCTCTTTGTCTTCCAGGTCAGCCCATGTTAGGCCCACAGGCAACCATAGACTGTCTGACCAGAAGCATTCATACAGTGTGTCAAACATCCCTCCTCCCTAAGGGAGCCAAAAGGTTATACAAACAAAAGAGAGGCAAAGGTCATGATATTAGTAGTCATGTAGTACTATATACTATATATGTATATATATATATATATATATACACACACACACACACACACACACACTTTCCTTTACCTTACATGGGCAGCAGTATGGTAAAATGTTACAGTTACTAAAGTCTACATACAGATCTGTTCAGAAAACAAATATTGACTTATTGATCCTTTCCCTGAGATCACTCCCACACTTTTTCAACAAGGCCTCTCTAAACACAGAAAGAAAGAGTGCTGAAACAGGCAAGGAGTGCCTCACTTGCAACTTGGCAACATATAATTACATTTGAAAGCACTTTTTTAATAAAGTCCAAATAAGGTGATGATAATCACATAATAAAATAATGTGAATTTCAAAGATAGTTCTGAAAAGGACTGTGTAATCTACTCTTCTCTACTGTAGAAGCTGAAAAGTTGATTTCAAGCCATCACCAAACGGTTTCATTTCATTCAACAGTGTTTCATAACATCTCCGTTTAGAGTTGGCTGCATTCACAGGGATCATTTTAAGAAAGCTTCAGTGCCAGCTTATTCTGATGCTGAAACTTTGTGCAACACAACCCTCTTTTAATGTTAGCCTGCACAAAACCTCTCAGCAGAAAGCCCAGCTTAACAGAGAGAGTTGATAACTAACATCATACCTGTTATATCCTACTGGGTTTTTCAGGTAAAGCAAATAAAGCTTGGCTATTGACCTTCCTTGGCAGGATACTCCTATGAAGATCAACCTTTCACAAAGAAAACGTTGTTGACTGTGTCAATGCCCACGAACCTACTGTAGATTCACTTGCATCACATTTATCTTTACAACAGTTCCCTGTAGCCATATTAGCACACTGTTAAGGAGGCTTCGCATTATAACCCCCAGTCAATAAGGGGACAATAGTTTTCATTACGGTTGTTACTTCCTCTATAAATACTTCAGCTGAAATCTACTGAGAATTGATTCGGTGTGCATGACATGTTCACCCTGCATGCTACAAACACATATCTCTAAATGTGCTGTTTTGTCATCAACGTAGAGTAGTTTTGAATACTTTAACACATTTATAAAGTTTATCTTTAATAAACACAGCACTAACAGAAAATGTAAGAATATGTATTAAATGTGCAGAAAAGTAAAAAGAGTATAATAATGTCAAAGTAAAACTAAATGAAACTTTTAAATCACCTGACTTTGTTCACCCATTAGCTCAGGCTTGGTCTGTTAGCTGTTTGTTTAGTGTTTCAAGTGACATTAGGGTTAGGAAACTTGCCTCTAGTCAAAGTATAATTTCACAGTCAAAGCCATTACCCTTCTTCATAGATGCTGGTTTTATAAATGTGATATGCTATACAGATCCTTTAAGTGACCTTAGACAAATATAGCTTCTTAAACAGCTTACCGCTATTTATTTTTTTTATTTCAAGGAGGCAAACCACATAACTCAGATTTACTGTGATCTTGCTGAGAACAGAGAATCGATTCGTTACAAACCACATCACTTACTGCAGAAAAGCCTGGATCAAATATCTCCTCCTGCCCACAGTTCTAGTTTAAACACAATAGATATCTAGCAAAAACTTGGAAATATTACTCATATTCAAAGGAAGACACGCAATTTGCTTGCTAGTCACATTTCAAGGTCACAGTAAAAGAAAAGCTTACCTTTTCACAGCCAGATAGAACAGGTAAGGGAACTTTTCCACATCAGCTGACTGCTTGTGTTTGCTGTGGAATATGAACACAGATGGGAAAGTCCTACGTTGCCCCCACCCCATCCCCAAACACACTCACACACCTTACCACCACCACCCCCACCATATGACAAGCAATCAGCCACTCTTGTCTTTGTTTGATATTCTTTAGGGTCACACCCACCCAGCGACAATTATCTGGGAAGGGCTTTCAGGAAGTGGAGGTAGGCTAGTGGATTGCCACAACACACAGGCTTTTTTTTTCTCTCTGCCCTCAAAGGATCTAATAACATTGTTTGTACTGTGCTCCTGATAAAATACAAAAGACAAGTTCTCTGACAGAACAAACCCTCCAGGAATAGAAACTGGAAAATGTAAAAATATCCCAGATACTGTATATAATAGACATATTTCTTTAAAAAGAAAGACTAAAGAAAGAAAGAATATTTGCTAAAGTTTACCTATGTTTTATTTTTAAACTTTAGGGTGTGTGTGTGTACACACGGAACAAATAGCACCAGGACTCTGTACTAAGCTAAAACCAATAGAGAGCTTTGATGAGACTCTAAATTAATCATTAACATAACATAAAAATGAAAAGGTACCTAAAAGTTCCTATTAGGACCAAATACAATGAAACAAACACCTTTAAACATTAAGTTTGTGCAAAAACACCCAAATGTTCATGTTCTGTTAGGGAGGTCAGTACACACATACAGACATATTAACAGAGCAAGTTAGTCTTGTACAAGACTTCCACTGCAGCCTGAGGATGGTATATAAAAACTTTTTCCCAAACAAAGAGGTGTTTTGTAACCATAAGTTCTGGTTTTCAGCTACAGAGACATCACTGGTTTTTGAGGCAATTGTTGCTGAGATTTGACGCTCTGTAAATAAAACTGAATTCAACTGACTTTATTCCAATTTACATATACAGAAGATAATATCCCCTGGCCATAAACCCACAGCTCATTTCCTGAGGATATTATTTGCTTTTTATTCATTTGTAGCCATCTCATGATCTCATTTTTCATTTTCCTACATAAACATTTAGGATAACAAAGGAAAATGTAAAAAAAAATTTTAACATTCAGATGACTCTTAAAAAACTGAGTCTCTTTTTACCCTAAGGATACACAATGCCACCAAAAATGTTATATAGTCAGGTTTTTCTACAGGGTGGCCATTTATATGGATACACCGTAACAACATGGGAATGGTTGGTGATATTAAAGTCCTGTTTGTGGCACATTAGTATATGTGAGGGGGCAAACTCCTCAAGATGGGTGGTGACCATGGTGGCCATTTAGAAGTCGGCCATCTTGGATACAACTTTTGTTTTTTCAATAGGAAGAGGGTCATGTGACACATCAGACTTATTGGTAATGTCACAAGAAAAACAATGGTGTGCTTGATTTCAACATAACTTTATTCTTTCATGAGTTATGTAAACAAAGGCACTGCACATGCGCGTTTTACCCATATTCTATCGCCATATTTCATTTTCCTATCGTTGCCCAAAATTACACCGGTATTACCGTGAACGGTATGATATAGCCCAGCCCTACCTGGAAACGATGAAAAAGACAATAACCAATCAATGGGTTAATGTTTCTCTAATACTCTGTGCTTTGATTGAATGATGTACAGTCTAAGACTCTTCTAAGGCAAGTCAACTTGCCTTGGCCTTGTCCTCTGGCAAAAATCCTCCATTTTCTTCTATGTATTTATCCAGGTCCACAGCGGGGACAGGTCTCTCCATCACCGGGATCAGCTCTCTGCCAAAGTCAAACCACTCCAACAGAGACACTGGGGCTGATGTTTCCACTGATCCATCTGCTTCAGCTGCAAGCTTCAGCATGATGGCAACTTCCACCGACAGATTCTTCCCGTTGTCATCCTGAAATATTTTAACAAAGTGGATGATGAGGCACAGACGTTCCACAGGTGAACGCTGCATGCAATCCACTAATGTAAAAACAATGCAAGTCTTGCACATTTACCTTCACTTTGCAGTACACTTTCCCCTTTGGGATGTGTTTGATGGCCACCTAAAAGACACAGGGCATTGATGAGCATTTCCTCAGTATGACATAATTAAAGGTGTAAAACAGCACACGTCTCAGCTTACGATATTATCCCTTATCTGCATTACTGCCTGTCTCACTACCACCATCTGAACACTTACTGGTAAATGATCCTTTATGCGGTAGCCAGCAAACACTGCTCCGCATCCTCCTTCTCCAAGCCGGTGCTCCTCCACGTATCTCGCTTGGAAGTCTCCTAAACAGACAAACACAAATTGGGTTTTACTACAGCTGTCACACAAATTACTCTCTGCTGTACCCTAAATGTTCATTTTGCTCTTCACCTGAATATAAAAGCTAAGCTGCTTGCTACTTACGTTTCTGTTCAGCCACTGACTTTTTGGCAACAGTTTTGGTTTTGTCCTGGTCCACGTTCTTTTTCTTAGGTGGGTCCCTGGTGTCTCCCGCAGCTTTCCTTTTGCCAGCCTTTTTGTTTTTACTGCAGCTCTCTGAAATCTCTATGCTGCAGTCTGCAGATGTGGAAAACACCAAAAGCACGTCAGCTTATTAGATAATAGACACAAATATCTCCCAAACACTAATACCTTCAAACTAGCAACCAGATGTACACTTAATCTACCCCTCACTCAACTAATTAGCCTACCTTTACCAGTGTCCAACCAGGAAGATGCCTGCCCCTTGTCACCGCTCACATGGTCAAGAAGTTTACGCTTTTTTGCTGTATTGGTTGTCCCCGCTTCATCTTGTTGGACCTTTCGCTTGACTCCCCTGACCACATGAGCATCTGAGCTGGTGGAAGGACCAGCCTGCTCAGTGACCCTCCTTCTTTTTATGGGGGTCGTTTTTTCAGGACTGGCCTTTCTTTTAGCCATCCTGCTCTTACAATCTATAAACAACAACAACAACAACACATTAGTGAAAAAGAGCGCTCGACATCAGGACTAGAAGGATTTTGATATCATTGAATTTTAAATTAGTATTACTTACAATATTACAAAAAGCCCACAACAAAATACAAAACCCCCACAACAAAATACAAAACCCCCACAACAAATTACAAAACCCCCACAACAAAATACAAAACCCCCACAACAAAATACAAAAAGCCCACAACAAATTACAAAAAGCCTACAACAAATTACAAAAAGCCCACAACAAAATACAAAAAGCCCACAACAAAATACAAAAAGCCCACAACAAATTACAAAAAGCCTACAACAAATTACAAAAAGCCCACAACAAAATACAAAAAGCCCACAACAAATTACAAAAAGCCCACAACAAATTACAAAAAGCCCACAACAAAATACAAAACCCCCACAACAAAATACAAAACCCCCACAACAAATTACAAGAAGCCCACAACAAAATACAAAACCCCCACAACAAAATACAAAAAGCCCACAACAAATTACAAAAAGCCCCCAACAAATTACAAAAAGCCCACAACAAAATACAAAACCCCCACAACAAAATACAAAACCCCCACAACAAATTACAAAAAGCCCACAACAAATTACAAAAAGCCCACAACAAATTACAAAAAGCCTACAACAAATTACAAAAAGCCCACAACAAATTACAAAAAGCCTACAACAAAATACAAAAAGCCCACAACAAATTACAAAAAGCCCACAACAAAATACAAAAAGCCCACAACAAATTACAAAAAGCCTACAACAAATTACAAAAAGCCCACAACAAAATACAAAACCCCCACAACAAAATACAAAACCCCCACAACAAATTACAAAAAGCCCACAACAAATTACAAAAAGCCCACAACAAAATACAAAACCCCCACAACAAAATACAAAAAGCCCACAACAAAATACAAAACCCCCACAACAAAATACAAAACCCCCACAACAAATTACAAGAAGCCCACAACAAAATACAAAACCCCCACAACAAAATACAAAAACCCCCACAACAAATTCCAAAAAGCCCCCAACAAATTACAAAAAGCCCACAACAAAATACAAAAAGCCCACAACAAATTACAAAAAGCCCACAACAAAATACAAAACCCCCACAACAAATTACAAAAAGCCCACAACAAATTACAAAAAGCCCACAACAAATTACAAAAAGCCTACAACAAATTACAAAAAGCCCACAACAAATTACAAAAAGCCCACAACAAAATACAAAAAGCCCACAACAAATTACAAAAAGCCCACAACAAATTACAAAAAGCCCACAACAAATTACAAAAAGCCCACAACAAAATACAAAAAGCCCACAACAAAATACAAAAAGCCCCCAACAAATTACAAAAAGCCCACAACAAATTACAAAAAGCCCACAACAAATTACAAAAAGCCCACAACAAATTACAAAAAGCCTACAACAAAATACAAAAAGCCCACAACAAATTACAAAAAGCCCCCAACAAATTACAAAAAGCCCACAACAAATTACAAAAAGCCCACAACAAATTACACAAAGCCCACAACAAAATACAAAAAGCCCACAACAAATTACACAAAGCCCACAACAAAATACAAAAAGCCCACAACAAAATACAAAAAGCCCCCAACAAATTACACAAAGCCCCCAACAAATTACACAAAGCCCCCAACAAATTACACAAAGCCCACAACAAATTACAAAAAGCCCACAACAAATTACAAAAAGCCCACAACAAATTACACAAAGCCCACAACAAATTACAAAAAGCCCACAACAAATTACACAAAGCCCACAACAAATTACAAAAAGCCCACAACAAATTACAAAAAGCCTACAACAAATTACAAAAAGCCTACAACAAATTACAAAAAGCCCCCAACAAATTACAAAAAGCCTACAACAAATTACAAAACCCCCACAACAAATTAAAAAAGCCTACAACAAATTACAAAAAGCCCACAACAAATTACAAAACCCCCACAACAAATTAAAAAAGCCCACAACAAATTACAAAAAGCCTACAACAAAATACAAAACCCCCACAACAAATTACACAAAGCCCACAAATAAATACAAAACCCCCACAACAAAATACAAAAAGCCCACAACAAATTACAAAAAGCCCCCAACAAATTACAAAAAGCCCACAACAAATTACAAAAAGCCCACAACAAATTACACAAAGCCCCCAACAAATTACAAAAAGCCCACAACAAATTACAAAAAGCCCACAACAAATTACACAAAGCCGACAACAAATTACAAAAAGCCTACAACAAATTACAAAAAGCCTACAACAAATTACAAAAAGCCTACAACAAATTACAAAAAGCCCACAACAAATTACAAAAAGCCCACAACTAAATACAAAAAGCCTACAACAAATTACAAAAAGCCCACAACAAATTACAAAAAGCCCACAACAAATTACAAAAAGCCCACAACAAAATACAAAAAGACCACAACAAAATACAAAAAGCCCCCAACAAATTACAAAAAGCCCACAACAAATTACAAAAAGCCTACAACAAATTACAAAAAGCCCACAACAAATTACAAAAAGCCTACAACAAATTACAAAAAGCCCACAACAAATTACAAAAAGCCCACAACAAATTACAAAAAGCCCACAACAAAATACAAAAAGCCCACAACAAATTACAAAAAGCCCCCAACAAATTACAAAAAGCCCCCAACAAATTACAAAAAGCCCCCAACAAATTACACAAAGCCCACAACAAAATACAAAAAGCCCACAACAAATTACACAAAGCCCACAACAAAATACAAAAAGCCCACAACAAAATACAAAAAGCCCACAACAAATTACACAAAGCCCACAACAAATTACAAAAAGCCCACAACAAATTACAAAAAGCCCACAACAAATTACACAAAGCCCACAACAAATTACAAAAAGCCCACAACAAATTACAAAACCCCCACAACAAATTACAAAAAGCCCACAACAAATTACAAAAAGCCTACAACAAAATACAAAACCCCCACAACAAATTACACAAAGCCCACAACAAAATACAAAACCCCCACAACAAAATACAAAAAGCCCACAACAAATTACAAAAAGCCCCCAACAAATTACAAAAAGCCCACAACAAATTACAAAAAGCCCACAACAAATTACACAAAGCCCACAACAAATTACAAAACCCCCACAACAAATTACAAAAAGCCCACAACAAATTACAAAAAGCCCACAACAAATTACAAAAAGCCTACAACAAATTACAAAAAGCCTACAACAAATTACAAAAAGCCTACAACAAATTACAAAAAGCCCACAACTAAATACAAAAAGCCTACAACAAATTACAAAAAGCCCACAACAAATTACAAAAAGCCCACAACAAATTACACAAAGCCCCCAACAAATTACAAAAAGCCCACAACAAATTACAAAAAGCCCACAACAAATTACACAAAGCCCACAACAAATTACAAAACCCCCACAACAAATTACAAAAAGCCCACAACAAATTACAAAAAGCCCACAACAAATTACAAAAAGCCTACAACAAATTACAAAAAGCCTACAACAAATTACAAAAAGCCTACAACAAAATACAAAAAGCCCACAACAAATTACAAAAAGCCTACAACAAATTACAAAAAGCCCACAACAAATTACAAAAAGCCCACAACAAATTACACAAAGCCCACAACAAAATACAAAAAGCCCACAACAAATTACAAAAAGCCCACAACAAATTACAAAAAGCCCACAACAAATTACACAAAGCCCACAACAAAATACAAAAAGCCCACAACAAATTACACAAGGCCCACAACAAAATACAAAAAGCCCACAACAAATTACACAAAGCCCACAACAAATTACAAAAAGCCCACAACAAATTACAAAAAGCCCACAACAAAATACACAAAGCCCCCAACAAATTACAAAAAGCCCACAACAAAATACAAAAAGCCCACAACAAAATACAAAAAGCCCCCAACAAATTACAAAAAGCCCACAACAAATTACAAAAAGCCCACAACAAAATACACAAAGCCCCCAACAAATTACAAAAAGCCCCCAACAAATTACAAAAAGCCCACAACAAATTACAAAAAGCCCACAACAAATTACAAAAAGCCTACAACAAAATACAAAAAGCCCACAACAAATTACAAAAAGCCCACAACAAATTACAAAAAGCCCACAACAAATTACACAAAGCCCACAACAAATTACACAAAGCCCACAACAAAATACAAAAAGCCCACAACAAATTACACAAAGCCCACAACAAAATACAAAAAGCCCACAACAAAATACAAAAAGCCCCCAACAAATTACAAAAAGCCCCCAACAAATTACACAAAGCCCACAACAAATTACACAAAGCCCACAACTAAATACAAAAAGCCTACAACAAATTACACAAGGCCCACAACAAAATACAAAAAGCCCACAACAAATTACACAAAGCCCCCAACAAATTACAAAAAGCCCACAACAAATTACAAAAAGCCCACAACAAATTACACAAAGCCCACAACAAATTACACAAAGCCCACAACAAAATACAAAAAGCCCACAACAAATTACACAAAGCCCACAACAAAATACAAAAAGCCCACAACAAAATACAAAAAGCCCACAACAAATTACAAAAAGCCCCCAACAAATTACACAAAGCCCACAACAAATTACAAAAAGCCCACAACAAATTACAAAAAGCCCACAACAAATTACACAAAGCCCACAACAAATTACAAAAAGTCCACAACAAAATACAAAACCCCCACAACAAATTACAAAAAGCCCCCAACAAATTACAAAAAGCCCCCAACAAATTACAAAAAGCCCACAACAAATTACAAAAAGCCCACAACAAATTACACAAAGCCCCCAACAAATTACAAAAAGCCCACAACAAAATACAAAACCCCCACAACAAATTACACAAAGCCCACAACAAAATACAAAAAGCCCACAACAAAATACAAAAAGCCCACAACAAAATACAAAAAGCCCACAACAAATTACACAAAGCCCCCAACAAATTACAAAAAGCCCACAACAAATTACAAAAAGCCCACAACAAAATACACAAAGCCCCCAACAAATTACAAAAAGCCCCCAACAAATTACAAAAAGCCCCCAACAAATTACAAAAAGCCCACAACAAATTACAAAAAGCCCACAACAAATTACACAAAGCCCACAACAAAATACAAAAAGCCCACAACAAATTACACAAAGCCCACAACAAAATACAAAAAGCCCACAACAAATTACACAAAGCCCACAACAAAATACAAAAAGCCCACAACAAAATACAAAAAGCCCACAACAAATTACAAAAAGCCCCCAACAAATTACACAAAGCCCACAACAAATTACAAAAAGCCCACAACAAATTACACAAAGCCCACAACAAATTACAAAAAGTCCACAACAAAATACAAAACCCCCCCAACAAATTACAAAAAGCCCACAACAAATTACAAAAAGCCCACAACAAATTACACAAAGCCCCCAACAAATTACAAAAAGCCCACAACAAAATACAAAACCCCCACAACAAATTACACAAAGCCCACAACAAAATACAAAACCCCCACAACAAAATACAAAAAGCCCACAACAAAATACAAAAAGCCCCCAACAAATTACAAAAAGCCCACAACAAATTACAAAAAGCCCACAACAAAATACACAAAGCCCCCAACAAATTACAAAAAGCCCACAACAAATTACAAAAAGCCCACAACAAATTACAAAAAGCCCACAACAAATTACAAAAAGCCCACAACAAATTACACAAAGCCCACAACAAAATACAAAAAGCCCACAACAAATTACACAAAGCCCACAACAAAATATAAAAAGCCCACAACAAAATACAAAAAGCCCACAACAAATTACAAAAAGCCCACAACAAAATACAAAACCCCCACAACAAATTACAAAAAGCCCCCAACAAATTACAAAAAGCCCACAACAAATTACAAAAAGCCCACAACAAATTACACAAAGCCCCCAACAAATTACAAAAAGCCCACAACAAATTACAAAAAGCCCACAACAAATTACACAAAGCCTACAACAAATTACAAAAAGCCTACAACAAATTACAAAAAGCCTACAACAAATTACACAAAGCCCACAACAAAATACAAAAAGCCCACAACAAATTACAAAAAGCCCACAACAAATTACAAAAAGCCCACAACAAATTACACAAAGCCCATAACAAAATACAAAAAGCCCACAACAAATTACACAAGGCCCACAACAAAATACAAAAAGCCCACAACAAATTACACAAAGCCCACAACAAAATACAAAAAGCCCACAACAAATTACAAAAAGCCCACAACAAATTACAAAAAGCCCACAACAAAATACAAAACCCCCACAACAAATTACAAAAAGCCCACAACAAAATACAAAACCCCCACAACAAATTACACAAAGCCCACAACAAAATACAAAACCCCCACAACAAAATACAAAAAGCCCCCAACAAATTACAAAAAGCCCACAACAAATTACAAAAAGCCCACAACAAATTACACAAAGCCCCCAACAAATTACAAAAAGCCCACAACAAATTACAAAAAGCCCACAACAAATTACACAAAGCCCACAACAAAATACAAAAAGCCCCCAACAAATTACAAAAAGCCCCCAACAAATTACAAAAAGCCCACAACAAATTACAAAAAGCCTACAACAAATTACAAAAAGCCTACAAATTACAAAAAGCCTACAACAAAATACAAAAAGCCCACAACAAATTACAAAAAGCCCACAACAAAATACAAAAAGCCTACAACAAATTACAAAAAGCCCACAACAAATTACAAAAAGCCCACAACAAATTACACAAAGCCCACAACAAAATACAAAAAGCCCACAACAAATTACAAAAAGCCCACAACAAATTACAAAAAGCCCACAACAAATTACACAAAGCCCACAACAAAATACAAAAAGCCCACAACAAATTACACAAGGCCCACAACAAAATACAAAAAGCCCACAACAAATTACAAAAAGCCCACAACAAAATACAAAACCCCCACAACAAAATACAAAACCCCCACAACAAAATACAAAAAGCCCACAACAAAATACAAAACCCCCACAACAAATTACACAAAGCCCACAACAAAATACAAAACCCCCACAACAAATTACACAAAGCCCACAACAAATTACAAAAAGCCCACAACAAATTACACAAAGCCCACAACAAAATACAAAACCCCCACAACAAATTACACAAAGCCCACAACAAAATACAAAACCCCCACAACAAAATACAAAACCCCCACAACAAAATACAAAAAGCCCACAACAAAATACAAAACCCCCACAACACGCCCACCCCCGTGACATCACGCTCCAAAGCCCTATTAGGCTAATCGTTGTGTCACTTCCGGTATTTTAGACAATCCCTTTCCGTCAAGGATTTTTAATTTGTTGTGGGCTTTTTGTAATTTGTTGTGGTTTTTTTTTAATTTGTTGCGGTTTTTTAATTTGTTGCGATTTGCACTTCCCAGCCACCGTAGAACCAGTTTCACGAAACTTAGCAAGCAGTTTGCGGACTGTAGCATGGGAGATGGGTGGTCTCGTAGGGTGTCTTGCATTGAAATCTGCTGCAATGACCCGGTTACTGCGTTCACCAGATATCAACACAATTTCGATCCGCTCCTAACATGTTAACCTCTTCGACATATCAATGGCTGTGAACAAAGAGAAACTTGTAAACAACTCATGAAAGGATAACCAAGCACACCATTGGGCAGAGAGAGTGTTCGCCCGTGGCGCCAAACAGGCTAGGACCGCCACTGTCCCTGATAGTGGCTCCAGCGTACCACACGGTGATGGAGTTGAGGATGGACTCGATGATTGCAGTGTAGAATTGCATCATCGCCCGTGTTGGCAGGTTGAATTTCTTCAGCTCCCTCAGGAAGCACATCCTCTGCTATGGCATCATGGCCTTGCACTCATTTTTACAACTTTTTAATAGGAAAAAAAGATTAATTTTAATTAAAAAATGTTTTGACATTTGTGAAAATGGAATTTTTCCTGTATTCATTTTTTTACATTTGTTTTGGTTTTTATTGCCTTTTGAGTCAAAAGTCTCCAGAGGCAGATGCTTGGTTTCCTGGTATTTCAAGACATTAATGCAATGGAAAGGGATTTAAAAAAAGAAAGAAAGGAAACAGTGGAAAGTGAATCTCACATGAAGCGGAGGAGCTCAGAGTTCTCTCACTAGTCTAAATATCTTCAGAAGTGAGTGCAGATAGTAGTGGGAACATTTACTCAAGTACTTAAAATACATAAAGTCTGTGTTTCAGGTAGGTGTTTCCATGTTATACTAGATTCTGCTATTGTCATGGTTGGCTGTGTGGCAGGCGAGCAGAAGCAGTGGACGCAAAAATGCAGGAGTCTTGGAGACGGGAATAAACTGAAAACGCAGCTTTATTGCTGGAAGAATGACTGACAAAATAAAACTTACAAAAGGAAAACAAGACTCTAAAGCGAGGTGCTGGAGGACTGGACATTACAAACACACAGCAGGTTGAAGGTACGACGCGACAGGGAGCCCAGGAAAACACAGGGCTTAAATACACAGGGGAGTAATTAGGGAATGGGCGGGAGGGAGGGAGACACAGCTGGGAGAAATCAGGCTAACGAGACAGGGGAGAGGTAAAACTGAACACACTGACATAAGACATGAACTTTCAAAGTAAAACAGGAAATAAGAAACAAATCACAAAACCGCAAACATGTTATGGCCCTGTCCATAATCTGTTTTGGTGGCTGTTGTTGTCTGTGCCTTTAAGTCTTTGCAGGTCCCGGAGTGGATGAGCTGACGGCTACTGATTGGTCCCCTGGCCATGTGATCTTCATTCAAATCCCTCACCAGCAGTTGTCCCGGGGCAGCCACTGACAGCAGCAGCAGACCTGACCCTGGCCTCCAAAACCTGAGACTTTTGTGCCTGTGACTTTGTGCGACTTTTTTGGAGTTTTGTATATAGTGTGTACATTAGTTTTCATTGTAAATAGCCTTGTAAATAGCACTGCAACAGAAGGGGTGAGCTGCCTTATTGTTTTTCCTTGCACTGTTTTCTCCTGTTTATTTCAGTTAGGGAGTTAGGTGTAGCGCTTGTCTTTTGTTTGATATTTGATTTCACATAGGGTTGTAGATAACACCTCCTCCTGACTTAGCTTGTTTTGTTTGTTATTTTGGCCTTTGTTCACCCCGGAGCTTCATTTTTGCAGTGCAGAAAAATAAATCACGATTCACTAAGAAATTGGTTTCCCTCTGTGTATGGTTTTGGGGACCAGGGCGGGGCAATTCTTTCAAACTTGTGTTGCGTTCCTGTACCCCTAGACTGGGGCGTAACATAAAGTGGGGGCTCGTCCTTTTTTTTTTTTTTCTTTTGCCGTTCTTTTTGCTCATTGTATTTTGTGGGTTGTCTGCAGTTTTTGGTTGGCAGTTTTCTTGTAGTGTTGGGGGTGATCTAGTCACAATGACTTTTGATGTGGATGATTTTGCACTACAACCCACCGTGGATAAGTTGGATCGATGCACAAAGGCGGATTTGTTGTTGGTGGCAGATTTGTTTAATGTTAGTGTGCCTTTACATGCTAAAAAGGCAGAAATTAAGCAGTGCCTGACAGCTCAGCTGGTGGATAAGGGGGTATTTGCGGAGTCGAAACCTCGGCCGGTTGAGGCGACTGGAGGTTTGGTGGTGGATGCGGGAGCAGAAGCTGCTGCAACCATCCCAAAAGCTCCCAGTGGACGGGTGTCGCCAGGGGCGGAGGCTCCTGCTGCCATTCAGATCCCAAACGTTAGCCCAGCCGGACAATCAACAGGATTGGTTACGGAGGATCTTGGGCTCGCCCTTCGCCTGAAAGAGGTGGAGCTTGCGACTAAGTCCAAAGAAGTTGAGCTTATGCATCTCCGCATAAGGGCTATGGAGCTGGATCCTTCCCGGCAGCGCAATGTTACCTCTACCCCAGTGAGTAAAGTTGTGAGTAAATCTTCTGATTCACTCTCCTCTGACCAATTTGATGCAAGCAGGCAAATTGCTTTAGTGCCACCTTTCAGAGAAAGTGAGGTTGACTCTTACTTTAATGCCTTTGAACGCATCGCAACCACTTTGAAATGGCCCAAGGATGTGTGGAGTTTGTTGCTGCAGTGTAAATTGGTGGGGAAAGCACAGGAAGTGTGTGCGAGCTTGTCTATTGATGACAGCCTGGATTATGAAATTGTGAAATCCACTATTTTAAGGGCTTATGAGCTAGTTCCGGAGGCATATCGCCAGAGGTTTCGGTCGTGTGAAAAATCTGCCAACCAAACACATGTAGAGTTTGCCAGGGAGAAGACTCTCTTGTTTGATAAGTGGTTAGCTGCAAGTAAAGTGAAGGACTTTGCTCAGCTAAGAGAATTGGTCCTGCTGGAGGAATTCAAAACGTGTCTTCCAGAGAATGTTGTTGTATATATCAATGAGCAAAAGGTGGATTCGTTGTCTAAAGCTGCTGTTCTCGCAGATGAGTTTGTGTTGACCCATTGCGTTGCGTTTTCAGCTGTGCGCCGTGAATGTGCCCCGTTGTCGAAACCTGCGAGGAGTTTGAGGGTTTCTCCTAAGCGTCAAACGCGCCCTGATCAGGTCCCCATGACTGTCCGAGAATGCTTTTATTGCCATGATACTGGCCATCTCATTGCCAGTTGTCCGTCACTCCGTCGCAAAGAGCAAACTCACACATGGAAAAAGCCAAAAAGCATTGGTTTTGTTCAGTCGGTTGCTACTCCTAATCCTATATACACTCTGCACAGTTATGTGTTAAAAATACAGTAGATCAGGTCCATCAGTCAGAAACGGAGCCTGGAGACGTCTGAGACAAAGCTTTTGTAGCTCTTTGTCGACGTTCCTCATAATATTTCTAAAAAAAGGGAAAAGTGAGAAAACAAACATCGTTAGGCCAACAGTGTGATTTTGTGTGCTGAATCGTGTATATGTATGTGCGTGCGTACCTGCAGGTTGTCGTAGTGTTTCTGGCTGCAGCAGTGGAGTTCCTTGGCGGTCTTCTCATTCAGGCAGAAAACAGAGCAGATGTTACAGAAAAATCCTGATTTAGGGACCACAAACTCCTGACCTGCAGAGAAGCAGAAACAGGAAGATTAGACAAGTATTAACAACACATTTGAATTTAGAGTGTGTGTGTCTGACCGATGGGGCTGTTAGGGTTGAACTGAGGCAGTCTGAAATCTGCTACAACACACGGAGACTGAGAGCGAGATCGCTTTGCCTCAGCTCCGACAAGCTCCCTCCTGCGTTTAGCCACAACTGAAAATGAAAAGAGCGACACGTTAATCATCAACGAATCTGCTACAGGAGCCACTGGGTTTATAACATATTTAAACATTCAATTATAACTCAATAATAATTGAACAAATGATTTCGATTTACTTGAAAAGCTGAAACGTTCATCGGCCACTTTATTAGGTACACCTGTTTGACTGCTCATTAATGCGACTCTCTAATCAGCCAATCACATGGCAGCAACTTAGTGATTTAGGTATGTAGACATGGTCAGGTGACCTGCTGAAATTTAAACTGAGCATCAGAATGAAGAAGAAAAATAATTTAAGTCACTTAAACGTGGCATGTTTGCTGAGCTTAGCATTTCAAAAACTGCTGATGTGCTGGGATTTTCCCACAGAAGCATCTCTAGGGTTTACATAAAACCGTCTGAAACAGAAAATATCCAGTGAGTGGCAGTTCCCTGGAGGAAATGCATTTTTGAGTTTAGAGGAGAATGAAATAACTGCTTCACGCTGACCGGAAGGCCAGAGCAAGCCAAACAACCACTTATTACAATGCACAAGAGCATCTCTGAACGCACAGCACATCCAAGACTGAAGCAGATGAGCTACAGCAGCAGAAGACCACACTGGGTTCGACTTCTCTAAGCTAAGAACGCAAAACTGAGGGTACAATTCACACAGGCTCAGCAACGCTGTAAAATAAAAACGCTGCCTGGTCTGTTGAATCTCAGTTTCTGCTGTGACATTAGGATGGTAGGGTCAGAAATCTTGGATCCATCCTGCCTTGTATCAAAATCTCAGGCTGGTGATGGTGTGGGACATAGTCATCGCACCAACGGAGCATTTCTTAAACACCACATATATAAAATATATTACTACCACCAGGCTGAATGTCTGTAGCACAGTGAGGAGCACAAATATGAGATCAGAGCCACAAAATATCACAACTTGTCTTTTTATATTCACTTTACTGTGTTTTGGCTGTCAGAGCGGTGTATTTTGCTGATTTAAAGCAGCTCTTTGTACCTTTAATGTCGGCCATGCTCCATCCATCATTCTCCTCTCCCTCCTGTGTCTCGTCATCAGGACACTTGGGCTCTGGCTGCTGTCCAGCAGGGGCGGCTGCAGCATCGGGCTGGGTCCCTGCTTCCTCCTCGGTCCTCTGGCTCTCCGCCTGGCAGTCACCTTTGGTCACTGCATCAGTCGATTCTGCGGTCTTCTTGGTTTTCATTTTGAGGTTGTCACCAGAGTCTTGCAGACGCTGTTTCAGGCTCTTCAAACTGAATTTGAAAGCAAAGATGCCAGTAGGTTACCACGAAAAGAGGTTTGTTGTCACAAAATGTTCATGTGAAATAAGAAATTCCATTTCAAATTCCTAATCTAGAGTTGCTTATATCTAAATCACATGCTGCTCTTTTTGCATCTTTGGGAACTGTTTACTACAGACGACCTTGAGGAGCGTATGGTATATTTGACTCTGCCACTAAAGCTGAAAAAGAAAGATACTCACGACTCAATACGTCCAGCTTTACTGCTATGAAGAGGAGAGAAAGAAGCACAAGGTCAGACAGACATGAAGACACTTTAAAGAAAATGAACAAACACAGCGTAAAATAAATTTCCTCTTTTTCTCACTTCTGATCGTGGGACACACTTACCAAGCAGATAAATAGTCCTTGGTGACTTTGCTCTCCATCACCTGTGTTAATCCACCAGGTTCGGCCATCTCAATGCATATCTGAGAGAACAGAACGGATATTTGAGCAACACAGTGGTACTCAATGGGTGTGCTACAGGCACGATTTGTATTGTACAGGGCGATAAAGAATTTGTCCTGGCGAGTTTCTTTACTGCCCTGTACGATAGTACAAGGCAAAGAAAAAAAAATCTTGGGGTTTTAAACTTGCAAATGGGAAATAAGTGCAAACATATTTCTATACTTTTTCAAAGTTTTGATTGAACAACAACCACTGAGCAAGAAACACTAAAAGAATAACTTAGCGCTGCCTCAAACTGCAGGGATCTCCCCTGCTCGATGGGCCAGGACAAAAGGCTGAACAGGTCATAAGATTACTACTTGGTTGAGAACTTGGTGCATTTCAGGCAGTCCTTCTTCACCAGTGTTTGCAAAGGCATGTGTAATTCAGATTGCCTGCCGCAGGGACTGTCTGTACATGGAATATTTAAACTTGCTCAACTCGTGTTAAAAAAAACACAAAGTCTCCTTCAGACTCATTTAAAATGTTTCTCAATATGAAAAGAACAGCAGACACCATGACAAGCCTTGCAGCCTTCTGTAAAACATAAAACAGTTGCACGTGTTTATGAAATCGTACCCTGTTGGCAAGCGGCAAGAATCTGACAAAAGCAGCGATGGACGCCACCACTTCCATGATCATCATGACAAGGTCCACATTCTACCAGTGTTGGATTTGTCAAAATCTGGAAGCAAGAAAACTCACTAATGAAGAAACATCAGTGGCTGTCCTAGCTTCATTCAGCAAGAGCCCACAGCGACTCGCCGCATGTCACTGGAGAGTGGCATTAGTCCAACATCCCTTGGGCGGATATTAGCTACTCACAAATGGCACCCTTACAAACTCCAGCTACTGCAGCATCTCAGCGAGGATGACCCAGATCGGCCACAGAATTTGCAGAATGGGCAAAACAAAAATTGGAAAAGGACCCTCAGGTCACGCAGAAGATTTTGTTCCGTGATGAGGCAAACTTTTATGTGAATGGTGAAGTTAACAAACAAAACCACCGCTATTGGTCTGACACTAACCCTCATTGGATGGATCCCTCCAAGACTGTTGGAACAACAAAAGTGATGGTTTGGTGTGGTATATGGGGAACAACGACAGTGGGTCCATTCTTCATCAATGGAAACCTCAAGGCCACTGGATATTTGAAATTGCTACATGATGATGTAGATGAACAGTTTCCTGGAAAGTGGATTGGTCGTCGTGGGCCAGTTGAATGGCCCCCAAAGTCTCCCGATCTGACCCCCTTAGACTTTTATCTTTGGGGTCATCTGAAGGCAATTGTCTATGGTGTGAAGATACGAGATGTGCAGCACCTGAAACTACGGATACTGGATGCCTGTGCTGGCATTTCTCCTGCGGTGTTGCTATCAGTGTGTGAAGAGTGGGAGAAGAGGGTTGCATTGACAATCCAACACAATGGGCAGCACATTGAACAAATCTTATAAGTGGCCAGAAACTTGTAAATAACTCATGAAAGAATAAAGTTACGTTGAAACCAAGCACACCATTGTTTTTCTTGTGACATTACCAATAAGTTTGATGTGTCACATGACCCTCTTCCTATTGAAGTTGTATCCAAGATGGCCGACTTCTAAATGGCCACCATGGTCACCACCCATCTTGAGGAGTTTGCCCCCTCACATATACTAATGTGCCACAAACAGGACTTTAATATCACCAACCATTCCCATGTTGTTACAGTGTATCCATATAAATGGCCCACCCTGTATTTTCCAAGTCATCAGCATGCTGTGCTAGTTCCTCTACCCACTTCTTCAATGATTGGAGTTTGCCCAGGGTCACCGTCGTGACATCCGCCATAGCCAAGATCCGGGCGTCCGCTTCCTTTATGTGCGTCTCATGGTCCTCCAGTTGTTTCCCTTGTGCTTGTAAATAGCAGGGAGACCCGGCTCGAGTTTATCTTCAATGACTTCACAGTTACTTCCTGAATCACCTCACAAACTAATGGATGTGTTCCAATATTCAACTGTGCATCAGTTCCCATGCTAGTTCCCTCATTTGCCTCTCCGCTCTGCAAGTTGGGGTCCCCCACAGTGTTGGGTATTACAACTTTCCTTCACGGCATGTTGTCAGACTGTCCCAAAAAGTAGCTGCTAATGCTCATCCCAGGCTTACAGATAATGTCACTGTAGTAACTTGTAATAAATTGCATTTCTAAAGTTATGGGTGTAGAATCAGCGAACTGGTGTACTAGCACTCCCTAGTACAACCTCACTACAAGCTGCCATCTTGAAAACCAATGACCAATGGTCTTTTAAAACTACTTCAGCCTGAAATATAAATATCAAATATTATAGTTTTTGGATTTTACCCGTTAAAGAAGAAGAGTTTTGCCCTGTAAACACCATCAAAAATGAGCATCCCTACATAAGCCACTAAGTGTTTCCCATTCAAGGTTTTAGCATGGCCACAATTTGCTGCAGGATTTCATCCATCAGCAGCAGTGCAAACCTTTGGCTACTGGGAGGTAGTAGAGCATTGCAGTCTTTGTTGAAGACCAAAATATGGGGATAAGGAGTCCATCCTGTGACTGCTTCAACCATATTTTCACTCTCACCTTCAGATGAGTCAGAGTTGGACTCCAGCTGGTCTGTTTCTACGTCCGAGGCCTCCTCCATGTCAGCCCGGAGGAGTATGATGTGTCTTTTCCAGAGGCTCCTCTGTGCTGTAAAGTCTTGCCATCTTCTTGCAGAGTGCTCCTGCACTACTGCTCATACTTCTAACCATGGCTGCAGTGCAGTTGCATAAATTACCTGAGCTTTGGTTCTTGCTGCTGAGATAGCTTTGAAGCTCTGAAAGGTCACCTATCAGTAATTATTATTGAATTAGTTTATGACACACAGTGTGGCCTTCTAAGAAAAAAAGACTTGCACACACAAAATTATCTACCATCATTAGCAGCACACGTTCATCATTTCATTAGCAAGACACCCATTTGGTTGGACAAATATAAAAACAAAACATTAAAGGCAAGTTGTCAAAAATGAAATCTTAGCATAAAGGAATTCGTTAGTTGATTTGGGATCAAAAATTGTATTTTCACTTGTTTAAATGGGACATGTTTTGGCCGGAAGATAAATTGTGGCGGCTTTTGCATGGCTTAGCCATTTTAAGCTTATTTAAGGAAATGAGACAACAATTCTAAAATGAAAATAAAAAATTATATCTACTAGCAAATATGGGGTTTTATTCGTTCAGCGCAGCCAAAATAGCACAAAAATTAAAACTCGGAATGGCACAAAATGTGGTTCTCTTTGACAGCCATAATCGTAGAGCAAAACTGCTTTACAATAAAAAAAAATAGCAACTCTGGGAGTGAATGGTAAATGGACTTTAAGGCACTTTTCTATTCTATCTGTGCACTCAAAGCGCTTTATAAAAGCTGGGACAATTCCTGAGTCAGATCATTCTGTATCCAACATTTAGACCCTGATGAATGCATCTGTGAACAACTTTGGTATCTTTCAAACAAACTGGATCAGCCAGGGACCAAAACACCAAAGCTTCCTGAGGTACATCCACCCCGGTGTGACATTAAAATTGCCTTCTGAGAATGCACTTAAAAGTCCTCTGCTGCCACCCTATGGTATAGCTTCAGAAACAATTTGACGTTTTTTACTTAATGACATGATAATAGTAAGACATGGTAATATTTTTTAAAGACTGAGCACTAAATGTAACACTGTCAATGAAATAGCATTTGTACTTAGAAATATAAAACAATTAGTGAAACACAAAATGTAAATACAGATAAAGGGATGAATATTTATAATATCGACAATAATATTTTTATATGTGCAATAGCAGGAACAGGAAGTGCACACCACATCAGCAAACAAACAAAATCACTGAAACTAGTCATCCTCATGATTTACTGCATTGTGACAGGTGTGATTTCTGGTAACAGCTCTCTACTTGCGCTAGGAGCTTTAAGAGTGAAGAAGGGTTATATGGGAAGAGCTTCTTTGTGTGCAGCCTCGTTACCACCTCTCTAAGCTGTGACAAACAATGGACTGCTCTGACTGATATTTCACCTGTAAGCTGCCATGACAGAGATGCCATGTTTGCATGTGATGTTTCTTCACTCTGCAACACTGGCTGTAATAATCCTTCCGGTCTTGGACTCAGTAAAGCTGTTGACTTATATTGTTTCCCATTCAAGGCACAGACAGATTCCACTGTATTCTCAGAATCAGACTCATCAGAAGTATCATACTCTACAAGGCGAAGCTCTGAAGCCATACCTAGCCTTCCAGCTGGTGGAATAACACAGGAACCAGATTCTACTTTATCTGGCTCTCCTTTACATTTCAATGTTGACCTATCGGCGCCTAACTTCTTCTGCTGTGAAAGACAACAGTCTGACATAGTGATACGTCCACATGCTGCAGCGAAGCCCTGCCAATCATCTCGGAGGCATTTCAAGTACTGCACAAAGTACTCCAGGAAGCAGGTTTCAGCTGAGATCAGAAAGTCTAGGAGGATGCTATAGTCAAAGGACATGCTCTGAAGCAGAAGCACAAAGTGACAGTGAGGGTTAAAGCCAGATGCACAGGCCGTCTCCAGCACTGCAAATTCATCCATCCCAGACATCAGTCTAAAAATGAGAGAAAAATCTAATTAGAACATATCACGTAAACACTAACAGCTTATTTGAATTTTTCTCTTCTGGTAAAGTGAAAGACAGTGAAGTATCAGTAAACAGTGACAGAAACACACACATGTATATTTTAAATCTGAATACTTTTACATGTGTAGAAGTTATCTTTAAGCATCTTTAAAGATGGTAAACTAACATCAGGACCTCTTTACCATTATAGTTTTTATATCATACCCAAATCTGGTATCTGTTTTACCTGTAATGAAGAAATATGTAGAGCAGAGCTTTAGCTGCCTCCATCATGTCATCATCCTGTTCTCCAAACAGCATGCTGATCCAGCAGCAGAGATGAGTGACCTCTCTCTGTTTGAACCTGTACTGTCTCAGGAAGCCCCACAGACTCTGCATGTATGCATGAACCTCTGTTGCAGTCTTCACTTCTGTGTTGAGAAGATAATCATACGCCTAAGCCACAGCAGAAAGCAAATCAAATCAAATCAAATCACTTTTATTGTCACATCACATGTGCAGGCACACTGGCACAGCACATGCGAGTGAAATTCTTGTGTGCGAGCCCCACAAGCAACAGAGATGTGCAAACACAACAACACAAACGAGCAAAATACAAGAATGGCCAACCTGAAACTAATAAATATATGTACAATATATAATAGTATATGCATTTCTGGATGTGTATACTAAATATTTTCCTGTGTGTGTGTGTGTGTGTGTGTGTGTGTGTGTGTGTGTGTACACATTTTTACAAATTAAATAGTAAAAAAAAAAAAAAAAAAAAAAAAAAAATATATATAATAATAATAATAATAATAATAATAATAATAATAAAATATATAAAATATACAGAGTTGAATATGTGCAAAACAAGTGGCATTTATATACAGTGTGGAGTGCATATAAAGGCTTTTAAGATCATTGGTAAACTTCCTGGGTGAAACCTGGCCTGTTTAGAGAAAGCGATTAAAGGTAAAGACCCGACAATAATACAAAGAAAACTGCAGCAATCAAACAACCTCCTTTGAGTAAACATTTGGCGACAGTGGAATGGAAAAACGAAACTCTTTTCAAAAAAAAAAAAAAGTAAAAGTAAAGTGTGCGTGTTAGTCCCCCATGGGGAAATAGTTCCTTTGCATTTAACCCATTCACCCAGTGAAGCAGTGGGCAGCCACCAGTGCAGCGCCCGGGGAGCAGTGTGTAGGGACGGTACCTTGCTCAGGGGTACCTCAGGGTAGCCGTTCAGTGGAGTCGAACCCCCGACCTTCCGATCATGGGGCCACTACTCTACCTACTGAACTATCCCTGCCCATTGGAGGACATAAAGGACGAAACCACCGTCAGAAACTCCGCCAGGGAGGAGCAGCCATCTGCCGCATAACCAGGTGTGGGTGATGGCAGAGAGCCAGGACAAAAAACATTTTATTTATTGATATCTATTGTCCACCTGGCACTTCGAGCTTCTCTCCAATTTATCACACTCAGTTGAGATAAAATAATTACTGTGGGTGACTTAAACATAGATGCAGCTTCAACTCTGCATTTAATCTGTTATTGAACGGCTTCTCTCCAAATGTAAAAGGACCCACCCACCACTTCAATCACACTCTGGAGCTTGTTCTGACATATGGCATAGAAACTGAACATTTAACACTTTTTCCTGAAAACCCTCTTTTGACTGATCATTTCTTAATAACTTTAGATTTACAATCATTGGCTACACAACATTTGAAATATCAAATGTCATTTTCAAAGCATTTGTCATCCAGATTTTTGTCTTTGATTTGACTGGTCAGGGGAGAGAACAGACACTGAGTGAAAACATTCAGCATCTCTTTCATTGTTTTTCCACCGAATGTGCTGCTGAGATTTCTGAGTGAGGAAAAAAACCCAGTACTATCACAGTTATCAAAAAGAAGAGCTTCAAATGATTTGTTTTTAATTTAATTGGTTTAAAGTTCAGCAACATCTTTAATTGTACTCATGCAAAAATGATAGATCATCAACCACGCTGGTATTTCTTTTTAATTCTCACCTGATCCTGCAGCTGTTTGGATGCAAAGCTCTATGGACTTGAGAATAATGAGGCTGACAGCTCTCAGCATCATGCAATCCCAGTTCTGAATCTGATCTCCCAGAATGTGCCTGGTTCCTCCAAAGAAAGCGCCAGACTGCATTTGAATACTCAGTAACCAATTGTCAGAAGCTGCTTTTAACACAGTCCGAGCTAGAATGCTCATATCAGAGCTCCAGTTTCCACACGTCCTCCCTGACGCCACATCGCCTGAAATCCAGTCCTCTCCAGCCTTCTGGAGGATTGCTCTCTTTAGAAGAAGCAGCACTCTCTTTTTAACATAATACTCTGAGGAGCAGCAGATGTTTAGGAGGGCCAACGAGTGAAGGTGGGTTACTCTCTGACTCTTCAAACGGACACCAGCTCCACATACCAAACTAGAAGAAGTCAGCACCTCAAGCAGGTCTAGCAGTAGACATAATGATGTTCCCCAGTGTGAGCTTCTGGTAAAATCCACTGAATGCTGTGACGTGTGTTTCTTCTCTTCAGGGAGCAGTTTTGAACATAGAACACTTAGAGTGAGGTCAAAACCTACCAGAAGTGTCATGAGCTCTAATGGAAGGAAAAAAAAGGCATTCAAAATGTGAGAGTAGACAAAATCAACCGTCATCCTGTAAGCATCATATCTGCCCATATCTTACCCCAAGGAGTTAGCCTAGCTACAGAACAAATGATTTCAATAAACTCATCTTTCAGTAAATTCATTTAAATGTTCAAAATCTTAAAATGTTCTGGCTGCAGTTTCTACAATTTTCTGTATTTTTGTTACCATTATAGCTTAGATATCGCGGATTTTGGACTCCTTGAAAATGAAAATTACTAACACCGTTTACCTCGATGAGCTCCTTTAAGAAGTTTTTTGGAGACTTCAGTCAGTGACCACAAACAGGCATCTAATTCAGCACCAGGCCACGGGTTCTGAAATGCTTGTTCACATTTCCTCTGCCAGGCAGGACTGATAAGTCCCTAAGAAATTTAAGCATACAAGCACTCAAATTCAATTTTAAACTGTCAAATCACAACAACAGTCACTTCAAGGTGCTCAATACTGAAAGGTAAAGACACTAAAATTTTACAGAGAAACCCTAACAGATAACCTCCTATGAGTAAGGACTTGGCAACAGTGGGGAGGAAAAACTCCCTTTCAACCTTCATTTTAAAAGGGAGTTCCTTTCCACTGTTGTCCAACCCGTCAGAACCAGGTCGCGGCAGCCATCTGCCATGACCAGTCGGGCGGGGGACCAGATAAAAGACATGCTGTGAAAGAGCCGTTGATGGTGAGTAAAAAAGGGTAAGAGAAGGAGAAACGCTCAGTGCATCTTGAGAGGACCCCAGCAGCCTAAGTCTACTGCTAAGTCCTACTAAGTGTGGATTCAAGGTCACACGATTCAGCCATAGCTGTAAGCTTTCAGAAAAAGGAAAGTCCTCAGCCTAATCTTAAAAGTAGAAAGGGTCTCTGTCTCCCAAATCCAAGCTGGAAGCTGGGTCCACAGACAAGGTGCCTGATACCTGAAGGTTCTGCCTCCCATACTACTTTTAAATATCCCAGTAACCACAAGTAAAGCTGCAATCTGAGAGCAAAGTGCTCCATTGGGGTGATATGGTACTATACATCTTCCTGATGGCCACAATAAATGATGTGGCTCTTTGTTGTTTCACCCTGGATAGTGCTTCTGACACTTGGTCTCCTTCCCTCCGCTCAGCGTACAGTCTCAGAGGGCTAGATGCATAAGTAAGAAGCTTCATTGTCTTGATGTCAGTGGATTTGATCTCCTCCTTTGGGTGTAGGTGGCGATTGCCTTGATCTTGTTCTTCCCGTTCACCTACTTCTCAGGACCTGCCTTACTCGCTGGGTTGTTGTAGCTTTCCTAGTAGCCTTTTCATGGTTCCCAATTGGCTATTTTCAGTGTGTTGCCTTCTGATAGACCTTAGAGGATTGCAGTAACTACCTTTCCTCTCTTTTTTTACTATTAGGGTTCTGCTCATCTTGTGTAGCTCTATGAATTCCAGGTTCCATGTGTGAGGTTTTGAGTCATAGGCTTTCTTGTAAGTCCAGGTGGTGCACAGGCTGGCCAGTCTGGTCTTAGTCGTACAACCTACCAGTTGCTGAAGTTTTACCCTTTTACGTTATTTTAAACGTTGCTTTTTTCACCATTCTTAACATTACACACAATGAACAGTGTTGCATATTTTTTAATAGTATGTGATTTACAGTAGGTAGGCTAAAGCGCTTCGGTCATCTCAGAGACGGAAACAAAAAGTCGTTGCTGAAGACGAATCCCCAAAGAATGACTACTTACAGATTTGCAGATAAGGTAAAAAACACAGTTTGATGCCGTCTTTGCAGCCAGATGTGAGATAATGTGGTCCTCGGCTTGGAACCGCTTTACCTATGGAAAAGGTAATTAAATCAATTATTAAGATAACTTTACGTCTTTACTCCCTGAGCAGTGGTAGCACTTACAAGGTGCGTGATGAGATCCATGTCTTCAAGCAATACTTTTAGGACCTCCGCATAATAAAACCTAACGTCTGGATGCAGCCCCTGAGACGTCAGATTGGAAGAAACCCTCCCGAGGAAAGACATGCACATGCAAGTCAGCTCCGCACTGTTTTCACCGCAGTACTCTGAGGGGGAACCTTCTCTGCCTTTCCCGTGGACAGGTCCACAAAAGCCGGAATATATTACGCCCGCTACATCGGCAGCATTTTGGGGGGGATACGATCCCGCAAGAAAGCATCTGTACGCTTCTGTCAAACAGTTAAAAAGCCCTGTCATTACGGACAGGTCTTCGTCTTTACAACTCATATTGCCCTCCATTGCGCGGCTACTTCCGCGTGGATCTCCCACGTGATATACACGGAAGTACCCCTACAAAATACGTGAAGCATTACCAAAATAAAACAAAAAAGTCTAATAAATGAAAACACAACTTTATATTGTTGTTGTTGTTTTTACATTGTGGGGAATATATAATAGTGAATATAATACTAGCACTTTATTTACTACAATGACCATGGATTTATATAATGTGTCTAGTTTCAGAAAGTTCATTCTGTCAAACTGGACGTTTTCTGTAGGAGAAAGGTTTCTTCATCCAAACCACTCCTTTAATCTCAGCTGACTGCAGAATAATGATGGAAACTAGCTCCACTGACTAACAATGGGCCGTGAGGTTAGTTTTATGATCATTAATCTGCAAATTGATTAATCAGAATAGCATCATCATATATGCACGTTTCCTTGCCTTTCTGGTTTATTTTAAATTAATTGCATCCTAAAATACAGTTTCATACGTCTGCTTTGCAAATGGTAGTTCTTGACGTGCTTGGGGCTGTGGAAATTATACTTATATTGTGAAAGTCTGCAGACGGAAGTGTTATTGTTTTTGCTGATGGAGTCACGCTGGTGAAGCTCTTCGCAGACACTCTTTGATTAAGTCTTAGTGTTGAACAGTTAGATTATTCTTGTCATTACCTACAAAGATATGGATAAAAGTTTGACACTAGCTTCTTTGTTTGGTTTTGTATTTGTGCTGAAAGTAACGGAATAATGCAGCTTTGACAACTTCAATCGTTCCGTATACCTGAAAGCTGATTGGCTCAGTTACACGTCGGTTCAGCGTCTGACAAGTAAGTCTTTGTTTTATAGAGCTGCTGTTTTGTCAATAAAGGCGTAGAATTCCTTTTAATATCCACACGCGCTGTGTTTGGGGGTTTATTTCTACCCAATTATAATAGTGTAAAAAGTCAAATGAAGCCAAATAAAATTAAAAACGAGCGAATGAGTTTGTTAGCTTTCTGGCTAACTAGCTTCAGCTAACCTTCTAAGAACGTACAGCCGTAGACCATGGGTTATTCTAAAAGGATCTACTGTCGTTACACTTTCTGGGGTGGTGGAAACGAGCTATCTTCACCGCCGAGCTTTTGTAAGTTATATCTGTATACTTGTGCGTGCTTTGTATTATTGGTCATGTTAGCAAATAAAGCCACGGTGATGTCTATTGTTTATCACAAACGAGTTAAACTAACGAGCCAAACTTTTAAGGTAATGACAGATAGTTACGTTTTCATTCATTTGCAAAGTTTTCCCAGGTTGGCTAAAAAATAGTGTAATTAGTAAGTTTACCTTTGGGTAGTGTATATGCATATCATTATTTTTTTGTATTTAACTCTCTGGTTGTTACTATTGTTTGGCTGTTGTGGTTTTCAGCAATAAATCAGAATCAGAATACTTTATTGATCCCTGGGGGAAATTATTTTTTGTTACAGTGCTCCATTTTAAACCAACATTAAGACAAGACAGACAATACGCTAACTAAGAATAGTACAATATATACATATATATACATACATACATACATAAGTCACTTATAAATAAATATTTGGAAAAGAAACATGTGTAGCTGTAGCAGCAAACAGTGTGTTAAGTGGATGCGTTGTACAGGGAGATGGCCACAGGCAGGAATGGGGTGTATCCATAATCAATTGACTCTGTCCGTTAGCGTTCACAATACTCTTCATTGCCTCTAATCTCTTTTTGATGACTGTGCCACAGGGAAACAAATTCTCAGTTCTTCACAGTGTGCACCAGTACATCTGCAAAGCAGCTCTGATATGACTAAAAGAAGCCTATCTCTTCAGCTGGTCCAAAGGTACATTTTAATATCTAAAACATTAGCTTTTGTTTCTTTTCTTTTAACATCAACATAATTTCTCCCAACAAGGAAACCAAAAAAACTTGCTAGACCTCTTCATCAAGTAATGGTTAAGCCTTTGTTAGCTGAAGCAAAAAAGTGACTGTCTCTGAAATTCCACTGTTGTGCCTGAACATACGTCAAACATGTACATTTTCAGATAACTTCATTTATAATTACATTTTTGGGGGGAATATATACAACTTTTATAGTTTTGCCTCTATATTATTTAAATTCCAAGTTTTCTGCTTTTTATTCAGTAAGACTGAATTAAAGAAAATTAATAAATTATAGTTTTTACTCCTAAGTTCTGAATGTCGTGGAGTAAAGATTTGTTTGCTGCTTTATACATTATTTGTGCAATTCTGAGATCAACCAAATTTTCAAACTGTTAATAATTTAATAAAAAAATGATTTGATGGTCTTTTGAAGTGTAGCTCAGGTGGTAGAGCACCTGCTAATCAGAAGGTTGGTAGTTCAATCCTCGTCTCTCCAGTCTGCGTGCCAAATATCCTTGGGCAAGATGCATCCATCAGTGAATGCGTGTAAATGTTAGATAGGAAGCTTAGATAGAAACAGTACAGTATGCTTGTGTGAATGAGGCAAGTTTTGTAAAGCATTTTGAGTGCTCAGAGTAGAAAAGCGCTATATAAGAACCAGTCCGTTTACCATCTATACTCCACCACTCTGGATTTTAAGTCAAATGTGTTCAAGTGCAGACTTTGAGCTTTAAGTCAGTGTTTTTTCAGAGTTTGGATTAACTGCTGAGAAATTTAGGGTGATGGAGGGGCTGGAGCCTATCCTAGCTGCAGTACAGTAAGAAGCGGCTTACACCCTTTTCTTGTAGTCCCCTGTTTTTAGCTGCTCAAAATTAACTGGACAGTTGACTCCAAAGCAGTTTCATTGCCAGATGGGGCTTGTTTCCTTGCTATGTCATCACAAATGAAGCAGATGCCTGAAGTTGACTCATAGAGCTGATTTTGTATTTGTAGTTTTGCATTTTTGAATAGAAGTCTCAGACAGATGGCAGTGCACACAAGGTACACCATCACTAGGCTGGGAAAAAACCCCACAATAAACCAGAGAGAGATGGTAAGAAATTTGGCAGTGGCCAGTGGCAGTGGTACATCCTTAAAAACAATTAGTGCACTAGCCAGCCAACACCGAAAGACCATAGCAGACAACTAATGTGCCAGAGTTATTTCTGTAACAACATTGTTCACAATATTTCATCAAAAACACTCTACATGTGTATCAGTGTCGACATCTAGAATTTGGAGACCCCATCAATGTACACTGTATCAATACACATCATCAGTGTTAATACAGAACAATTTGCAGACTACTCGTTACACTCAAGAACAAGAAGATCACATTCAACTTTGTCAGAATCAGCTGGAAAGAAGCTGTATTTTTAGACTCATAAAACAAAGATTAACTTTAACCAGAGCGATGGGGAAAGTATTGAGAAGCAGGAAAGCAGCTCAAGATCAGATGGGCTCCTTTCCCATTAGTACCTGCTCGGTTTGATTCGCCACGACTCGAATTGGATTAACTGGTTTTCCATTATAATAGAGTACCACCTAATGTGCGTTTTCATTGTCATAGCAATGCGTCCAAGTGTCCTGTGACGTAATTAATATGCAACACAAACACTACAACAAAGGTGGGTGTCGAGGCAAGAATACACCTCCTGCTCAGTCTGTCGCTTTTCGGCAGACTCTGGGACCACGGCATTGTTTTTTCAGGCAGAGCGGTGTAGAGATTTTTGAAGGGGCGGGTACTGAAAGTTAAAAAGGGGCACATGGGACCAGGGTGAATAACAACAACCTGCATTCTTCAAAAATCTAATATGGATTCACATCATTTTATATCACTGTTATCAGGCGGGGACAAGGCAAAGCAAAGGTAGCCTATTTCTTACCCGATGGGTACAATGTTGCTGTTGAGGTGTTGCTGCTGCTCCTGATAGTACTGGAGGGCAGGGCTGTGTTGATCTGACACTGTAGACTAGAGCAGGGCGATATGGCCAAAAATATTTATCACGATATATATTTGAAAATTTGCGATAACGATATAACTGACGATATAATTGATGCGAGACAAAATACAACTCCACAACATTACTAGCGCAAAAAGACAACCTTCCATTTATTTTCACTTAAACAAGAAGCTGGTTTTTATGTACATTAAAGCTTTATAAAAATTTAACAGTGCAAATGCAAATTCCTTGCTGAAAGTTTAACCAAAAGGCATTTCCAGTAGAAATGGGCTGACATGTCCTGAGCATAACCATGTATAATATCCACTGAAGTTAAAAAGAGGTGCTTTGCAACATTAAACTGCAGTGTGCAGTACGCATTTTTCGGACCATAAGGTGCACGGGATTATAAGGCACATTAAGCGAAACAAAGCAGTCAGATAAATCAAACTTTATTAAACTCATTCTTCTTGCTTCCTCCACTTCTGTACCATTGATTCATTAATGTTGAATTCTCTGGCAGCTGCTCTATTCCCATGTATATTAATGACTGACCTCGTATTGTGGATGGATTATCTCAGTTGTTCTCCTGACTGAAGTTTGGTCCGTTTACAGCATCCTGCCATGCGATTGCATTTGTCTCTAACCATGAGGAACCTTAACGTTAACTTTTATAAGTGGAAAAGTGTTAGTGTTCGTCCTCCAGCTTCACTGTTTATGTTATGCTAACATAGCTGTGTCGCTAGCGATCACGTAGCACATCATTATATACCAGCTAGCCCAACTTCAGTAACCCTACAAACGTCACTGCTGTTTAGTTTCCTGTCTTCATTTATGTTGCAAGTGATAGCAGAGCTGTACGTTTGATTTTTTTCAGAAATCTCTCAGTCAGAACATGCTATATCATGCTTAGGTAACTAGCGAAACTAGCGAGCTAACTTCCGCTAGCTTCCTGCTAACTTCTAACTCCGTTAAATGTAATAAATTTTGTTTTCATGGATGCCTGGAAGTTAAACTTCATAGTTACACCTGGTAAAGCAGCAATGCTGATCATTTTATTAAAGATGAAAGAATTTAGACAGTTTTTAACTCTCAGTGATGCTGCAGTGTTGTTTGACCTGAAGAATACGGAGTTTAGGACCCAGATTACTCCCAGATTTAAGAGCATCTTAGTCTTAGCCGCTTGCATGTTCTGCAAAAAAATGTGCTTTGTTGTGTATCTGACGGACAAACACCAAACCAGTTCCACATCACGGAAGTTGCACCATTTTTACAAACCAGTTCTGGTTCATCTGTTTCACTCAACAATCGGCCATGTGCGTATGAAAACAAAGGCACTGCGCATGCGCGTTTTACTCATATTCTATCGCGATATTTCATTTTCCTATCGTTGCCTAACATTATACCGGTATTACCGTGAACGGTATAATATGGCCCAGCCCTACTGTAGACATTTAAAAAGTCTGTAGGAGAGCTGGTAGCTGATTAAACAAGTGTTGTGAGATAATAATGAAATGCAAAGATTGGTGACAGCACTTGGAACCATAAGGCAACAGATTACACAAGCTGTGGGAAATAAACCAGGCTCTGCCTCTGAATCACTCTTTGCCTCTCTTCCTCCTTGCATTGCCTCATCTCACCTGTCCCTGTCCACTTGCTGTCCTTCTGAGAACAAGGCACAACTTGCAATTGCATTTAACTATCCACACTTAACAAATCCCATGATGCTTTGAGTATTTCTTCTTCATGTGTTAATAGACCTCTCTGCTTTGAGTCATACTTGTTATTAATCTCTTCCACAGCATGTCTTTTATCCTGTCTTCCTTCTATCTCCCTAACTGGTTACGGCAGATGCCCCGCCCCTCCCAGAGCCTGGTTCTGCCGGAGGGTTCTTCCTGTTTAAAAAAAAAAAAGAGTTTTTCCTTCCGCACTCATGTGGTTGAAAAAAAACATTTGATTCTGGAGGTTATTTAAACATATCATGAGATATAGATATTAGATTTTCCTCATCACTCAGCCCTCGATCAAATAAGCTTCCTCAATATTTGAGGAAGCTCATTATTAATGTTAACCCTTAAAAACTCCTGAACATCATTAGTACACCATTTCAGTATTATTTTGATTCCTATTCTTATGCTTAAAATGACTTAACATTTTGATTTTGATTTTTTTTTTAAGATATTTTTTTAATGCACCACCTGTGTGTGCTTGATTTGTGTGTTTTGTCAGCCATTTATGTCCATTCAAGTCTGTCAGATCTACAATGAACTGCTTAAACTGTAGATCTTTGTTGCACTGAGGCGGTAGGCAGACTTCATTCACATACTTGAAAAATGGCAAAAAATCATATTTTTCATGGTTGGATATTAACAGGGTTCCAAGTTGAGCTTCAGCATGCAACAAGAAGAAATGGGAGTGAGGCCAAAAAATTTTTGATCATGCAATTTATTGAAAACAACACTTAAACTGACACAGGCTCTTAGGCCACTTCTATCACCAAGTAATGCGTTACTACTTTTTCAATTTTAGTGTTGTCTTTTCAGATTAAAAGCCACGGCCATAAGTCTGAACTTAATTTCAGTCATGCTTAATGTACCATCTGAATCTGAATATATTTACTGATTTTTATTTATTTATTTTAAACAGAGCTTAGGTACAGATGAAAATTACCATTCCGAAATGTGACAGGATGTTGAACCACCACTGCAGAAGGAACCCTGAGCTTCATGAAGAGCTGCAGATCCAGGCTGCAGTGGCAGCAGGGGATGTATACACTGTTAGGAGAATGCTGGAGCAAGGATACTCGCCAAAGATCCGCGATGCCAATGGCTGGACACTGCTTCACTTCTCAGCAGCCAAGGGAAAAGAGAGATGTGTTCGAGTTTTCCTGGAGCATGGAGGTCAGACCCCCAACCCCACGACCTGAAAATGTTTTTGCTGTTAATGCTACAGGGCATTGTGTTACTAAAAAGTGGGCATTTATTCAGCTATGTTAGGTGAAATTTGAAAAGAAGTCACTTCTATAGCATTCAGATAAATATCCCTTAAACACTTAAAAAATGTTTAAGTGTCCCAAATCCCAAAAGTTCATTCTTTTCATCTGGACTTATCGTTCTCAATGGGAGAAAAGTTTTTTCACTCACCCATGTCCAGATGAACAGAATCCACGTTTGGGATATTATTCATATGACTTAAGATTCATCCAGATACCATTTTGTCACCCCAGAATATGATTATTATCGTGCATCTTCTGTTAGAATCAGAAAAACCATGGACATACACTCTGGAGATGACGGGCTAGCGCATCCAAATCAGATGACTGATTTAAGATAACATAGCAGCAGTGAGTCTCATACACAGAGTCAAGGTGTGCCCCAATTCAGGCCCCGCATCCTTCAAAAAACTACCTGGTCTGCATAGGCCAGGTGCTTTAAAGGCCAGAAGTGCAAGGCTGTTAAATGGGTTGGGTTGCCTAGCAACCATGCTTTTTCAAATGTTAGAAGTTGGCTGGGCAGTGTATATTTTGTAATGGGTGATAGGTCATGTATAGAACTTAAAAAAAATAAAACAATTGGAAAAAACATGGCAGAAAATGCTGAAAAAGAAACCCACCACACTAATAAAATAATTAGAAAAGTGTCCAACAAAACATCAGTTTTCTGCACAACTCCACTGCACACGCTCACTCTCTCAACCTTTGCATTCCTGGGGCTGCTGTGATGCAGTGCTTCGGATTAATGTAATGACTCTTAATATCACTGAAAAGCGCAGAGCTGCTGCTTTCAAGAGCGGTTGCCATTTTTCAGATTGCTCACATCATTCAAGAGTTGCAGTAGTTTAAAGAAACGTTGCCACCAGTGTAGCCCTAACCTGTTAGGGTTAAAGGGTTAAACCTTTCTAGCGGTCCTTTACAAAGGGAGAACAGTCTTTATATTCTCTCCTGTTCTCCTCTCCATCTCTCATCTGGCACCAGCGAGCTCTTTTTCCTCTTACACTGCTGAATTTGTCCTGGTGTATCATCGGGGTGGAGAGAACAATCTCACCAGTTCTCCCTCAAAGTTGGTTCCTCACTCTGTCCTAACTCGTGCATAAAATGGACTGTTATAATTGGTCAGAATTAGCCTGTGAAAATAAATCTTACCTTTTTATAAAGAAGGAGAACATTTATTTTCTTCATTTAATTATATATTTTTAAATTAATTAAAAATAAAACCTTGTTAGGAATTGTGCTGGGCTTGTCTGCATTACTGTTTGACTGAATATTGTTTAAGATGTGGCAATATCCAAATTGGCCAGCAGGGGTCACTGTGGAGATGGGTTTGATATTGTTTCAAAACCAGTACAATTCCAGCACAAATGCTTCAAATGTTTCAGTGTTTTACGAAGCTTCAGTTTGCCCATAACTAAACATTTAAATTGCTACATGAATAAGTCAGGTAAAACCCTGTTGCTACTTTTAAAAGTTGACTGTTTGGCCACTCCACTTAAGCCGTCTGCCATTATCTTTGAAAGATTTCCCATTGCCACCACCGCGCTATGACAGAATCAGCTTTTTGGGCAGTGAGGTATTGGTTCAGCTACTAGTTAGCTAACATACACTAATGTAAACCTATTAGCTGCAACCCAACCAACATGTTCTCAAAACTTTAACTTTGAACACTTATTTTCTAAATGCAACTTCACAGACTGTTAAATCTGTCAGTTTCTGAGAGCAGGGCTTCGTGTTTCATGTCCACTTAAAGTATAACAGTCTAGCAGGAATGCACTGTAAATACGAATTGATGAAAAATTCTTTCTAGCAGATTATTCTTGGACTGTACTATCTTGGCTTATCATAAATCCTATAATATGAAGCGTCTGCTGCATTTAACTCTTCTTTTCTTTTCACTCGTCTGTACAGCTGACCCCACAGTGAAGGACTTTATTGGTGGCTTCACCGCACTTCACTATGCAGCAATGCATGGCAGAGCACGCATTGCCCGACTGATGCTGGAGTCAGAGTTTCGAAGTGACATTATAAATGCAAAAAGTAACGATGGCTGGACGCCGCTGCATGTGGCCGCCCACTATGGTCGAGACTCATTCGTGCGGCTGCTGCTCGAGTTCAAGGCCGAGGTAGACCCTCTGAGCGACAAAGGAACCACGCCACTACAGCTTGCCATAATCCGCGAGCGCTCCAGCTGTGTACGGATCCTCCTTGACCACAGCGCCAACATTGACATTCAAAATGGCTTCCTGCTACGCTATGCTGTCATCAAAGGCAATCACTCATACTGCCGCATGTTCCTGCAGAGGGGAGCGGACACTAATCTTGGACGCCTTGAAGATGGCCAAACTCCCTTACATTTGTCAGCTCTAAGGGATGATGTGTTGTGTGCCCAGATGCTCTACACGTATGGAGCAGATACCAATACTAGGAATTACGAGGGCCAGACTCCGGTGGCTGTGTCTGTCAGCATGTCAGGGATTAGCCGGCCTTGTCTGGATTTCCTGCAGAAGGTCACAAGTGAGTAACACACTCTTTGTCATATAAGTCCGGTGGCATTGTGAAGAATATGCCAATGTTGTGTTTGTTGCATAAAGGAGGAAAAAGTAAATATTCTTAACTATGAAAGAAAATTAGGGGTGAAGGAAAGAAAATTGCTACAACATAGTATTGCAATATTCTGCCTGTTTCATTTTGTGCAACAAATATAGATATAGCATTCAGTATCAATATTTGGGATACCAAAATATTTCTTTATATCATTAAATAAAACAATGGGTTATCTCATGCAGCACCATCCTGAAGTTAGCTATGCAAACTTAGACTACCAGTCAAAAGTTTTAGAACACCCCAATTTTTCCAGTTATTGCAATTCAACTCATCCAGGTCCAATGAATAGCTTGCAATGGAACAAAAGTAAGTGGTGAACTGCCAGAGTTTTGGGTTGTTTGTTTGTTTTTCTTAAAGGAAAAAAAAGGTAAGGTTGAAAACCGACTCGACAGCGTACAAAACATGTCAGCATGTTTTACACGACTAGATATGCAGATTTTGTTACTCTGGGTTTTTTCTTCTGAAGGCCCAAAATGACTATAGTACTGTGGTGAAATGGCTCATCAGTGTTGTCTATACATTAATCAACTGGCTCATGGCACGTGCATTTAATCTCTGATTTATCTCCTTTTTATGGTTGTGCTCTAGTCTTGAGATCATTCTGGGCTCTGGAGTTGTGTGTTTGGGGTCAGTATATTTCAGCAACTTTGTACAGTCTCTGCCTTTCCCTTTTTACATACGTACAAGGGGGTGGGGTTAGAGCTGGGCGATAGAACGATATGTATCGCGATATAACTTTTACTCGATAGAGAAATTAAGCTATCGCGATAGACCTCGCTGCTCTTGTCCTCTAAAAAAAAAAAAAAAAAAAAAAGGTCAGCCAATCCAAATTAAGTAGCGCAGAGCCGAACCAATCACAGCCGCAGCGTCATGTCGCGTGACTTGTAACGTACAGCACAAGTGCCAAGCCGCACGTGTGTTTGTTTGGGAAGCAGCCAGCGGGTAATGGAGGAAATGAGCGTGACCGAAGAGAAAACAGATGATGGTTCCAATGCCGGAGAGATTGTCAAACGGAAGAGCCATAGAAGTTCCGTAGTGTGAAGGTATTTCAGCTATTTCAAGTCTGACTAAAAACAGAGTAGCGTGCACTGTAAATTGTGCCGAAAGCAAGTCTGGAAATACAATAAACTGGTGCATGCGTCACACTGTGCGCCACGTTATTGTTTCGGTGAAATGAATTTCTACAATACTGTTAATTCTACTCTCTGCAGTGTTTAAATGCTTACATATACACACAGTTACTGTCCCTCCACACATACGACTCGGTTCTGCTTCTATGCCCCAGCTTTGTTTACTTTTTCCCACCGAGGCTTCTAGACTTCTGATTGGCCAATATTTCTGCACGGTTAGGAATCTAGCGCCACCTGCTGCTTTGGCATGTTCATAGCAGCGTTTTCCTTCATTTCTGCCTTTATGTGTGGACGGGATTATTTTTTAAAACGAAAACGGAAAATCTCCGTTTTCAAAAATACCCGTGTACGTGTGGACGTAGCCTCAGTCTCTGACTGGAAGCGCTAATTCGTCATTCGGCTTTTGTCAGACTAAAGTAACTGTTAAAACTGTTTGAAAAGCTCAGCTATACAACAAGGAGAGATTGAGAATTTCCTTTTAGTTCTCAGTTTATTTGATATTGACAAAAGTTAGTCAGTTTTGTCTGTTCTTCTGTAAAACAAACTAAGATTTATTTTTAGAATTAATATTTTGTTTCTAAGTGGAATTGACAGTTTAGTCTGTTTCGTTTGTTCTGTTTTGAAACTTAAACGCTTTAGCGGCTGCCTTTTGTGTAGTTTGCAATATTTGCCTTTATTTATCTGAAAAAGTCTCATGTTCCTTAAGTACATCTACCCTGTTGAACTTATTATGGGAAATAAATATTTAAATAAAAACAAGCTGCTGATTATTTCACATTTTACTTGTGAGCAACGGCACATTTAAATCTTACAAATATAGTTATTTGGCTTATATCGTGATAGATATCGTTATCGCCTGAAATTAAAAAAACATATCGTGATATGAAAAAATCTCATATCGCCCAGCTCTAGTGGGGGTTACAGGAAAGGAGACACAAATTGTACTTAAATAATTTTAAGTAACAAATAAGTGATATTCAGAACAGTTTCATGAATTTTAAGTGGGTAGTGCATAATTTTATGGTAATTTTCCAGGAAAACCAACAATGTTTCCCCATCAGCTGATGTGATCAGTGCCATTTTATGCAATTAAAAATGTTTTTCTTCCCAAGCGTATCCAGACAATTTACAACATAACAGCACGCTACATGCACATCATACCACAAACATAGCTAAGTTTCTTACCGAAGCATGATCAGGAATCAGTAATTGTCAAGTCTGGACCACGTTTTTTTTTTTTTTTATTCAGAACTGCCTTTAGATTCAGCAAGGTTCCCAAAACATTCCTCAGTCATTGTTTCACCATACTGACACAATAGCATTACACAGTTTCTGCAGACTTGTCCTCTGCAAATCCTTCTATTCCACCACACCACAGAGGGCTGTTGGACTTGGTGAAAGAACCAATTTGAGGTTATTTAATATTTGAAAACATCCAACACTAGGGCTGTTCGATATAACGATATAAAAACGTCTGTCGTTTCATTTTAAGCTATCGTTTGTTTCGTGGTGTCGCAAAATAAACTGTTTACGGCAATATTTTTTCATGGTTCTTATGTCACTGTAGTGGCTGTATTCATTCCTTAAAGTTCTCTCTTTCTCTTATATTTAATAAAACCACACTACTGACAGACATGTTTTTACATGCTGTCGTTAGCAACAATTATGGTAAAAACCATCACGTGGCTCCACTGTCCGCTGGTTTGTTTTCCACGTAAACCTTTCACAATAAAGCTTAAGAGCCCGTTGAGACTTTTCAAAATAAACTGAATCATGTGAATGAGTATGCAGAGTTTACAAATGAGAAGCAAAAAAGAGCCGTCAGGTGCTAAAAAAATAAACCTTAGACTCAAACGTTAGAACAGGTTTCCCCCGCAGCACGCCGTGTAATAAATACTCACAAAGAAAACGGCGCCGTTACAACTTCTGTCTAAAAATGTATATTTTAATGCATCGGTTAAAACACTCGACTCCAGCTACACGACGCGCAGCTGGAAACACTTCAGGCAAGTCGAGCTGCCCGAGATTCACAGAATTTACAGCAAATGTTAAATGTTTGTGATTTATATCGTTATCGGACGATAGATGTCTTATATCGGGACATGAGGTTTTGGTCATATCGCACAGCCCTATCCAACACCAACAAGGTATTTTCACACCGAGAACTGCTAGCTTCTCTTTTTTAGGCCATTCTCTGTAAACCTGAGAGATGGTTGTGTGGCAGATGAACAACCATGCCATATCCAGTTATTTGAATGACCTTTCTTCCCTATTCTAACCCTTTGTTTGACTCAGTCGGCTGTTTTGACCGTGTGTGAGGGGTTTTTTTTCTTTTGCAGAGTGTATTGATTTCCAGAAAAAGAAAATTTGATAATATTATTAATATTATGTTATGTGCACCTTCACCCTGATTGATTATCTAACTTTCCTCTCAATTTTATTGTTTTTATTTTATGCTTGGAATGCAGTAGGATGCAAACACTGCTGTGAGATAAAGTAGAATTAAAACTCGAAGTGTTGCACTAATGGGGGCATGTGAGCACTGTCACTGTATTAATTGTTAAATAACGAGACATCTACTCTTGCTAATAATTTTGCTCAGAGTTGATATTTCTTGCTCTGTTTCTGTCATGTTACTGGGAGTCAATGATAGTCATGTGTAGTCATTGTTTCTATTCTTCTTTCAGGACAACCTCGGACTCTACAAGATTTGTGTCGAATAAAAATCCGTCACTGTATTGGCCTTCAAAGCTTGAAATTCTTGGAGGATCTACCACTTGCAAAGGTTATGAAAGACTATTTAAAACACAAGTTTGACACTGTGTGAAGCAATAACACAAGAATAGGAGAGATGACAAATCTCTTAAGAGACTATGCAATCATCCTCATCTGAAAGGAAAGGTACAGAAACCAATTGTGAACTTGTTCACAGGGCTTTTTCTTCACCTAGTTCTCAGTGCATTAAAACATTTTCCCCACTTTTATTCAAACTTTTTACAATAAGAAAAGTTGCCCAAGAATGGAAATGGATACACCTCAAGTTTGTTTGTTTTTTGTGGTTTTGTAGAAAAGAGAAACCTCGTTTGACTGCAGAAAACATTCTTGCTGCACTTAGGATTTTTACTCTTCATTTTCTTTTTGTAAATGTGCATGATGCTATTCTCCATGGGTATACTCAAAGTGTATTGATTGTCATTTTGTTTCTCATTAAACCTTGTTTAAAACAAAGTGCTTCAATGATTATGATTTCAAAATGATAATAATGATTTCAAAAATGCTATGAATGCTAATTATAATTGTTAAAGAAGCAAACAACAAATTCTCCAGTGCGCTCCCTGATTTGTTTTACTGCACAATATTGAGCCTGAATCCAAAAGGCACTGCATTTACATTTCTGAATCACTCCTTACAACAGGCCTGTCTCAGCTGTATTCCTCACATTGATGAAAGGTGTGTTTGAAAGGAGTAAGAAAAGATATGGAGCTTTAGGTGGGCAGGAAATACAGATTCTGTGTTATAGCTAACAGTAGAATACTACTATACAAACATGAAAACAAGTTGTAAATTATTCCAAACAATTAAACAAACTTTCATACCAGCTAGTTTTTTGTTTGCTTGTCCAACCAGATTGAGGTTCATTTTAAAATAAATTGAAAGGTTTCAAGCTTCTACTGGATGCTGTGACAAAAGCAGCAAGAATATGTTTTTATTACATTTAGTGCAACATTGCTTTTTTTGTCATGGACAACAATAGACTATGCAGACATATTTTGACTTTATTATGACACAACAATATACCCAGTATAGACTTTTGCAACCGAGGTTAACGCTTGAAACTCTGTCACTTAAAAGGTGGGCTCTCAGTTTCTGTGCCATATGTAGTTATTGAGCGTGTTTCAAATGTGACATTCATAGCATTACTGGTTTGATCAATCTGTTCTAGTGACAACATCCTGTCATTCCAGCATAAGTCACAATTACATAACTGTTAATCATGGCTAGATTCAGACATCGTGTGTCTGGTAGAACAAGGTTACATTAAGATATTTGATGGCTTGTCAGAATTGGCAGTGTAACCACCTTTTCAAGTTGAGTTCTCTGCTGTTGTCATGTCTTTGTGTTGTCTGTATTTTATTCAGCAAATACAAAACTATCCTGCCCCACTCATTGCACACGAGCACTGAGAAAGGATGATCTCTGTTCTACATCGGGCAAAGTAAATATGCACAGACCAGCGTCTCAATCAGTGTAAATTAGAAGCAGGATTTATAAGACAAATGCTGTCTTTGTGATAAAACTCACAAGAGACCTACAAAGTCATAATCTGTTACTGTGACAGCATCCAGTTTTCTTTGTTACGTATTGACACCAATATGTAAAATTGAAATTGCCTAATTTAAAAAGAGCCGTGAGGCTGCTTATTTAAGCATGAGGTCAATCTTTCACATGTTAATGGGGAAAAGTTTTCATGGAAGCAAGAATAATAAAGTCCTGAATTAGTAACATGGATATACAATCACTAGAAGCTAAGATCAGTGTAAATATGTGACATGAACAAGAGATATTTTTTGGAGAATTTATTTAAACAATGATCTCTAAATGTATTTAAAGTTTGGAAAGTATTGTGATCTGTTTGTTGTGACTCATGTTTCTTTTGTGCAAATACATGAAACGTTTGGAATCAGTGTGTTTGATTTCTATTGCAGAAATGCTTTCTTAAAATTAAAAAACTTGCAGTTAAGTGTTCTGGGAGAGATACTGTGAATCTTTTTTTTTACTTATTACAAAATAAAATGCAGGATTTGGCGTTGAAACAGTGCAGCTAAGATTTTTCCTTTGTCTTGCATGGTGGAATTCTGTTTCCCAAAATGTTACATTTACAAATCAAGTCATCTGCAATGACGTCAGTATTATTTTCATATTTAAATTTTGCATGTTTGTCTTTTAGGAAAAATGCTGATTTTGAAACACCAGCTTTCTACAGGGGCTGGTCATAAAATTAGAATATCATCAAAAAGTTGATTTATTTCACCAATTCCATTCAAAAAGTGAAAGTTGTATAACGTGTACATTCGGTCCGCACAGGCTGACATATTTCAAGTGTTTATTTCTTTGTATTTTGATGATTATAACTGACAACTAATGAAAACTGCAAATTCAGTATCTCAGAAAATTAGAATATTGTGAAAAGGTTCAATATTGAATCAGCTAATTAACTCAAAACACTTGCAAAGGCCTTTAAATTGTCTCTCATTCTAGTTCTATAGCCTACACAATCATGGGGAAGACTGCTGTCCTGACTGTAGTCCAAAAGAAGGCAATTGACACCTTGCACACAGATGGCAAGACACAAAAGGTCGTTGCAAAATTGGCTGGCTGTTCACAGAGCTCTGTGTCCAAGCACATTAACAGAGACGTGAAGGGAAAGAAAAGATTTGGTAGAAAAAAGTGTGCAAGCAATAGGGATAACAGCACCCTGGAGAGGATTGTGAAAAAAACCCATTCAAAAATGTGGGGGAGATTCACAAAGAGTGGGCAGCAGCTGGGGTCAGTGCTTCAAGAACCACTACGCACAGACGTATGCAAGGCGTGGGCAACCTGGGCTCACATGACAACTGAGCAGCGCCACAGACTGATCAGATCCATGCCACGCTGCATTGCTGCAGTAATTAAGGCAAAAGGAGCCCAACTAAGTACTGAGTGCTGTACATGCTCATGCTTTTCATGTTCATACTTGACAGTTGGCCAGGATGTATTGGTCTTAAATAATATTCTAATTTTCTGAGATACTGAATTTGCAGTTTGTGGTTTTCATTAGTTGTCAGTTATAATCATCAAAGTTGAAAGAAATAAACACTTGAAACGTATCAGTCTGTGTGGACTGAATGTACACGTTATACAACTTTCACTTTTTGAATGGAATTGGTAAAATAAACTAACTTTTTGATGATATTCTAATTTTATGACCAGCACCTGTATTTTAGGCTGCAAGTTGAAATGGATAGCTTTACCTGAATTTAAGTGGTATTTTATGTCTACCAACAGGCATCGAGTGGTTTCCACAGTAAAATACATTTTTTATGCATAACTTGGACCACAACTTGAAAGATATTGTGCATGTAATGGGTTGCAAAGTCTCTCTTTGAAGACTCAGCAAGTGCATTTCCTTTCTCAGACATTTGCAAAACTGACAGTTTTAAGAATTGTAACCTTATATTGATCATGTTATTGACTGATCACACTTTTCTGCCTTTGTTGCTGCACAACTACATTTGCAGTGGATTGAAAAGGTATTCAGAGTCATTCCTTTTTAATAACACTCTTTACAGTTTCTCATTGAATTAAAAGACAGCATCATGCTATAGAGGTATCTCTGAGTTGCAGATGAAAACAGCAGGAAAGATGAAGTCAAAACAAGACACATTTCTAGAGAGACGTGACCTGAGCCTGACGTGATCATTGAATACATAAATCACTGATATAGGCAGAAATCATAGGGTAAACTTCCTACATCATCATTAGATTATCTTGCCCAAAATAAACAAACATACCCTCTGAAGATAACTTCAGTTAGTCTGGTTTGTACAAGTACTGTGCCTTCAAGAGTGTATTTTGGTGCACTTTGGTAGATAAGACAAAATAAAATAACTTTATTGTCATTGCACAGTCATACCTAGTACAATAGTACAACAAGATTGGAAACTGTCCTGCATCAGCACAACACAGTAACTCAATAGATAAAAAGAATGAGTGTATGTTTATTGCACATTGTTATCATAAAAAAAAAAAATTAAAGAAAAGAAAAAAAGCCCAGGGAGGTCAGCTGTTAGCATTGATTAGGGCTATTGCCCTGTTGTAAAAGCTGTCCTTGAGTCTGTGCGCAACCTCAGCAGTCTGAATCTCCTGCCAGACGGAAGCAGCTTAAACGCCCGGTGTCCTGGGTGTGTGCCGTCCTGCAGGATGTTGTGTGCCGTCCTGCAGGATGTTGTGTGCCGTCCTGCAGGATGTTGTGTGCCGTTCTGCAGGATGTTGTGTGCCGTCCTGTAGGATGTTGTGTGCCGTCCTGCAGGATGTTGTGTGCCCTCTTGAGACAGCAGTTTTCCTTCCTGATGTCATCAAGTGCTGAGTACATTAGGAATTCTATGAAAGTCCTATATTACCTGAATTAAGAGACTTATGTAAGGCTGTTTTTATTTATGCATTTGGCAAAAAGTGTTGTAATATGATGGCCAAAAAAACAAAAAAAAAACAAAACCTTTTTTTTTTCAATTTTGCTTGATCAATGCCCAACAGACACTTTATTAGTTAAGTTTTTCTAGTAATGGGTTTGACCCTTTTTTTTTTTTTAAACCTTCGTTAACTCGTTCAGTCTGGGGCCCGTTCTTCGTACCTCGCCAAGTAAGTTAGCTGGATATGATTGTTGACGATTTCGCGTGATCCTGGATCGTTCGGTTCCCCGAAGCTCATAGCAACAGATCCGTAAGCGTAAACCTGCTCGGGAGCAGGTTTACTTTATGTAAACAGGATTAGATCGCAGCCACGCAGGTATGTCCGCTTCATTTATACGAAAGCAACAGCGATATTCCACCACTGTTTTACCATAAATACATATTATCAATGTAACTAAAGATAATGCAGTACTTGATCCTTTTATTGATTTCATACAGATACATACAGGTCATTTCCTAAAAAAAGGGAAATGTACTATTGGGCGATCGTGGCTCAAGAGTTGGGAGTTCGCCTTGTAATCAGAAGGTTGCCGGTTCAAGCCCCGGCTTGGACAGTCTCGGTCGTTGTGTCCTTGGGCAAGACACTTCACCTGTTGCCTACTGGTGGTGATCAGAGGGCCCGGTGGCGCCAGTGTCCGGCAGCCTTGCCTCTGTCAGTGCGCCCCAGGGTGGCTGTGGCTACAATGTGGACTCCGGTCTATTCGCACCAGAACCTCTCGCCATAAGAACAGTTTCTTCCCCTCTGCTGTCGGACACATGAACAATAAACGTACAACTGTCCCCGCCACTAACTCATGACCCTACGCTGTGTTCACTGCATGATTCCATGTTTTGGCACTGATCACCACCTCATGCATATATCTTTCTACGTAGCACTTTTATTTTTTCATGTCTATTTAAGCGCAATTTATGACAGCATGTTTGCACTGAAGCACCGCAGCAATTTCCTAATGTTGTAAACCTGCTCAACATTTGGCAATAAAACCCTTTCTGATTCTGATTCTGATGTAGCTGCCATCACCAGTGTGTGAATGTCTGTGTGAATGACTGGATATGTAAAGCGCTTTGGGGTCCTTAGGGACTAGTAAAGTGCTATAAATACAGGCCATTTACCATATTAATCATTCTATTTCATGTATTTGATTATTACAGATGTAATTCATATTTCAGAGTAGTAATTGTAAATTACTTCGTGTAATCAAGATGAGAGACCACGGCTATAAAAGCGAAGGTGGATTTGGGAAGCCTGTCGCAGCCATGTCCTGTCCGTATACGCGAGCCACCCATTGCGGAAGGTGCAAGATTGATAAGGAGAGTCCTCAGAATTCAGCGTATATTGCAGGACAGACAGGATCCTTTAGCTCAGCGCGACAGTGTGCTCATAGAGAGATATCGACTTTCCCGTGAGGGTATTATTTACTTAACCAACTTGTTGACGAGGGGGTGCAGGACCACCACCTGTCTTTTTTTGCTCTGCCCTTTTCTTGGTTGCTGTTATAAACAAACAGATTATTTCAGGGTCTATTTTCAAGAGACTAAAAGCAATATAAGTGATAAATATTACCATTCTGTAGGATATTCTTATATTTCACTTTTACCTGTTCCCATGTTCTAGTGGGTCCTGTTGTGGCTCTAATGTGAAAGAGGATATAATGTAATATAATATAATAAATCTACCCTACCACCTACTGGTGTTGGCCAGAGGGGCCGATGGCGCGATATGGCAGCCTGGCTTCTGTCAGTCTGCCCCAGGGCAGCTGTGGCTACAACTGTAGCTGCCTCCACCAGTGTGTGAATGTGAGAGTGAATGAATAGTGGCATTGTAAAGCGCTTTGGGTGCCTTGAAAAGCGCTATATAAATCCAATCCATCATTATTATTATTATTATTAAATTACTTACTAGTTTAATTTGTCAGCAACTTCCTGCCAGCCCTCTCTCCTTGCTTTTGCAGCCTTTGCAGTGTTCTCTTGCGTTTTAATTAAACTCTGAAACTCCTGAAATCCCTCAATCAACAGTTCTTGCTCTGCTGCCGAAAAATACCGAGCACGCTCCTTTGACATTTTCGCCGACCAATCAGAGGGTTCCCGATCAATGTTTCTACTATCGATGCGTAGCCCCTGTTAAGCCACCCAGTGATCTCACATTACTTCATCCAGCTGTACTAATCGTCAACAACAGGTGTGTTCGGAGAACCAGGATAGCGAGCTCAAAGTTAGCGCGATGATTTGATCTTGGATGTAGTAAGCGAGGTACGAAGAACGGACCCCTGCTCTCTTACTGCTTATCCACTCACCCCAACTGGTGGCTGTTACTAGACTTCAAGCTCAAAAGTCCAGTGAAACCTCAGAAGTTTTCAGTGCTTTGCCATTTTTAATGAGGAAAGGGAAGCTGCATCTGGAAAGCCTCAGAAAAGTAGCAGACAAAGGAGACAGGAAAAGTTCCAGCATACTATAGTACTCCCAGAAGTGCACTCTAAGCCGGACTTCCCTTTCGGGCTTCAAATTCTTGGCAATATAGTAGAGTTGCTAAAAGCTGATCCTAGTTTAACTTCCTGTTTTCAGCAAGCAATAGACAAGGACCAAGTAGAGGAGACAGGAATTAACAGAAGTGAGTATGTCTTGCAAAATGGCATACTTTACCATCAGGTGTGTCATGTGTGGGATGTGTGCAGGCAGGAGTGCTGGTATGGAGGACCCAAAGTGCAGACATTCGGAGGCAAACGTGAATACAAACTCAGCTTCACTGCTGGATAGCAAGGCAGAACAGAAAACTAAACAAACTGAGAATACAAACTGGCTGGCAAATGGACAGAACACACAGCGTAGGATGATGGAGATCAAGACACAGACAAAAGAAAACACAGGGCTGAAATACACAGAAGGAGCGATCAAGAAATGGGAAACAGGAGGGAAACATGACTGGGACAAATCAGGGCTAACGAGACAAGGGAAGCAAAACCAGATACATTAACATGAGACACGGACTTTCAAAGTAAAACAGGAAACATAACACAGAGACGCGGGGACAAGGGGAAACAGCAGACAGGGGAGAAAGCAACTGTGGAACACAGAACAGAAACCAGAAGGCAGAACTCTGACAAAGAAAGCAAAAGACTAGAAATGATAAATTAAGGCAAAATCAAAGTACAATAATAGTGAGAACTCAAAACTCTGGGTCAACAACCCAGATCTCCTAACAAGGTGGGCGCACTTCTGAAGCTGGTGATTCCCCAAGGAGCTGGAGAAACAATGCTTAACTTCGGACACTATATTCCCTGGGCTGGCCAGAGGAAGAAGAGGTTGGTGAGCAGTACTTGCTTTCTGCAGATGCGGCAGACTTTGACCTCAGGTTCTGTTGGGCAGGGCGGTGCTGCCATGGGCCCCCGTTCGGATGGGCCTGGGCCCCCTAACCTTGGTGGATTCCAGAGAGCAGGGGTGTCTACTGGAGTCAGCAGGGGAACTGGCCCCTGCCTTTCTTCCCTCCCCATCCCCACCATAATGTAGGGCCTTGGGGTGCAGGTGTGTCACTAGGATGCATTCCCCTTCTGTCCTCTTCTGGCTGCCTGTGCCTCAATTTTATTCCACAACCTAGACATCCACATTACTCACACTCTCATAACACATACATATAGGGCTTTGGAGTTGACGTCACGCTGCAGTGCATTGTAGGATCGCGGCGCCATGTCAGAAGGCCACGAATCAAAACAAACACACTGTGTTGGAAATAGGACTGCCAGAACCATGCTTATAATAGGTGCAAAAGGGCTGTATCACGACCGATTGCACTCAGACGCCAAGAGACGGTAACTGGAAAAAATAGTGTGCATCGGTAATGTGGACCCGTTTGAAATAAGGCAGTGGAGTGGAAACCCAGACGACCCACCGCTGTTGTCCTATCCCGATATCTTCGCGTACCTTGTCTGTGGAGTCAGCGCATACACGGCGAATCAGTTTCGGAATTATAAATCCCTGGAGGCGCACATCTAATTCACAAACGGTTGGGTACAAGATTTGGCCGTTTTTAAGCCTCCACGTTGTGAGTACGTTGACCATATCACCAAGATACAGCCAGAGGTTACACATAACATTGACTTCTCCTCAGCAGCTGCCCCCAAAATTGCTCTAGATGAAAACATAAACACACCGTCCGCAAAAAAGGCAAATTCCACTTGCTACTCTGGAGGAGTTGATAAGCTACTCCATAAACAGAACATAGTTCTGCTGCATCACACATTAGGGTGTTTGTTCTAATTTTCTATGACCTCGGCGCATTGAAAATAAAACTAAAAGCCTATAAAGAGCAATATGAATTTCTTTAGAACTTACCGGAATGAAAATGTGGGGAGCACACCAACAAAAAACTGGGGATGGCAGAGAACTCGATATCAGCTCGTCTCACCGCTGCTATCCAGGCCTGCCGTCTTTGTTTGGTAACATCAGATACCTGAGCCCCCCGTTGCTTCCAGGAGGGGAAACAGTAAAAAGAGAGCCCTTTTTCCAGCTTATTCCCTTCCTGATCGTGTGATCTAACATTGCAACCGACAACACAGCAAGTACACCTGTTGTCCTCTGGCAGGAAGCACCATGACCTCCCATGTTTTAAATACACTTTAGAACAGCACGCAGCAACACTACATATGAGCGGGTGGAGGGAGGTTTGGGGTCTTCACTCACCCCCATTCTCTGTTAGCCATCGGAGCAGAGGGGCTGGGATGAGGAGCTCACTGTCCGATTGGCATCTGGAGTGAAGGGCCTCCCTGCTACTGTGGAGCCAGGGGTGGTCTGCTTGTGTCCACCCCAGGGAAAAGGGTAACATCTCCTGGGTCTAGGTGCGGTTTCCCCCTCTAGGGGTGAGGGTACCTGGACCTGGGGTATAGAGTATGTTTGGGGAGTGTGATTGTGTGTACAGTGTCAATTTGTGTCAGTCTCCATGTTGGATGAGTGCCGAGTGTTTGTATATGTGAGCATGAGGGTGGGAATGCACGTTTGTGTCTGTGTGTGCCTGTTCGTGTGTGTTTATATGTCAGGTCGGGTCTAAGACTCCACCCCTCTGGGAACATCTCACGCCCTCCAAGGCATGAAGGCCTATCTCCCCTCACCACACTCCCTGCCGGTGGCTGGCGCCTGTGGTTCGGTCGGGCCACTTCCGGAGGGTGGGGGGCCCTCAGGTCTCTGGGCCTGGAGCTTGGTCTGCTCTGGCGCAGAGCCCACGGGCAAGTCACTGCAGCCCCCTCTGGCTTTTGCTCCATGGCTGCCGGGTAACCCCTCGTCTGGGCTCTCCTCAGCTCTTCTCAGAAGGGTGCCATGGTTGCCCCTCCGATGGTCCTCCTTGGGTTCTCGCAGTCTGGGGGCCTCTGGATGTCTGGGGCCTGGATCTCCTCCATGCTTGCTTCATGCCCTAGGGGTCGGGGCTGTGGCTCCCCACACCCCCTAGCAGATCACTACATGGAGAAACCTTTTGAACACAAGCGTGCTGATCCACACAGGTGTGCATACAAGTGTACATACGGGTGTTCACAGACACAAACTGCACCTTTCTTGGCTGCTACCTCAAAGCACATTGCGTGCCCAGTATTCAATATTTAGTATTTACTGTTATTTACACTTACTGCGATGGTGTTGTGTTTATTTTGTTGCTCTCCTTTTGCTTGTTTACTCTTTTTTTATCTCTTAACCAGTGATCCAGGGGATTTTTTTTGTTAAGCATTTGTCTCACTGCATAAGAAATGAACACTACAAAGACGTGAAGGAGATAGTATGTGTGGATTTAACCCAAGGCCCTGCTGTCTTGGCTAATTACAGACTAACCTTCCTTTTTATCTCAAAAACTATTGGAATAGTATTTGTAAAACAGCTAACTTATGTGCAGAGAAATGGTTCATTTGAAGAGTTTCAGTCAGGTTTTGGAGCACATAGGCACATACAGAAATAGCTTTAGTGAAGGTTTTTAATGATCTTGGCCTCTAACAGTGGACTCAGTCTGACCGATCTCTCAGTCAGAACATGGTATATTACATTTAGATGGAAACTAGCGAGCTAACGTTCTGCTGACTTCTAATTCTGTTAAATTTAATAAATTCTGTTTTCATGGATGCCGGGATGTTTAGCTTAATTGTTACACCAGGTAAAGCAGCAATGCTCATTATTTTATTAAAGATGAAAGAATTTAGGCAGTTTTAACTCTCAGTGATGCTGCAGTGTTCGTTTGACTTTGGGACCTGAAACGGACGGAGTTTTGGACTCAGATTACTCCGCAAGGCTTCTGACTACTGTAGTCATAATGCTCCGACAATCCATCATGTGGTGTGGCTTCGTAGCTTACCGAAGTTGTACTTAAACATTTATTGGCAGTTTTTTGAGCCATGTACCACATAAAATCGGTTCGAGGTCAGTAAGCACAACAAGAATTCATACATAAGGCCCACCAGATTATAAGAAATTAAGAAAATTAAAGCATTTTAAGTATGCCTTATACTGTGGAAAATAAGGGTCTGTTTTAGGCTGTGAACAAAGATTGCTTTAAAAATAGAAGTGTTAATCACTTATTTTCATTAATCAACAAAATGCAGTGAATGAACAAAAGAGAAATCTAAATCATCAATATTTGGTGTGATCAGCCTTTGCCTTTAAAATAACATAAATCCTTCTAGGTAGTTTTTGAAGGAACTCAGCTGGTAGGTTGTTGCAAACATCTTGGAGAACTAATCACTCATCTGTGGATGTAGGCTTCCTCACATCCTTCTGTCTCTTCATGTAATCCCAGACACACTTGATGATGTGTCGAGTGTTAACGAGCTAACCGAGCTAACTGCGCTAACGCGCTGATGCCGTGCAGCCCCACGCACAGGACGATCCGTGCTAACTTGTGAACGGAGATTTGCCGCGTTAATGCAGTTAACGTTAACGTTGTTTCATTACTAATGATAAAGAAGAAAACACACAACAAAATAGCTGCATGGCCCTTAGCTATGTTCAATAAAGCAAAGACTCTATTTCTGTTTTATACACTGGCGGGGTGTGGTTTGGGGCTCTGTTGCATAAGAGGGGTGGTGCAGTGGGTTGAGCACCATAGAGGCTGGCAGGGCAGGTAGGCTGGTACTGATTGAGTAACTTAAACAGTACCAGCTGTTTAACCACACCTCGCCACAATGTATAAAAACAGAAAGAAAGTCGTTGCTGTACTGAACATAGTCATAAATAACTAACAAGAAATGCAATTTCTCATTCATTTTCTGTTCTCAGTGTTATACACTGTTGTAGATTGGGAACCACTTTACATGCTTTACATCTGGCTGGTGCTCACTAATATGTTCCTGTTTCTTTGGTCCAGAGCAATGTATATTCAGCTTCAAGAGCCAACAGGAGGCCATAGAGAGAGCAACTCACACACAGTATGGCCTAGTGTCAGCAGTCTTTACAAAAAGTGTGGACAAAGCTTTATCTGTGTCTGCAGCACTGGAGACTGGCACTGTCTGGTAAGTCCCTTAAAGTCCCTGTTTATGGTCCTAACAGCAGAGGGATGTTCAAGTTAAAGTTTGTGTAAATGAACATGAACACTGGTTAACTATAATGTTAATCTTTGCTTATTTCTACTCAAACTGAAAACCAAATAATTAAATATCAGTAAATGGTTTATTTATTTGATTTATACCATGGATGGGCTGTTGCAAAGGTTTGTATCTTTACTGAACACATGAAAGAACTGACAGTCAATAAAAAGAGACCCCACTCCCCCAGACTCCCTTTAGAGCATAGGTGTCAAACTCTGGCCCGCGGGCCAAATTTGGCCCGCAGCCTAATTACATTTGGCCCGCGAAGCCATACCAAATTACTATCAGAGCTGGCCTGCTGGTATTATACAGCTAATATATATATATTGTTTAGTACTAAGCTTTGCTTGTTCCATATTCAATTTTTCAGCAAAACGTGTTTGAGTCCATAAGAAAAGATTCATTCTTATATCTAGAGGAATAAATATATTTCATTAAATATTAACATTAGCCCGCGACTTTGTTCCAGTTTTGAATTTTGGCCCACTGTGTACTTGAGTTTGACACCCCTGCTTTAGAGGGTATAAGCCTCAGCTGTTTCATTATTCATACACTTTCATTATATTTATTGGATCTGTATTTTCTAACTTTTCTCATGTGTTGTCTCTGTCCGCTCAGTGGAGAATATGCTATGCTGAATACTCTGAGGTGAAAACAGTGACGATCAAAGTGAAAGAAAACGTCTGAGAAGAACTGGGAAAATCGAGTGCTCTGCACTTCCTGTTGCACGAGACCACATCACAATTCTCTAACACCCACACACTCCAAATTTTGTTTTAAACAAACTATGCTGAAAGCAGTGTAGGGGCAATATATGAGATATCAGAGCACTAAAAGGTCCACTTTTGTTTTTGTCATAGGTAAATGTATTGTGGCAGCACATAAATCTGATGATGTCTCATTTCATTTTTCAAAGAATACCCCAATAATTTATTGTGAAGCTCCATGGAAGTACAGTGAGTTCTGTATATTGTTTGAAATTAGAAACTCGTTTAGGCAGGGAATTCTAGCTTATCAAAAGAGCACAGCACGTAAATTAAGCATGGAAAAATCTCAGTTGTGTGTACAACCAAAGCTCACTTTGATCTCAAAGATCCTAAGCTGATAAACTTTGGTCTGTCCTCGAAGATGCTGTCAGTGGGTTTGATTTGTTATTTGATTAGTTGTCTCTGCTCTTTTTTTTTCAGGGTTCTTTTACCAGTGATATCATCAAGTGTGACTATCTAGATACAACAATCTATTGAAAGTGAAATTCTATGTGAGAAAAATGGATCAAAGAAAACAAAGAACCAAAAAAAAAAAAAAAAAACACCTGAATGTCCATTGACTGAAGGTCCTTTTATCTACCTGGCGAGCTAATGGTAGTCGTAGTTATTGTTGTTTACATCCCCATTGATGCTAATGTTAGCTCAGCCCTCAACCACCTCCAACTTGTCATCAGCAAACAGCAGCAAGAACACCCAAAGGGCATCCATGTTGTTGCTGAGGACTTCAATAAGGCACGTTTGACATCTGTACTCCCCAAATTCCACCAACATGTTAGGTTTCCTACAAGTAGGGACAGGACACCGGATCATGTGTACAGTGTACAAGGAGGCCTACAGGAGGAAGATAGAGAGCTTATACACACACAACAACCCCCACCAGGTGTGGAGAGGCATCCAAGCCCTCTCCAGCTTCAAAGGTCAGCCTGACACTAGCAGAGGAGCTGAATACCTTCTTTGCTCAGTTTGAGACCACCCTGCCCCTGACATCCCATTGCACCCCACTTACTACCTGTTCAGTACTTGTTTGCTTGTTGTAAGCAGAGATGGGCAGTAACGCGTTACTTGTAACGCGTTACTGTAATCTGATTACTTTTTTCAAGTAACGAGTAAAGTAAGGGATTACTATTGCAAAAACGGTAATTAGATTACCGTTACTTTCCCGTAGGAACGCTGCGTTACTGCGTTACTAAAACCGTGATTTTTTGCGAGAATGTCTCATGACAGTGACGTAAGCGAGTGCGACGTTGGTGACAACAGCTGTGTGCAGATCAACAATGGATCACATATCGATTGTGGGAGAGAGTATGAGCGTGCAGCGTTTAAAGCGTGGAAGTACTGACCTTACTTTGAGTTTGATTCCATAAAAAGTGACAAAAACATTAGTGTCCGCTGTGCGTGGGAAGAAAACTTCTTTTTACAGCGAAAAAAACCCCTAAACTTCCGAGCAAGCACCGAGTAGCTACGACGTAATGGGAAACTCACAGAGACACTCACGGATTCTTTAACTGACCGCGGCACACCTGCACCAGGGTAAACCTCCGCCTACCCCACTCCTGCTTTACAGGTGAAAATAGAGCAACAGCACCGCTGAGTCTTTGACTTTATTTATTTTCTGCTGTGTTTTACTTGCATCTATTTGAAAGACTGAGTGTAAACACAAAAATATTTTATTTTATGTGCTGGAATGTGCAGAAAATAGGTTTAAATGTTAAACTAATTTCTTCCAGTCAGTGAATGTTGCATATAATTAAATGTTTGCTTCATGCATAAAATTAAAAGATTAAAACTGATAAAACAAGTTTTAAAAAGAGACTTTTCCATTTGATTACATTTTGTATGATGGATTATGTAGCAAAAGTAGAATTGGGCTGAAAGATCTATCGCTCTATCACCTCTTCAGGTTGTAAATCGTGTTTTTAAAAAGTAACTAAGTAACTAAGTAATTAATTACTTTTGAAAATAAGTAATCAGTAAAGTAACGGGATTATTTTTTGGGGGAAGTAATCAGTAGTTAGTTACTGATTACTTTTTTCAAGTAACTTGACCAACACTGGTGACTACATAGATGTGTCTGTTAACCTTGTTTGTTCTTTTCCTTACAGAAGGTTTTATGAGAGACACAAACCAATAAAACATCCACAAAGTCATTCGTTTTTATTTGGGAGACTGGGCAGAAATACCATCCATTTACAGTATTCCTGATGTATGCAAATTGACTTTTTTGTTCTGACCGAATTTAATCTAATATAAATATTTGCTGCTGAGGAGGATGCTCATTTCATTTCAGATATAATACATAGATAACCAAATGTTTCCAGTCCTACACAAGGTAATATTGACCTTGCCTTTTACATTTCAGCACTGGTCATAGCACGAATGTTATCATTGCATAAGTAGCAGCACTTGTTTTCTCATACTTTTGTACTTTTGATAGAAATTCAGAATGAACAAAATAAAATACAACTTTTGTGAGCCTCTTTTTATAAGAATGTGATTTCTTTATATCTGAAGAGGCTTTAAGGAAGTTGGCCAAATGAATGATAGTGGAGAGATATGAAGGACATTTATGACAGGTAATGAATTCATTTAATTAGTCACATCTTCCAATGATTGAATGTCCCAGCAAATTAATTCTGAGGTGAGACCATGTGATTAAGACTTATTTGAAAGTGTTTCTTCTCTAAAAAGAATATGGCAGCATGGCTTAGGTTTGCAAAATGTCATCTGATCAAGCCACAAGACTTCTGGAACAATTGTCTTCAGACAGACTAGACCAAAATAAATGTGTTTTTAGTCATAATGCACAGTGCTACATATGGTGAAGCTGAAACACAGCGCAAATACCTCACATCAGCTGTCAAATGTAGTGGCGAAAAGGTGATGATTTGTTCTTGTTTTGCAGCCACAGGACCTGGCTCCTTCCATTTATTGAGTCAAGCATGTTATATGGGACCATAAACACATAAAGCATATTAAGAATTGTACATTAACATATTTTATTGTGAAAACTGTTGTCAGAACCATACTGAATTTAACCAGATAGACTTCTCCAGTCCGAACGGCATTCCGATGTCACTGCTGTATATCCTGGTGCTGTGGATCAGTGAATGTATGTCAGGCCCATGCAGAACAGCAGTGGACACAGAGCATCTCCTCGGTAGATCCCGCATTTGGTACTGACTTGTGCTATTGACTCGAAGCTGGCCTCTAGCATTGTACGCCACATCCACATTGAGTTCCCCATATATTTATGTATATATACATACATACATACATACATACACACTAGGGGTGCAACGATACACAAAATTCACAGTTCGATATTTTTTCGATACAAAAAAATGTTCATGCCTTTCTAATTTGTCATTTATTAAAATTATAAATATATATTTTAACTCAAAAGTATCTATCTGATTGAGGAATCACTCATCTTTGGAAAAGAGAGTTTATTACAGAGAAATGGCTCTTTCAAAATAAAAGCTACACTATACGCTTCTTCTGGGCTATATTCTCAGCAGCATATTAAACATATCAGGTCCCCATAAGGAGAATCCTGTGCTAACGGCTGTCTAAATGACTCGGGTAAAGTTTGTAGCATGCATGCTTGTTGTTTTTGTCTGCTTCCACTTGTCTTTGCACTAGGATGATGTCGGCGTAAATGTGCAGTGATATTCGTTGTGTTCCCACTAGTGCTGTCAGTGTTAATTTGAAATGACGTTAACGCCACAACACGGCAAATCTCCGTTAACGAGCTACCGCGGATCGCCCCGTGCGTGGGGCTGGACGGCCAACACGTTAACTAGCTAACTGCGCTAACACGCTAGTTCTGCGCAGTAGTGGATCTGCGCTCGACAGTGCAGCCTAGGCGGAGTAGTCGAACGCAGATCCACTGAGCGCTCAACACAGACAGCATCGTCAGAAGGAAAATTGATAAAGTAAATTAAAAATTTTGTATTGTTCGATACATACAGTGGGGCAAAAAAGTATTTAGTCAGCCACCGATTGTGCAAGTTCCCCCACTTAAAATGATGACAGAGGTCAGTAATTTGCACCAGAGGTACACTTCAACTGTGAGAGACAGAATGTGAAAAAAAAAATCCATGAATCCACATGGTAGGATTTGTAAAGAATTTATTCGTAAATCAGGGTGGAAAATAAGTATTTGGTCACCTCAAACAAGGAAAATCTCTGGCTCTCACAGACCTGTAACGTCTTCTGTAAGAAGCTTTTCTGTCCCCCACTCGTTACCTGTATGAATGGCACCTGTTTGAACTCATCATCTGTATAAAAGACACCTGTCCACAGCCTCAAACAGTCAGACTCCAAACTCCGCCATGGCCAAGACCAAAGAGCTTTCGAAGGACACCAGGAAAAGTATTGTAGACCTGCACCAGACTGGGAAGAGTGAATCTACAATAGGCAAGCAGCTTGGTGTGAAAAAATCAACTGTGGGAGCAATCATCAGAAAATGGAAGACATACAAGACCACTGATAATCTCCCTCGATCTGGGGCTCCACGCAAGATCTCATCCCGTGGGGTCAAAATGATCATGAGAACGGTGAGCAAAGATCCCAGAACCACACGGGGGGACCTGGTGAATGACCTGCAGAGAGCTGGGACCAAAGTAGCAAAGGTCACCATCAGTAACACACTACAACGGCAGGGAATCAAATCCCGCAGTGCCAGACGTGTTCCGCTGCTGAAGCCAGTGCATGTCCAGGCCCGTCTGAAGTTTGCCAGAGAGCACATGGATGATACAGCAGAGGATTGGGAGAATGTCATGTGGTCAGATGAAACCAAAGTAGAACTTTTTGGTATAAACTCAACTCGTCGTGTTTGGAGGAAGAAGAATACTGAGTTGCATCCCAAGAACACCATACCTACTGTGAAGCATGGGGGTGGAAACATCATGCTATGGGGCTGTTTTTCTGCCAAGGGGACAGGACGACTGATCCGTGTTAAGGACAGAATGAATGGGGCCATGTATCGTGAGATTTTGAGCCAAAACCTCCTTCCATCAGTGAGAACTTTGAAGATGAAACGAGGCTGGGTCTTCCAACATGACAATGATCCAAAACACACCGCCCGGGCAACAAAGGAGTGGCTCCGTAAGAAGCATTTGAAAGTCCTGGAGTGGCCTAGCCAGTCTCCAGACCTCAACCCCATAGAAAATCTGTGGCGGGAGTTGAAAGTCCGTGTTGCTCGGCGACAGCCCCAAAACATCACTGCTCTCGAGAAGATCTGCATGGAGGAATGGGCCAAAATACCAGCTACTGTGTGTGCAAACCTGGTAAAGACCTATAGTAAACGTTTGACCTCTGTTATTGCCAACAAAGGTTATGTTACAAAGTATTGAGTTGTATTTTTGTTATTGACCAAATACTTATTTTCCACCCTGATTTACCAATAAATTCTTTACAAATCCTACCATGTGGATTCATGGATTTTTTTTTTCACATTCTGTCTCTCACAGTTGAAGTGTACCTCTGGTGCAAATTACTGACCTCTGTCATCATTTTAGGTGGGGGAACTTGCACAATCGGTGGCTGACTAAATACTTTTTTTATATATATATATATATGTGTGTGTGTGTGTGTGTGTGTGTGTGTGGAGAGAGAGAGAGAGAGAGAGAGAGTATGCAAATGGCTAACAAGCAGCCATTATGATTTGTCATACAATGACAATAGGAGGCAAATCAACAATCAGTGTCTGTCTACTGCTTACTAAGATAGACCAGTGGCTAACAAACGTAAGCAGAAATGTTATCTTGTTCAGGATACATGTTATACATAATACCTGTCATTATCCAATGACACATCTGCTTACCTGTATCTTTTGATAGTTTCTCCTCCTCCTTTTTTCTCTTTTTTTTGTACACTGAGCACCTGATGGCTTTAACCTTTTCTTGTCAATCTTCCGCTGGTGTTCATTTTGCACTCCAGTATCAACACCCATCCCCAAACCCGAAAATCACCACAACATAACCTAACAGACCTACACCTTAGTGCAGAGATTCGATTAGTATAGGGGTTTTTTCTGGGATTTCGTACAGCCCAGGAAGAAATAATTAATACATAATAGGCTTGAACTGACAACATTATGAATGAAATGTGCTCTATTTGGAAGCACCCTGCCCCCTCCCCTTTCGAGAGGTTGTGTGATAGACCTCAGCAGCACAGCATCGGCAGCAAGCAGGCGCACTGAGGGCTCACTTTTCGCATATGTGTGACAGAATTTAGAAAACACATCGGTGCAAATTATAAATCTATATCATAATGTATTCTGTTTTTGTGGTTGTTGCTTTCTTTTATTTACTTTTATTTTGCGAGCTGGTTATTAAATGCCAGAGAATCCCTCGCCCCTCCTCCCTGTGCGGCAAGCAGCAGGCGCACCTCGCCGTGTCGCCCATATCAAAAGCACCACTGTGTGAGGCCATCAGTCCACGAGACCAAGCTTAGGTTAAAACTGGATCATGCAACAAAACAACGATCGCAAAAAAACACTTATCAAATCTGCACAATCCCTGAAAAAGAAAATGCCAATTTCAGACCTCAACAGGTGTTCTGGGGAACCATCCTAACCGTTGTTTTTGCGCATGCGCACAACACGAAATTAAGTGGCGAACCATCCTACCTTTGTGAATATGAGCTAGAATCATACTTGAACCGCTAAAAGTCAGTGCCAAACCATGCTATCTTTGTGAATGTTACCTACAAGCATACTTTAACGGGTAAAATGAAGTGGCAAACCGTCCAGGCTTTATAATTATGAGCTACAAGCATACTCTGATGGGCAAAAGCGTTTCTACAAGCCTTTACAACCCTTCTGGACCTTATTTTGAAAAACACACCAGGCATCCATATTATTTTGAAAATTAATACCGGAAATCTCTGTGTTAAACAACCCGACTGCTCAAAATTCGTCCGGAGTGGAAAGTTTTTTCGTGGAATCAGGAAGTCCAGTAAAAGATTGTTGTGAGGTAATCCGCGGCTGGTATATACAGCAACGCTGCAAAACCCTCTCTGCCTCTCACTGGACCTTTCAGGCATGCGGTAAGTTGGATATTAATGCGGTGCTAAGACGTGCTGTGTCTCGTGGTAAGCAGGAACCACTAACTCAGTTGTCGTGATTTGTTTTTTTAACTCTTTTTTTGACAGAGTTACTGTTAAAAAAAAAAAAGTAACAAAGTCTGCCCCATTTTCTGTGACATGTCCCACAAATGAAAGCACCTTGTGTTCCAGCAGTCATTGTTGTTGTTGTTATTATCGATATTATTCAGAAGTTGGCTAGGGGTATAAAAATTGCTGCGCAGCTACACACAGCAGAGACATGCACAGACATTTGGACTGTCAGCGGCTACAGTCACAGTCGTTATACCTCATGTTGGCACTGCAGACTAACGCTAGAAAATGCAGCATGGAACACATGCAGGGGCCTGTCCTTCCAGCTTTCTGTTGCCTGAGGTATTTACCAACCACAGTTATAGGCCATCTTCCAGATGCGCACCTGGATGTTTGGTATTTCATGCTAGATACTGGTTATGACTCCCACTAGTGCTCAGTCTCCTCCTTTCCGTTTACTGTACAGTCTCAAGGTGCTGGACTTGGGGTGAAACTCTGTAAGGAGCTTCCTTGTCTGTGCTTCCTATGGCCAACAGGGTATCTGACTAACAGTAGGGTGTAGGCGTAGATTGCCCAGATCTTGTCCTTCCCAATCATCCGACTTCTCGGGACATTGCCTGACCCTCTGCAGGTATTTGGTGTTTGTCGCTTTCCTAGTAGTCTCTTCATGGTTCCCATTTACCTGTGCGATTCCCAGGTGCTTGTAGCTGTCCTGTGTTACTGCAGTGTTGTCTTCTGGTTGTGCGATTCCTCAGTTTTGACTATTAACAACTGCTGTAGTTGGTAGAGCAGGGCGATATGACCAAAATATTTATCAGGATATAGGGCTGTTCGATATAACGATATATATCTGTCTGTACTGATGACAGGACATCTCCTTGGTAAATCCCGCACTTGGCAGCTTGTGCTGTTGGCTTGAAGTTGGCCTCTAGTGTTGTTCGCGACATCACCATCCTTTTAGTGCTCTGCTCGTGTAGTGAGCCATATGTCTGTTTATCTTAGGCACTATGATGCCTGATAGGACATTACATGTGGTCCTGAGGCAGGTTATTGGCTGTTAGTTAGATGAAACCGGTTCCTTCTGGGGATCCTTGGGGATCAGAATTGGAACACAGACACAGCAGCTTGGCATCCTCTCTACCTCTGTGCCCCCATCAAACACATGTGGTTATTGATGATGTGAGTCCTGGTAGGAGTAGTAGGATAATCCTACAGCACCATACTTCTTGCTCATATTTAGCCATATCATGTCAAATGTATAGGGCAACGCTACAATGTGCAAATGGATGACAGCGTGTTGACTGAAGGCAGAGAGAACCGCAAGCAACAACAATAATGATGGATTGCATTTATATAGCGCTTTTCATGGCACCCAAAGCGCTTTACAATGCCACTATTCATTCACTCTCACACACTGGTGGAGGCAGCTACGGTTGTAGCCACAGCTGCCCCGACAGAAGCGAGGCTGCCATATCGCGCCATCGGCCCCTCTGGCCATCACCTGTAGGCAGAAGGGTATCGAACCGGTTACAGATGCGATTCCCAACCCCCTGAGCCCCGGTCGCTCCAACAGAAGATAACTGTAGTATAAGCCTGGCAGAGCATCTCAAGGGAGTTTATACTTTAGATAGTTATGAGGACTAAGGACTTTCATCCAAGTATTAAAAACAATCCATATTTAATGATTTTATGTATTCTGTTAAATGGGCCAATAAGATTTTTGTTAAATTGTGGCCTGCGCTTCACAATTTCTCCAAATACTAAACATTTCATGCAATGCCTTTGTTCAATACTTTGAATTCAACCTGAAAGTCTGTTCTTTGATTTTGATCTTTTAGCACACTTAGTTGTTGTTTTGTATTATTCGGGCTGCACAGCTAATTGTGCCTAATCAACTGGTAGAATGACCTTTTTTAATGAATTCAAAGAGTATGTGTTTGTTCTACATCACAGCAACCTTGTCTGTGTGCAGGCTGACAGGTATATTTAGGCCTCCTCTTTCCTTTAACAGTGGTTAACCTAACTAGTAGCTCCAAGAAGAATGTCCTACTGGTCTGTTGGTCTTCACCGGGACTCTGGAGACATTCCCAGCAACATGGAGCAAAAAAGCAGTAAGTAACCTTCCCAGCATCTTATGTGTGTCTCTCTTATGTACATGGCTGGTTTGCTTGGTTTTCTTGATGCAGTCGTGGCCTCATGAGGCAGGTTGAGAAAGGACGTTACTGCAAACTGAAATGTAGCTATGTGTGAAGTGGCAGCAGCACTTCTTTCTTTTAGAAAAAGAAGAACTGAAACTATGATGGTTTCAAAAGTGTTATTTTTTGCCATTTGTATATGAAGTAAACTGTGCACCCTGACATCTCGCTTAACACATGTAAGCATCTTCTAGATTTTCTTCCTGCCAAATACAGCATGTTTCACTCTGCAGTGTGTGGCAAATGATAATAGATGACGTGGGATTAGGTAGGAGAACAGTGGAACATTGTAAACTGGTTTGTAGTCAATTTGATTACTCCTTTTTTCCCCACTGTAACGAGGAACCTAATGTGTTTGTATCTTTTGACTTCCTGACTATAATACGACAGACATTCAAATTAATTTAGCGTTAAAAAAAAAGAAGAAGAAGAAAAAAAAAAAGACATTTTGCTTAAACTTTATAAACTTGCATAATAATATATAGTCAAAGGAGCTTGCAAAGAAAAGCGTCTGGACTTCTTTAAGTTGCTTGAAGACTCTCCACTATTTGACCTTAGAACTGAAGCAGCTTCTCGGATGAGAGGTGAAACGTCTTCAAGCAACTTAAAGAAGTCCAGACGCTTTTCTTTGCAAGCTCCTATGACTACGATGACCTGGATGACTGAGAACCTTCACAGACATAATAACATATAAGTTAGGAACCCATCAATCTGGGCAGGTTTTCCTTATCACAAAGGAATCTCACCCAATAATGTAACACAGTCCTGCACATTACAGTTACAAAGCTTCTTCAGCTACATGTGTGCCGGGCACACAGAAAAGAAATGATTAAACAAACTTTATTAATCCCTGAGGAAGTTCATTGATCACAGTAGTGCGCTACTCCTACTCACAAAAAATAAAACATTCATCAGCCAGAGCCTGATCTTCAACAGGTAACACAAGCAGTGAGGAGCAGCCAGGGTTAAAGCCTATTTCTACTTGTTCATGGTTCTGAAGTAGAATCACTGTGGCGGTCGCTTTAAAGTATCTTTGGGCTGATATGCATGCTTGCTTTGTGTTTTACAGGTTCTCTGTTCATATGAGTGTAAAAAAACAAACAAAAAAACTGAAGGAAAGATTGCATATCTGTCCTTACTAGGATAGAGATTTGTGTTGATGTGTGCAACTGTAACAAAAGATTTGTTTTATAGGCTGGTAAATATGTGACAATGCGTTTTAGTTGATTTTTCAGAGTAACGAGAGAGTGGTGTAACAAATTACTTTCGCCAGCAAGTAATTGAGTAATAGACTGCATGAAGAAAAGTCAGAAAACATGTGTAATAATTTACTTTTGTGGAGTAACACTGCTGTTCAGGTGGCTAATTTCCAGAATTTTGGCAATGGCTCTAAATTGTTCTGTCTTATATGGTAGCATTTTTAGGGAAGTACATCACACCTTCATTACAGCCCAGTTTCCCAGTTGCACTAAAAATCCCCCACCCAATAACACTCCCTGGTTGATGCCCCCGCCCACTGGTGCATTGGTGGTTCTGTGTCTGGGTGCCCGGGTGTGTATTGGCTCCCTCCCAGCAGCTGTTTGCTGGGGCCTGGGTGACCCCTCCTGGGCCTCTCAGCTCTTCTCTTGGTGGGTGGTGCGATTGCCTCTGCAGTCATCCTCTTTGGGCTCTTGTGCTCTGGGAACTTGTCTTGATTATGGAAGCTATCGTCCAAAACAGCTTTTTGACTATAAATTTTTCCCCTCAGCTGTAGATGCAGATGGTTTATTGTCATCAACCCACGGAGCAAGCGGGTGGTATAGATGTCTGAGTTTGTGAATGTGATTACCAGAGTACAAGGAAACAGTAAATTGACACCATAGGTGAATCTAATTAAAAAGATCTTGGATGAGCTCGAATCTAAGTGACCTCAACCTCATGGTCAGAGGTCAAGTTTTCTGAAAATCTTGTGAATTGAATAATTTGATAACACAGCGACATGGGACTTTGAAATCTAATAGGGGGCAGCTCTGATGGTTGCCATTTTTCTTCTTCTTTTTTACAGCTTAGAAACTGTAATCATAACTTGTAGTTGCTGTTCGGTGGGCACTTTAACATGGTGATCTGACTTGTTTTTGGATCCAGCCTCAGGCGACTATACCTTGAACTGTGGATTTTGGCACACACATGCGAGCTTAATTTTTTTGGCCCAAATGTCGTCAAGTAGAGAACTGTGAAATGCTACGGGCTCATTAAAGTTATAAATAAAATTCTCTTTTTCACTTTTAAGTTTTGTTTTCATTTCCAGTTTTTGGCTACATTAAGACAAGCAGAACAATATTGTCATCCCTTATGTACCAGGTTTGTTAGAGAAACTCATGAGTCTTTTCCAAGCACAACATCCCAGTGTACTTCAGACTCAGCCACACACTGAGATAGAAATTGGTTCATCCGAAAGAAAAACACTCCCAAAAACAAACGTAACAACAAGTGTATGCTGTACAGTGCAGCGAGGAATGCTCAGACCAAACAGCCACTTCATAAACACATGGCACAACACACAACGCCTAATGCCCACTCATATCTTGGGTCATTTGATTAGTAAGTCAGATGATAGGCTGGGGCAAGGTCTCACAATGGGTTCACCTGAAACCTTGGGTGATTGTGACCCACACCCGTTTTCACACTTTGGCTCGTGTGATTAGGCAGAGGATCAATTGGGGGTCCAGGACCCTCTTAGGATCACTCCTAAAAAGCCTTAAATTTGGGAGTCTCCACCATTTGGTCTTAGAACTGAAGAAGCTT